>NW_017731361.1:203536-207231 GCF_001890085.2 Hipposideros armiger | reverse complement strand
CTGGGCGCCTGGTTCTGGGACAGCTGTGCAGGGGGCGGGTGGGGGCGGGGAGCGTAAAGCTGGAGCGCTTGCTCCTGCAGGATCCCACACAGCCCAGCTCTGCCACCCGTGGCTCTGTGACCTTGCGCAAGTAACCCAACCCTTCTCCGCCTCAGTTTCTTCACTGTAACGTGGAGATGCCGGGGTTATTCCGAGGGTGACAGGAGACTGTTTTTGTGACCATCTGCACAGTTCATGTTAGTGAGGGGCCTTGGAGGAGGGAGGCAGGGCCTTAGGCCTCATGGGGTGCATGGTCCAAGTGGGGAGAGGGCCTCGCAGACACTGTTATAGTACTGTGCAGGGTGTAGGCTGCTACTAGGAGGGTTTGGGGCTAGAAAAGTGGCTAGAAAAGCAAGTGTCCTGAGAAGGTGCCCCTCCCTTAAAGAGCAGAGTGGTTCTAGGGCTCCAGGATGCCCCAACAAAGCAGAGAGGGCACAGGAGACCCCTGCAGGCCCACCAGCCCTGAAAGCCTTTAATTCACCCTTTGTCACAATCTAAATGTGTACGTTAACTAATTGGTATCATTATGCCCTAGTAAGGAGAGCAAATGGCTGTGCCTTTTCTGAGACAGAATCAGAGCTTGGATCAAATGCTCTCCTAGGAACTGCGAGCCAGGCTTTTATTTTTAGAACAAATGGGGAAAGGGGGACGGATACCTTCTCTTATCACTGGGTATGGCTAGAAAACTGGTCCCTTTCATTTTTAACCCATTCTGGGTCTGGTTCTTAGCAGGCTGGAGATGGACCCTGCCTTTTCTGCACAGTCCCATTTCTGTAATCAAAAACTATTTTTAATGCTTGAGGGAAAATAATACCAGAGTTTAAATAGCCTGGGTGGCCTTAGAAATGCTCCATAGCCAGCCACTTATTAATCACCTTGGAAATGGATGTCAGCATTCCCTGCCCAACGTGTCGTCATTTTCCTGCACGCCTGCCCTTCTGGGCCAGGCGCCGTGCCAGTCCCTGGGGCATTTCACCCTTGGTTAAGGTTATACTGAGCTCCTGGCATGTTTCAGGCACGTTTCTAGGCCCCGAGGATAGAGTGGTTTATACAACAGAAAAGATGACTGCTCTCCTGGGCGTGCATTCTACTGGGAGAGACACAAGAGAAAATATCAAAATAGTGCTGAATGCTACAAAGGAAAGTCAGGATGATACTACAGAAGTGGCTTCTTTAGAAAGGGTGGTTAAGAGGGCCCTTAGGAGACCGACAGAGTGTGGGTGACAAGAAGGAGCCGGCCATGCAGTGACCTGGCGAGAGTACTCCAGGCATGGCGAAGGCTCTAAGGCTCAAACCAGCTTTCCGGCACAGGGTTGGAAGGAAGGCAGGCCATTGTGGCTGCACCGGGCAGGGGGAGGGCCAGAGCTGAGGGCAGAGAAGGGCACAGGGGACAAACCTGTGGGATTTTGTAGGCCACGGGAGAGGCTTTCCAAGTCCCTGGCGAGTTTTCAAGCAGGAGAAAGATTCACATTTCTAAATGATTTAGACTCTGGCTGCTGCGTGGAGGGGAGCTTGCAGGACCCAAGGGGAGTCCAGGTAGGAGGCTGCTGCAGGTGTCGAGAGAGACGATGGATATGGAGAGAAGAGGCCACATGTAGGACATACTCAGGAGGAGGGCCGCTGAGAGTGATCGATGGTGTGGATGTAGGAGGTGAGGGGAAGAGAGGAATCAAGGCCACCTCTTGGGTGTCTGGCTTTAGGGCCCAATGGGCGGTTCTGCATTTCCTGAGATGGGTAAGCAACAGGTTTGTGGAATCAAGAATGTTGTATTTGAATGTTAAGTGTGAGCTCCCTACTGGACAAGTGGAGGTGTTAGATCAGCCGTCAGTCACACAGCCTGACATTCAAGAGAGGTTAGGCTTGGAGATGTAGACATGAGGTGCAGCCCTGCCCTCAAGGAGCCCAGTCTACTCGCAAAAGCCAGGGTGGGTGCCTTCCTTCCCTTCTCGGACCAAAGTAGAGCAACAGTGCCCCCCATTTCCCCTCCCATAAGCTCGACTGTCTTGTGACACTTGCCGTAGTTCCAGAATTGACCCCGTGCATCCACTGGGGGTGGGAATCTTGGGGGCACAGGACTGGTTTGAGGGTGACTCCAGCTCTGCTCTCTCAGAGGAGGGTGAGCTGGTCGGGCTGGTCCTAGACTCTGCTATCCCCCAAACTCCGTCGAGAAAGGGCCTTGGGCATTTGAATTTGACTCTTGCTCTGTTTGTGAGTTATGCGAAAAGTCAAGCTCCTTGAGGTCCCTGAGTCCCGTCTCCTTAAATGTGGATAATGTCACTTTCCTTATGGGAAGGTGTACGGATGGCTTGTGATCAGGTGCCTGGTGCAGAGCAGGCATCACCAACATGACGGTTCCTCTGCCTCTAAGAAGGCGGTGCCAACAATGGTACTTGTGTGACTAAGGAGTGGAACAGTTGAGAAATTCATTCGCTTGCTCCACAAAGTGTGTGTTTACCGCGTGCTAAGTACTAGGTTGAGAGGTAAACAGACAAAGCCCTGTTCTTGTGGAACTCACGTTCTAGTGGGGGAATCAATGGTAAATAAACAAATAGATGAGCCAATTTCCAGGTGGTTTCACCCACACAGCTGGGTGGTTGGAGGAGGTGCCCCTGGGGCTGCGTGCTGAGCAGAGATGGGCTGGCGGTTCCAAGGTCTGGGGGGTGAAATGGCCTCAGAGATTCGTCTCTCCAAAGCTGCTGCTTTCTCTCTCTGCTCCCCTGCCAGGGGTCTGGAGGTGATTTCCAGAAGAGAGCCATGGTGCAGGCACTTTTCCCTCTCAACGTGTTCTCTTTAAGGCCCTTCCCTTTCCTTGCACTCGTGGCCACACCTGTTCTTCCTGCATGGCTCCACCTAGGACAGGATTCTACGGGGCTTACCTGGCTTTCTTCTTTAACCCCCATTTGGGGGACTTTGGGGATGTTTCTCCCCTTCCTCTGTTCCCTCTCTTGCGCCCTCCAGAGTTCTTCATTCCCTCTGACTCATTTCTCTCTGCTGGCTGACACCAAAGACAGCTTTTCAAAAGACGCTTCTAATTAAATGCTTGGGGCTCCCCTTCTTCTTATCTTGGAGCCCTTTCTTAAGGGAAATCTTTCTTAAGGTGCGTTACTGTGGAGGGTGTTTTAGACTTGATCTTACAAGCCCTCCATTTTCCTTTCCCTCCCCAACTCCTTAAGTCGCTTTTCCCCAAGTATGTTGGTCTGGTCTGTTCTCATCTGTTTTCCTCTAGTCCCTCTTTTGTTTAATTTATTGTTTTATTATTATTAGTTTCAGGTGTACAAAACAATACAATAGTTACCCTTTTTCACCCCTCACAAAGTGACAAACCTCTTCCCCCCATCTACTGCCCCCCACCCCCGATATCATACACATCTATTACAATTCCATGGACTCCATTCCCACACTCTACTCCACATCCCATGACTATATATGTATTAAATTATAGTTGACATATAATATTATTCAACATCAGCTTCATATGTACAGTGCAGTGGACAGGCCTCTACACCATCTATGAAATGGTCTCCCTTATAAGACATGAGTCCATCTGGCCCCCTAAAGAATATTTACAACATTATTGATTGTATTCCCCAAACTGTCTTTTCTATCCCTGAGGCCATATTGTAGTTACCAGTTTATGTTGTCTCATCCTTCCCCTT
>NW_017731361.1:196341-202446 GCF_001890085.2 Hipposideros armiger | reverse complement strand
CTAACATCAATAAATCAACAAACAAGTGCTGGCGAGGTTGTGGGGAAAAGGGAACCCTGGTGCACTGTTGGTGGGACTGCAGACTGGTGCAGCCACTATGGAAATCAGTATGGAGGTATCTCAAAAAACTGGACATGGAACTACCGTATGACCCAGCAACTCCACTCTATTCCCTCTTGATTCCCACCTCCTCCCCTCTCACGTTCCTCCCAGGTTTTCTCTTATCCTTACTTTCTCTCTCCCCAAGCTGGACCTCTCAGCTCCTTATCTCAGCGACTGCCCAGGGCTGTTTCCTAGCAAAGGGGCCTCTGGATTTCCCCCCACTCCCACCCCGTTGGACTCCTTTGAAGATGCCTTTGATAGTGTCGGGATGACCCTTGGCACACCTGGGACTGTTTTGCCCGCTGGCTGAAGTTGCCCTGGTTTCAAAGAAAGCAAATGTTGTCTTTAACGCCGCATGGTGGATTTTCTCTGGCAGGAATTTCTTCAAATACTAAGAAAAATGCACCCCCAGCATTCCGATGTGGAGGGGTCGATGCTGCTTCATGAGGCCACTCATTTACCTCCTTCCCTGGGCACACTGTCGCCAGCCTTCTGGTGATTAATTAACTCCTCTAATCTCTGGAGATTTACTCCCTTCTACCTGGTGCAGTTTCAGGCTTTGGGCGCCACGGAAACATTCCTGGCAGAGGACGACATGACCTGAACCTCCAAAAGTAGAGAGCAAAAGGGGTGGTGGCCATGCTGTTATGTTGTCAGACCTGAGGGCTACCCAAGCACCACCACCTCTCCTACCAGGAATGCACCTGAGCAGGATGTAGTCGGAAGGGGAGGCACAGTCCCTAGGGCCCTGTGAGTGCGTCAGCTATTGGTGCATTTGATTAACCCTGTATCGCTAATTAGCTCTGCATGCAGTTTATTAGCGTCATGTTTCTTTTCATCCAAACCAGCCTTCAGCCTGTCCTGCCGCTATGGCTGATTTGTATTGATGAGAACATCATTTTGAGTTATTGCCTTTTCAGCTGAAGGGGTCATCTTTCTGAGGACTTAGGTGATGGGTTGTTATAGTCAATTTTAATTATTGACAAAAAGAAGTGTGTATATATATGTATATGCAAACATGTGCTTATACATGTATACACAAACACACAATAGATGGTAGTGAGGGAGATTCATGCAATCACCGGGAAGCCTGTCAGGATGCTGAGCCTTTCAGTGACATTTTAAGTTCATTTTGCCAAGAGTCTAAATGTCTGCAGGACTTGCAAGGGTTTTTCCAGCTTTTAGGGCTTGTGCTAAGTCATGCAATCACCCCACTTACAATTGCATCCACTGCCAAAGAGTGGGGGCAGGGTTCCTTCTTCCAGTTGTTCAGGGAGGTCAAAGGAGAGCCTTCACTCTGGGCCTGTACAAAATGACCTTGGTGGCAAATGCCTAAGAGCATTGAGGACATACTGGCCATTTGTGTGATGAAGAAACAGGCTCTTTCTCCCTTGAAGACAAGTGAAACGCCATGGTGGGGCTGCTGGCAACTCTTGGATTTTATGAGCTTGTAAAGCAGGATGGGTTGGCGAGTTTAATGGCTGTGGCCTTAGATTTAATTCAGTCATTAGGAAGATAGGGTAAAAGTTTAATGCTGTTGGCATTTCCCTGGGGTTGATATCCAAGCCGAGAAGTCCCCTTCTGTGGCATTAGACTGAGGATCAGTGTAGTTAAAAATAGATGTGAGCAGCGCAAGCCTTCTGCCTGTACTATTATTGCAGATACATTTTAATGTTATGAGCTTTGAACAAATTACGCATTTTTCCCAAGGAAGCCATTGCTTAGTGGTTGTCATAAATGTGTGTGTGTGTGTGTGTGTGTGTGTGTGTGTGTGTGTGTGGTGGGAGGGATGGTGTAGGAGCTATATGCCAGGTACTCTGCAAAGTACTTTGTATGGATTACCTGCTTTATTATTTGACAACGCTTTGAGATAATTAGACTTATTTTGCCACTTCAGAGATAGAGAAACTGAGGTCACAAAAAGTTAAGTGACTTGTCCAAGGCCACACACCAGTAAATGATGAATCTGGGATTGGAACTGAGCGAGAGCCTAGCTCTTAACCACTCTGCTGAACTGACTGATAGCAACATGTAATACAGCAACCCAGCAACTCCCAGTAGCGGATAGACCAAACCATACCACACAGTTATCAATCCCCTGGTGAACCTTACCTGGGCATAACTTACATAGCAATTATAAGATCAAACATTTGCACCTGTAAAGGTGTTCTCTTTAATTTACTTGTAAATCATGTTCAGCTCCAGGCATTTCAGGACTTTGCTCAAAGGCCTCAGTTTCCCCCTGCCTAGTTCACCTACCAGTGTTTGTATTGTCGCCTCTGGCCCACTGGTCACATGTTTTCTCCACAATTTCTACTTGTTTTGTTCTACTCATTTTTTCAGGGCCCACCCCCAACGTCCCCACGTCCAGTGCCTTCATTTCTATAAGCCTTCTTCATGCCTGGTGTAGGTAGTAATTTCTCTTCGTAACTCATTTCCGTAGTCATCTGTCATTTTCTCTCTTGTTACATCTGGCACCTTTATTTCTTTATTTCTAGAAGCTCCTTGAGGGCAGAGACTAAACCATAGACAGCTGCAGAATGAGTAGGAGTTAGATCTGCGTGTGTGTGTGTGTGTGTGTGTGTGTGTACACGTGTACACGTACCTGTAATGTTTCAGATACAGTATGTGTAAGAAGGTGGTAATGGCCTTGTCCCTGGCAAGGTACCATTCCTTGGGCAATGCCCTCTTGATGGGGCCCATGGCACCCCCTTCCCCTCCATTGTTCTCTGTGGACATGTGCTGGACCCCTCTTTTCTTTCTGGCTATCTCTGTCATTCCCTGGAGGACACAGGACTGGTGAAGGGCCAAGACTTCCCTGATGCCAAGCCAGGATGGTATTTCTTCCCTGTCCAATATGAATTTCTGGGTATTTGGACCTGCCAATGAACCAGCTTTGGGACAGAATCTGTGATCAAGGAAGATGCTGCCTTTTGGAGCAGGGGCTGTCACCACCTTCTGGAATGAACCTCTTTACCTCTGCCGCTCTGATACAGGTACCTGCGTCAGGCATAAGAGGACAGACAAGATCAGGGACTAGGGTGCAATGCCCATGTGTCAGGACCACTAACTGCAAAAGACAGCTAGGACACGGTTCACAAGAGAGCAACAGATTTGATGGGGGAGCTGGAAATTAGGACATGTATGAAAAATAATTAGGAATTGTAGCCTCAGGAAAAGAAGCCTGCAGGGAGACCTAGTAATTGTCTTGAAGCTTATGAGAGTCAATTATACCACCGAGTTAGGTCAGCTTGTCTCTTCCCCACGGAGAGGAGAGAAGTATGTTTAAACTTGAAGAGGAACGGTTTCAGCTAAATGTGGGTTGTTTCCGCTGGTGTGAGCTGTTGTGAAAGTGCTCACATCAGAGTTGGAGAAAGTGCCCCCCTTTCCAGAAGGAAAGCTTAGGCAGAAACTGGGAGCTGGCTAAGGTATGGCTCAAGGGTTGTTTTTTTTTTTTTATCCCCAGGACTTGGTCATCAGATTTGAAAGTTGCCATAATATGTGCCTGAGAGTAACCATGAGGTGGCATAACGTGGCATTACGTTAGACACAGAGGCTCTTGAATCTCTTAGAATAGGTTCATATCCCACCTTCACCTTTTACCAGCTGTGTGAATTAGGGCCAGTTGCTTAACTTCTCTGGGCCTCTATCCCCTTCACTCTAAAATGGTAATAATAATGCATACTTGGTGAGGATTAAATGGTAAGAGGTACACACAGAATTTAGTAACTACCTGACACATGATGGTGCTAGATATATGGTAGCTAGATATTTACGACGACAAGAAATGTTGCCTCACCTTTGCCTTAAAAGAGTTAGTACCCTGATGAAGGAGATGTGATAAATGTACAGATGTTTGTTTAATGAGCAGAGCCAGGCTATTTTTAGGATCTCTAGCTCTGACCTATAAGCGATTCAAACTAAAAACAATGCTAAACTACAAATACATTCAAGAAAGATCAATAGAATTCTGACATTTACCATGATTGTAGTCCACATCTTGATGGTGTTTATTGTTTTTTTATTTGTTTTTTTAATATTGCCGTCTTATAAAGCCATTTTTGGTACCCTAAGCCCATGCTCAGTCTGCTTGTTGGATAACCCAGCCCTGCTGAGGAGACAGCGTAGCCACTGGATCACAGCTTCGATCTCTTCCTCAACAAACGAACAGTTCTTGAGTACTTGAGCAGGCTGTGTCATGTTTGCTAGACACAGGAGCCACCTCTGTTGACTTAAGAAAGCTGACAGGACAGGTGATTTATTTGAAGGATGGCAGGAGCTCAAAGCACTGCCGGGGGT
Source organism: Hipposideros armiger (assembly GCF_001890085.2). Taxonomy (NCBI): domain Eukaryota; kingdom Metazoa; phylum Chordata; class Mammalia; order Chiroptera; family Hipposideridae; genus Hipposideros; species Hipposideros armiger. Next base: position 198,045 of record NW_017731361.1, on the reverse strand, counting down.
GGGGGATGGACAGTGGGCAGAAACTGTGGGCCCAGCTGAAGGCTGTACATTGGAAATGGTCAAGTGCAAGTGCTGTCACCTTGGCTGTGGTGAATTTGAGCTTCGGATTTTCTCTCCGTCACTTTCTGAAGACTCCATGCTCAGGGAAAAAGAAGTATCTGGTCCCTTCACCTCTAGGGTGAGAGGCAAGCATCAATGGACTCATCATTCCCACTAACACTACACACAAATGGGAGACTGGGTGCTGGAAGGAAGGGAGTTAGATATTGGGCAGAAAGGCAGGTATTCCCCGTGCCTTTCACCTGCCAGGTCCTGTGCACCATCAGCACAATAGTCAGTCATGTCCTTAGCTGGTTTGCAGTCTCCATCGTTTACTTGTCCATGTGTTTTCATCTTGTCTCCACAGGGGGCCTCTAGGCTCCACAAGGGCAGTGACCCCAGTTTATAAGCCTTGTATCCCCCAGCGTGGCACTCAGTTAAAGGGCTGGTGATGTGGTGATCGATTGCACCAGTGTTTATTAGATTCAGAAATGAGTTCACTTCCGTCAGCACAAACAGATGATGATTGGGTGTCTCTGGGGTAAGGAGTGTGTACTAAAAACATTGGGAGTGTGTGGTTAAGACTAGAAGCAAACCCTGGGCCTTAAAAAATTGGCACATACATCTCAATGATTGCCAGCTGAGTTCCAGCGTCATGTATCATAGGTCCGGGTCTCTGGTGGTAAGGTTGAAAAATAAAATAAACTCATCCCCTCAATTGCTTTATTAAATAATGCACAGATGACAGTGCATGAAATATTGATGCACAGAGAGCTTGTCATCCTGCAGGGGAGAGGGGCCTCTGGATAATTGGTTTTTCTACATGGCAACTGAGATAGCTCAGAAATATTGTTACGATTTCCCTCCGCATATCTAGCGCCATCTATTAATGGAGGGATGGACTCAACTGAGTCTTGTTTTCCAAATCTTCATTATCCTGCCGTCACAGAGGCATTAAAATGAATGGAAGGGCACCGTGAAGCATCGGCATTTTCATATAAGTCAGCTTGCAGGATGGGGCCCTACTTTTGGGTCAAGTTGGAGGGCCATTCTGCTCATCTGTTTGGAAGTTGGTAGGGTATTATTTTGTTTTTGTTTTTTTTATCCTTTTGGAAAATCTAGAAACATCGTGGGTTGGTGTTGAAGACCAGGGCTGCAGGGGAGGGTGTAAGTGCAGTCATCACTTGAGAAGGCTTTTGTATAGAAGTCAAGTATAAAAACCTGCACCTCAAAGGCCAGGTCCTCAAGCCATTCGCTGGCCAGGGAGGCAGATTATCCAGGCGATTTAACAGGCGAGACGTGCACAGTGCACCAGCAGCTGTTCTGGTCCCCTTAATGGAATTTTAAGAGTTGCAGTGACCTTTATAATTGGAGGCACACGGATAACATATGCTTATTAGAAAGGTATGGCGGTTGTCACGTTGCCCTCACAGATAGGTATGGCAGTTCAAAATCTAGCATGAGTGTCTTTGTAGGAGTGGGTAGCCGATGAGTCCAGAGGTCAAGGACCACTGTTGAATGCCTACTGTGTGCTGGCCTTGCGTTTTCCTCTCGTTTTTTTTTTAAACTTTTTCTCATTTGTAATGTTTTTTCAACAACTATTTTCGTCCAAGAATAAGTGAAAGCTTGATGTAAATACGGACAGCTCTTGGCTACTTAAAACCG
>NW_017731361.1:191245-192211 GCF_001890085.2 Hipposideros armiger | reverse complement strand
TGTCACTGGCCCTCATATGTGGGATCCGAACTGGGGCCCTCTGGCGTCCCAAGCCAGTTCTTAACCATTGTGCCACTTGGCCGGCCCTTAAATACATTTTTTTTAAAGGTACTTAAGGAGTTTGCCTTTCTGTAGGTCTTGGAACCCTGGTGGGGATATTAGGGTATAAGACTTAACCTTAAACGTCTTTTTATGTTTGGTCTTAGCTTTTGTGCTTTTCCCCAGTGGCCATGCCTGCCACTCTTGCACGGGTCACTAGAAAATAAGTCCCGTGGTAACAGGCACGTTGTCTCTCCCATTCGCTTCTGTGTTTCCGGCAGCTAAACCAGTGCCTGGTGTGTTATAGGTATAATACTAAATACACGTTTATTGTTAAATGAATGCTCTGCCTTCTAATCTTCAGATTGTGCACCTGGTTCCCTCCTGGGCCAGAAAGTCCTCTTGTCACTTCCCATCTCTCTCAATGAATGTAAAGGCCCATGGTCGCTTGGGAGATGTAGTTCCTTTTCCCTTTTCATTTGGATCAGTGAGATTGAGTATATGCAACACGACTTCAGGATATGAGTCCAGGTTTGTAGCTTCAGCTCTGTAGCTGGTTTGTTTAGGAACTTTGGACGAATCCGTCTCCCATCTCTGGACCCAGTTCCTCAAGAGTACCATGAAAAGATTGGTTTATAATTTCTAGAGGACCCTTCCCATGTGCCATGGGATAGATATGTGCTCTATAGATATGTGATTCTTCAGGGACAGAGCCCACTCTTTTGCTTCCTCTTTCTATGCCTCTAGTCCCATCCAAGCTCACATACTTTCCCTCCTCCATATAGAAACGAATGCAGCACCAAAGAATATTGTAAACAACAGCTCCTCCCAACATACCTTGTATGTTTCAACTAGGGTAGCTCCACCTCGGAACCGTTGACATTTGGGGCCACATAATTCTTTGTTGTTTGGGGCTGGCCTGTAGAT
>NW_017731361.1:143794-189895 GCF_001890085.2 Hipposideros armiger | reverse complement strand
CCCCATAAAAAAAGAAGAAGGAGAAGGAGAAGGAGAAAAGAAGGAAGTCCCTATGGGTGGGTTCTTGGTAACAATGTTTGCTCTGAGACTCGCCTCCTCACCCCAGGCCTCGGTTGATAGGGTCAAGGTGGCCAGTTGGTTCCAGCTGGACCTGATTCCAGGATGCTAATTTGGATTTTGGACTAAGAGACACATGAGTCTCTCCACGTGACTGGAGCTATGCCTGTTCATCTGAGAGCCTGTTCCACCATCTATTCCCATGAAGCCTGGAGAAGCTGTGGGAGAAGTTGGTGGCTTTCCTTCTCTGAATGAGATCCTGTGTGTACTGGTCACTGATCCCCTGAGACGCAGGCCATCACAGGGTCCCCCTGTGAAGGATGAGGTTTGCCCAGGAGTCTTCTCAGAGCCCAGCCTGTCCTCTCTCCCTGGGCCCTCCCTTGTCACGGTGCCCTCAGGACTCTTGCTCTTCTGTGGCACAGCCAACACCCCCTCCCCCACTGACCTTCAGGGAGTGTTCTGTGTAAATGTCGCTGTCCACGTTCCAGGGATCGACATGGAGCTTTTCAGCTCCAGGGAGCAGCTTTCTGTGGGCTGTGATGCTGAGGAGGGTCTGCTCACCCAGCCACTCTGAGCTGTCACAGCGGTACTGGTTGTACTGGTTCAGTGCTTTCCCTTGCCAGGTGTGGCTGCATCCCAACAAGCAAGGACTGTTCAATACCCTAAAGTGTGGCTTCTAACCACAGACCCCTGCGATGTTCTCTAGACACTATGAAAGTATCGCAGGAAGGATATGCAAGGCTCACCGAGGCTGTGAGGGGCTGGAGTGGAAAACCCTGGCTTGGAAATGGGGAAGGACTGAGGGATCTTTAGGCGGCTGGGCAGCAGGAACCACAGGCTAATAATGCCTGGTGTCCCCTCTGCCCTGGGGCCCCCCCTTCACGTTGTCGAGGCACAGGAACGTCTCTGGGATCGAATGAACCAGGACAGGGAGAAGCAGGATCAGCTGGCACCCATCACCCCTGTCTTTTTTTTAACAGGAAGTGGGCAGTTTGAACTACCATCCTGCCTAGCCTGAGCCCAATGGGGAGACAAGACTCTGTGTAAGGGAACAGGGTGCTGATAGGAAGGGGGACTGAAGGATTGAAGGCAAACGTCCACTTTAGGTCGCTCGCATCACAAAAATGCATGTACCATTTTGGGTGCAGGTTTTAGAGCCTCTGAAGCCTGTCCACAGACCCCCTCCCGCTCCCCCAGCGAACAACCTTGCATCCAAAGGAATTTCTGTCCATTCCTATCATTTTAGACGTCCGTGCCCAGGGAGTGAATTTCTGTGGGCTATCATATTGAGAGGGTATTAATTGCAGACCACGTGATTAACGGAAAGCTCTGCAGGGAGGGAAGCCATGTGGAAGAAACCATGTGGAGGATACAAGATGGTGACAGCTCCGCCCCGGGGGACACTGAGGGGGAGGGGGGGAGGTCCCTTTTTTTTTGCTCCCCTGTCATGAAGTCGCCTCTGGGATCTGACAGCACTATGACAGATGTTCAGGACAGTCAAGACTCTAAGAAAAAACAGAGTAGAGCCTGTTAAGAGGGGAAAATTCTCCAGGGCCAAGGATTGCTGAATTAATTATACAAATGTGAAAATTCAAAGGAAGAATAATTAGTCTGTTAAAGCTTAAAAAAAAAATAGTTACATTGTTTGCCAAAGACTGAAGTACCCATGGACTGAAAGCTGCTTTTAAACTAAAGAAAACTAACCCTTCCGTCTCAATTGTCTTGGGAGTCTGTGCTAAGTGAAGGAAGCACAGAATTTGAATGGTGCGGGTGTTTATTTTGTGAAGAAGTAGTATGTTCTTATGCAGCTGCTGGTGGTTCAAACACCAGTGCCTTTGGGACCGGGCAGGCAGTTAATGTCGGAGAGACGGAGCAAGGAAGGGACTGAGGCAAAACTGGGTGTATGGAGGGAGGAGAAGAGGATGATAAGGCAAAGGAGGCAGCCAGGTGGGAAGACAAACCCCAGTGCGGCCAGCTTTTCCCATTAGAAATAATCCAGAAATGTATGCTGGGTTTTATATGACTGCTAATATTTTATCACTAGCAACTTACTCAAAACTTTGAAAGCACTGTATGGGCTGGTCAAATGTACCTGGGGGACGATTGGGCCTGGGGCTGTGACCCTGCTTTGTGGCCTGTGGTGCAGGGTCCTCTTCTGTCCAAATTCTTGCTCGGCCCCTTCTGGATCTAAATGCTTGACAAACGCCTTGTCCTCTCTTTACAAGTTCTTCCATCACTTTGGCTGTGAAACAAGCCCGATGGTAACACCTGCATCACAGGGTTGCTGTAAGGATTCCATGACATCAGATGTGGCAGGTTCCTGGCAGCTCTCATGGGCCTGTATGTACCACCAGTGTGGGGATAGGCCCTCTCTTGTTCAGCGCCCGGAATGATATCTGGCACGTAATAGGGCTCCGTGAGGGTCTGGGCTTAACAAATAGATGAATTATTGGATGTCAGGCTACTTTAAATTCTGTTCTATTGATTTCCTTTTTGAAATCAAGGGCGGGAGTTGCTAAGGACATGTGTTCCTGTAAGGAATTATCCCCTAAGAGATGAATATTTGGCAAACTGTTGGCGAGGGAAGGGAGGGGTTGAGATGGTATTTATGACCCTGGAAGCATACACTAGCAGATGCCAGCTGAGCACACGAGACCAGGTCCAACAGATCACCTCATTTTTGCAACAACACTTGGTGATCGTGCTGCCATGTATTCCCCCCCACTTCTCATGCCTCCCCATGAAAGGAGTCCTGGGGTCCCTTACTTTGGGGTTCTGGGAATTTCTACCTTCTCTGATGAAGCTTTGTCATACTCCCATCTGTTAATGCCACTGCCTGAAACAGTAGTGAACTTATTCTGCAATGTGGTCAACTTGCAATTTAGTAATGAGTTCAAAATGAGTGGGCTACTTCATCAGCCTGATTCTAAATCCTGGATTTGGGCTTGGGCTTGTTAAGAGGGAACGCGATGACCCAGTGGGTCTGCCTTTGTGACGGGGACTTTGCATTGTCATCAAGGGCCTCTGGCTCTTGCTGATTGGACGGGACCCACAAAGAGAACAGACGGAGTTTTTGTTTGTCAGAGGAAGGAACACACCAGGGAGATTTGTTGCCCGTTTGAAAAAACGATTGGGCATGAAATGGATACTGTTTGGATTACACAGAAACACATCCTCTCATTAGCTTTTCAGGATCACAAAAGGCCTGATGGCTGCTTTAGCCCCAGCCAGTGGGATCTGGTGCCAAAAATCTCTGTTACACATTTGCATAGGCAAGCGGTGTTTATGGGAAAGGAGATCCCTTTTATTCATTGTTCTTCTCCTCCCTTTCCCTCTGTTCTGTACATTTCGGAGTGCCAGGTATTGGTTTCCAGCGTGACCTCCCTGAATGGAGAGGGTAAACCATCCCTGTGCTGGCGCCTGGGCCATGATGGAGGATGAGTGGAGGTTCCTGATGCAGAGCCTGGTGAGGGTGGAGTCCAGGCTCTGTGGGGGCAATGGGGGACAGTTACTGAAGGGGGTTGCTGTAGAGAACCAGGCCGGCAGCAGAGGCAGCTCCCTGGAAGTCTCCTGGAAAGTAGAGATTAGGGAGGGGCAGGATGATTTCAGTGCTGTACCTTGGCTTGAAGGTGACCTGGTGGAGAAACCTGGAGGAGAAAATGAGTCCAGTGTAGACTGGAGCAACCATAAGGAATGTTTGAGGGGAATCTTGTGGGAAAGAGTGAAACTAAGGTTTGTTGAGTACTTGCTAAGATCGGTGTTCAGCATTTGACACATTGTTTCAGACAGTCCTCCTAACTACTATGTAAGGGAGACAGCAGCACTCCCCTTTACAGCTCAGAGAGGCTGCATAACTTGCCCAAGGTCACACAGCACCCAAGGGGCTGAGCTCAGATATGAACTGGATCTGTCTGGGGCACAAAGTCCATGATCCTTTGACCTTTCTGTATAATCCATGTCATGCACCTTGGTGATTTGCTTGTCTGAGCAAAGACAGGGAGTGTCTAGGAAGCCTGAAAGCTGGGTTCTCTCTAGCCTGTTCATGTTCAGCTGTGGCCACCTGAGCAGTAGCTGGTCAAGACCCTCGTACTGAAGAAGAGCCCCTGGCCTGTCATGGAATTATGCTGGTTGTGGAGGTGAGTCCAGGTCTGGAGCAAGGCCCACATGTAGTGGCCAAGGCACCTCGGACCTCAACATGTCGGTCAGATATCTGGGGAATCATTGCTCTAAGGATACGCAGCTGAGAATCGGTTCCTAGAGGTAAGTCCTTGTCCTGCCCTTGCTGTGTGTCCTTGGGAAAGTCATGCAATCTGTCGAGACCTGTCCCTTTATCCAGTACTCCAGGGTCAGGTCCCACCGTGGGGCCTTTGCATTCCCTCTCCTGGAATGTTTCTCAAATGAACTGCAAAACGGATCTTCAAAAGGTGATCTTCCTTCTTGTGAGATCATGGCTTAAATGTCACCTCCTCAGAGAGGTCTTCCAGGACTACTCAGGAGTCCTCTGTTGCATCACTCTTAAAACTAGCTGCTTAGCTCTTATTCCTATCTCATGTTTTCTCCTTACCTTCCTCCCTTCATTTCTTCTTTCCTCCCACTCTTTCCTTCCTCTCTTCCCCTCCCCTCCTCTCCTCTCCCCTCCCCTTCTCTTCCATTCCCTCTCCTTTCTTTCTCCTTTCCTTCCTTTCTTGTTATCCCCCTAGTAGAATGTCAGTTCCTTAAGAACCGGGACTTCTGTCTTACCCATCTCTGAATGCCCAGTGCCTGTAATAGTACTTGGCAGGTAAAATTAGTTTTCTAAATGTTTGCTGAATTGACAGGTTGTAGTCTTTCCTATGTTAAATATGAATGCGTTGGCCTGGAGGCAGACGTTCCTGGACTCTCCTAGCTCTGAATCTTGTGACTTAGAAATCCCAACTTAAAAGATTCATCCAAAGATGCTCCTTGCACAGACAGTTTATTCAGCATTAACTGAACACGTCCCTCGGAGCAGACACGTGTCAGGGGACTTGGGGTTCAGAAATGATGAGCCAGACTTGGTCCCTGTTCTCACAGAGAAGGATGGAGTAGTGATTAAGCCCATGGGCTGGGGGCCATTGACGCACTGATTCAACAGCCGAGTCCTATGGTATTCCAGACACTGTTTAGGTGACACGCATGTCGTGGTGAGGAGCACAGGTACTGTCTTTGCTCACCTGAGGCGTCAGCATTGCCACTTATTAATTGCATGACCTTTGGCAAGTTCTGGTTTTTACGTCCCCATCTTTCAAGTGGAGATAATATTGGCCTTATAAGGTGGTTATAAGAATGAAATGGTTCTTTGTATTGGACACTGCAGTCTAGACCTAGAGGAGTGAAAGCATACAGAATGTTGGAGAGTTTGTGAGTTGTCTGATGTAAACGAAAGCAGGCTAAATATTGAGGATGAGGAGTATATGGGCTGGGAATGGGAACTAAATTCTAGAAGGAAAGTTTGAGGGCAGATCATGGAGGACAGAGTCAGGAAGCTCCTGTTTTTCTGTTTTTTTTTTGTTTTAAATGAGAATCCATAACTTTAACAAAAACAAGAACATCAATTCCTCTTCTTTAGTGAAAAAGAAAAATTTGCAGCCATTATAGTATTTAGAGATGATTATTCCCTGCTCTGTCTTACCTGCTAGGCACTCAGTATTTATTGCTAAAGAATAAAAATGAAAGATGTTACCCCTTGTGTTTATTCCATGTTTGTTTTAGGAAACCTCGTAGGCATTTGCCCATTATTTATTGGTGCATCTGTCTCCCACGTGTAGTTAAGACCTGATTTATATTTTATATTAGCACTTTAGGCCTTATCTTAGAGTAATGGAAGGGCGGTAATTGGCCACTGAGTGGCACATTGGTGAAGACACAGGCAGGAAAGAGAACTGTTTGTGGGAAAGGTTAAAACTGTGAATTGTTTGGCTTATTTGGATGCATGTGGAAAAGTATTTTAGCAATGATTGAACAGTGTGGGATTCAAACCAAACAAAAACAAAAAACAGAAATGAGAATATACAAGACTTAATTGATATGGTGTTTACTGAAACCTACAGTGGGAGATGCAACCATTCTTTTCTCAGCTTGGGGTGGTTTCTAATAGCTTCGAAGGTGCCCCAAGAAACCCCAGGTCCAATCAACACTAACTTTGTCATGATTGCTTTAATGTTATCAGTTAAGGAATGGAATTTAATAACCTTGGGAACCATCCCAAGGAAGCAGAACTGAACCTCCCCTAACTGGAGAAAGAAAGGACTTGGAAATGAATAGTCTCCAATTACCCGTTTATAAATCCAGAGCCAAATGTTTCTGAAAAATTAACAGTGGGAGGGATGAAAGAAGTAACAGCTTTAATATTGATATTCATACCTGGGGACCCACAAATACTTTGTAACTCATTTGTAAACCTCACCCAATGCTTGGCACGTTGAAGACTCTCAAAAAAAAGCTTTGGACTATGCAAGGTCGGTTCTTTGTAAAACCCTGGGGCCTTTCACCGGTGAGACTGGGTTCCCTGGGAACAGGTGACATGGGGATTCTGTTCCAGGGGCACGGGATACATTTTTGATTAACCAGCTTTAACTGGAGCTGTGTTCTGGTCCAGTAAGAATGAACAATTTGCTTATATGAGGGTTCTTTGTATGTACTTTTACGGCTATTGATTTTCCATCTAAGATATCAGTACCCTGGAGAGCTCTCCGCTTCATAATAGGCCCCTTTAAACTGGGTAAACACTTTCAACGCTTCTCAAACTTTTCTACCAAAGAGCCCCAAAGGCAAGGAAGAGCAGACACCTGTTCCGAGGTTCAGGGGGGCAGAACCCACCGTGAGCACATACGTTTTTGAAGTCTCTTTTAGACAAGTTGATATGAATTTTGCATTCTATTCCATATAGGCCAGTGATTACCTTAATATAAAACACAGTTTTAAATTACCTACCGTCTAGTAAAACAAATGCCACAGGGAGGTCTATGGTAGATTTGCATTCTCCTTGGCCCACCACAGTCTGAGAAACAAGGATTAGGTTGCATTATGGAAAATAGGAAAAGGAGACCCGGCTGTAGTAGATACATATTTGATGGGACTGCCTATCTCCCCTCCTTCTGCTGAAGTTTGGACTTGTCAGGGAGGTGGCCAGTGAATGAGCACCATGTTGCCTCATAGAGTTCTTTGCTGAGGTTCCCTGCCTCAGGATGCTGCACTGTGGAAGTGGCAGCCTCATCTGAGGCTCTGAGCGGTGATTTGAGCATCTCTGTCTCCGATCTGGGGCAGGCTCTCTCTGCAGACTTTATTATTCTATATAGTATCATGTAACACCTGCCCCCACCAAGGTCGATAGGACTGAGCAGAAAGCAGCCAGGTGGACAGCCTCTGTCTGAGGATCAGGAAGTACTGACCTTGTACAGCAAACCTGCCTGTTGGAGCCCTGCCTGTCCATTCGTCCCCTGCGTTCCACCTGACCACATTTCCATCCTTCCTGGACTTAGGACTTCTTGCCTCAACAGTGTTTGCCATATTCTTTCTCCTTAATTCGTCCTCTTTTTTTCCTAGCCTTTTACCAAAGATGCCTGAATATAGATCTTAGGATACCTTGACACACTCCGTGACTGTCCAGTAGAGCCTTTTCAAAGCCCAAAGGCCATGGAGGTATATGTGCAAGGCTTTGTTGTGTGCTCTTAGTGCACAGAATTTGGGGGTGTGTGAGGGGCAGGGCGTGAATTCTTTATTCCCAGACCTTATAAACTCTGAGGTGAGACAAGGCAGACAGAACACGGCTCTACTAGAGATGTAGGAACTTCCTAGTTGTCATACAGTGGTTTCAGCAGTGGCATAGATCTGGTTGATCAGCACAAGTCGCCTGAGTAAAGTGGCCCCTGAGCTTGCTGTTCAAAAAGAAACGTTAGTGTTGCCTGTTGTGGAGATGAGCCTACCACGTGGACTTGGAAAGGCTGACCAGCATCGTGGCTCCAGGAGTGGGAGTCTCTGAAATGTCCAGGGCTCCTTGCCCTTTGCGTGCCTCCACTTTCTGTGTTTGGAGAGCCAGCTAAAAAGATCTGGTAAAAGGAGGGAGGACAAGAACTGAACACACACGGTGTGCCAGGCCCTGTGCTGGGCAGCTTTCGTGCATTATGGGACCAGATCCTAATCACAGTCCAGTGAAGTGGAGCTGTTTGTCTGCAACTGAATCCTCAAGAGCTGAGGAATCTGTCAAGATGACATCAGCAGGACGTGGCACAGCCATGCCTCTCCTCTCACACCCCTGGCTCTCTGACCTGCACTCTTGGGCTCTTTTCTTCTAGGTGCACTTTATTTATTTTTTAATTTGTGGGGTGTCTGAATTTCCCCATTCCCATGGTCAACAACCATGGCTGTTGAATAACAACAGACTCATGCTCCTTGGTTCCAAAGGAGTTCTCTGGATCCCTTCGGTCTGGGAAAAGCGCGGAGTTTTATAGCCATTTTGATTGCATGAAAGTGAAGCACGGATACAAAAGATGGACTTTATGAGCTACGACACTTTTAAGTGTACCGTTTTCCTGGAGTATTTTATTTTTATTGGGCTTTTTATGTCCTCTTATTCTCCTAGATTGTGGAACTGGTTCTTATGTATTTTAAGAAATCCTCTTGCCTTTATTCATAAATGTCTTGTGAATAATTTCTGTCAATTACAATGAAATAGAACCCCAGTACCTTTACTGTTACAACATTTTAATAAATTCTGGCCACTTTGATGATGACGAAGGTTCAGACTCCTCCGTGGGTGGTGCTTGTCCCTTTACTGAGGATTGGATTCTTCTCAGGTCCTCTTGTTCATACTGCTTCGCCCCATCCCCCATCAGCACCAGGCATTGTGTGAGTCCCCATCAGTGATGTGGCCATATACACACTTCATGAAACCCTTCACAGAAGAAACCACAAGGGCTACCTGGTCCATGTTGGGTGTTGTTTCTTCAGTCATGGAGAGACTTAAGTTCACTGGGTGTTGGTATTGCCTTGAAAAGGAACTTTGACTTTTGTATTCATTAGAAAAGCAATATAAGTGTATTCAGATATCCAACAATCTGGCTTTGAGTTCGGATAGTGCAATATTTTCTTCACAGTAAGATGGTCTTCTGGGATCCTACGAGTGACATGATTCTTGGGGGAGGTGGCAGACAGGTTCAGTATGTTGATGCTTGGCACTGTAGCCATCACCTTATGTCCCCCGCATAAGCCATTTTCATGACTGGCCGATGGCTCTGAGTATCAGCTTTGGTGTGAGACTTGCCCGGGTTGAAATCCAGAGTTACCAGCTGTGTGACTACAGACAAGTTACTTAACATCTCTGTGTCAACTTCCTCATTGGTGAATTAATAATAAACCGATCAGTTTCCTCATTGGTAAATTACAACAATAGTGCATTAATCTGTAGGTTGGTGGATGTCACTGTCTCCCTGGTCAGCCCCATAATTAAATGATGCATTATGTAATAAAATGCTCCTGCTTCCCTTTCTTTCCACTCTCCTTTTTCATCCTCTCTCCCCATCCCACCTTTAAAGGGAAATCAGTTTCTTGGTGATAACGTGGAGTGAGGCTCCTTGTCTTCACCCTCCCAGAGCAGCTGGGGAACAGGGGGAGGAGTGAGAAGATAGCTTTGTGAAGCAGGGATTGGCTGGCCAAGCTAATAAAATTTTGTGGCCTGTGATTTTATGGACCATATTCCCACAGCTCCTCTAGTAAACCTCTCCTAATGCATTATTTTCTAATGATCAGGACATTTAAATGAGCCATGTTGGCCTGACCAGCGTTTGCTTATAATGTCTTGTTTTTGGCACTTGAGCAGAGGGACAAAGCTCTTCCTAGCCACCGCCTTTAGTTCTAGCCAGATGTGGGGCATCTTTAACTCGTATCTCAGAGACAAACACCAGAATCTGGTGTTGGACACTTGCTCTTGCCCCCAGTGATGGTCATGACTTTTCATTGTCTCCCTGCTGCAGACAAGAGACTCCAGGACGCGGAAGGAGACTGATATTCCTGGACTAGTCAGTGACAGGCAGCACTGGTGTCGGCCTGGAGGCATCGGAAGTCTGACTTAATTCATAGGGTGTTACAGGGGGAACCCCAGGAGATGCAGGACAAACAGGGGAAACTGAGGGCCCTGCTGTGTGAGTAGGGATGGGGCGGGCCTGGGGCTGCTTTTCAAGGGCAGCACAATAGGAAAGGAAGGGACATCTTTGGAAGTGGACAAACCTGGTTTTGAGTACTGGCTTTACTATTTACTAGATGTGTGGTGTCAGGAAGTTGCTTTGCCATTTCAAACCTGTTTTCTCATCTTTAACTTGCTTTTTCACATAATGTATCAGAAAGATCTACCTATGTTGGTGTAGATAGACCTACTTCCTCCTTTCCAGTAGCTGTGTAATATGTCATGAATAGATGTCGTTAAGGTAACCATTTCCCTATAGACGGTGTTATGGACCAAATGTCGTGTTGAAACCTTTACTCTCACTGTGCTGTATTTGGAGATGAGGCCTCTCAGGAGGTAATTGAGGTTAAATGAGATCACATGAGTGGGTACCTGATCTGATAGGCTAGGTGTTATTATAAGAAAAGACAACCTAGAGTGAGCGTGCTCCCCAAGTGGACCTAGCAAAGGCCATGTGAGGACATAGCAGGAAGTGGCCGCCCAAAAGCCAGAAAGAGAGCCCTGGTTAGAAACAGACCATGCAGGCACCCTGACCTCAGCCTTCCAGCCTCCAGAATTGTGGGATAACAAATTCCTGTTGTTGCAGCCCCTCCCCCCACCCCCACCCCCATCTGCAGTGTTTTGTTACGGCAGCCTGAGCAGACTCATAGAGATGGACGTTCAAGTTGTTTAGCATTTCCCCTCATTATGACCATTAAGAGGCACATTTTTACTTAACTCATTCACTTGCTGGGTCATAGGATGTTTCTTTTCCCTTTCTTCCCTTTTATTATTAAAATTTTTATATCTACCAAAACGTTGAAGGAATAATATCATAAACTCCCACACACCCATCCAACTGTGCTTAACAGTTGTTATCATGTAAAAGCATGGTTGAAGAATTGCCCTCGAGAAAGGCTGTTAATAGTTGAAACCCCCCCCCCCCCCCCCCCCCCACACACACACACACACACACACACACACACACACACACGTAATGTATGAGAGAGAATCCTTTTAGTTTCAACACAGAAAGAAAAGAATCCCCAGGCCCTTGGCTGGAAGAGAAAGAAAAGGTCTCTTCCCAGGGCGGGTATCATTGGTCAGATGCATTTTTTTAATCATCTGCCCCTTGGGCACACACGGTCTGTATCACTTCCCTGTCTCTCCTATTTAGACGCATGGCCAATTGGCACCTTTGTTCGTCCTTGGAGAACCTGGGCAACCCCTTGATTTGAAAGCTGAGAATGATGCCAGAGGCTTTTCACACTCCCATTTTCTGGTTCCAGCAAAATCCTTTGGGCGGGATCTCCTATTTTGTATTTTGTGAGGCTCTGCCGCAAGCCCCTCTGGAAAGGGGGAGGGAAGCAAGATGCATGCATGGGTTACCATGGGGACAGACAAGCTGTAATAAATGTTTGGGATTTTAGCTTGACGAGGTTTCAGCAGCTTGGAGTAATTTCATTGTCAATCATCCATTAAGTCACTGGTAATGAATCATGGGGAGTGTCTCTGTACTTCAGCTGAACCTCTCGGAGGAGCATGATTCGGGCAGGGAGCGATTTTAAAAGCAATAAGGAGACAACATACAGTCTTTAATTTGTCAGCTTTTTGCAAATTGAGTGGCCTTTTGTCTGAGGAAGTTTCCAGGAGTCACCAGAGTGGACCACAAGTTGACATGGCTGTTTTAGACTGTCTTTGCTTGTCGGTCTCACCAGGTAGGCTTGTTGCCTACCAGAATCCTGTGCAGTTTAATGTCCCCAGGGAGAGGGGGCATGGAGGTTCCTCAAAGGAGGAATTGGGGGCTCTAAGAGTTGACCACTGGGGCCTCTAGCCTGAACCCTCCTCTCATTAGGAGGATGATGGCGTGCAGCACAACTCTTCTTATCAAAGTGCCACGTTCCACATGAAATGTGTGTAAAGAGTTCTCTCTTCCTACCCTGTTCCACCAATGTCAGCATGGGAGGGTGTGCCAAAGACCACCAGGTTCCACCATGGTTGTCATCACTGTGGAACTTGGGGGCCATGTGGTTTTTAAGACCTTCCATGATGATGCCGCCACCTGCTCCAGTCTTCTCACCACCCCTGCTCCAGCCTGATGAAATACTGCAGTTCCCCAAGCTTTGTATGATTTCTCTGATGCCTGGAAAGGGAGATTTTATCTGGAATGTTCTTCCTCATCCTGTTCTGTGGGTTAAACTCACTTCTCCATAGATGTCAGTCTCTCTAGGAAGCCTTACCTGACCCCTGGGGGGCAGGGTGAGGTACCTCCCCTGTCTCCCATGACACACAGAACTTACTCTCCCATTGCATTGCCTGTCTCCCCTGTTGAGCTGTGAGCTCCCGGTCAACAGGAACGACATCTTCTTGTTCACGCTAGAGGTGCCAGCCTCCAGCCTGCAAAAACGGGCCTGCACGGAGTGGGTGCTCTGCGAATATTAATGGAATAAACACAGGCACGTGTCAGTCCCGCAGGTGACTCTCAGGGCCCCTTTGGGTAACCTCCACAATGGAACATCCTCTCCTCTTAGCATCTCGGAGGCAGCACCCTGCTCTGTTTACAGCGGCTATGACCCTTTGCCCGCGAGCTTAGAGGATGTGCCCAAGGACAGCAAAAAAAGTGCGGTTCCGGATTTTAAAATCTATGTAGCTAATTAAAAAATAACTCAAACTGCAAACAAGTTCAGAAACAATTAAGAGAATTAAAACATCACTACCTTAATTGAGATCAAGCAGTGAGCTTAAGAAATAAAATTAATTTTAAAAACTTACATGCAACCTGTAATTAATTGGCTTTTGAATTCAGTGTTTTTCAGCTCAACAAACCTCTCTTCAAATTAATCATTCGTGTTCTATTCCTTGAAAAAGGTTTTTGTAAAAATTATTTCAAAATTAATTGGACATGTTTCATGGGCCAGCTGGCGCTTGATTGGGTTTTGTGCATGGGCAGGAAGGATGGAATTAACTTCCTGTGGGTATCTGCTCTGTGCTAGGCACATTATCCAATGTAAGTCCACGTAAGCCCTGCAGGTACTGAGAGAGAAAAGAGGTCGAGGGGACACAGGACTTAGCAATCATAAGGGGATTGCTGCATCCTTTCACCAAGCATGTGCCTGGAGAGAAAAGTTTGGACCACAGTCTCCAGAGATCATTAGCACCTTGACAAGGAAGCTTCTATCACTAATGCTGGGTTCTCTCTCTCTCCCTCCCTCCCTCCGTCCCTCCCTCCCTCTGTGTCTCTCTCTCTCTCTCTCTCTCTCTCCTTTTCTCCTAACCTGTATGTACAGTCTCCCCATACCTTATTAAAGGGCCACTCAAATGCCACTTATTATTTTGATGTTTTATCATTCCCTTTAGAAATCCAAGCCAAACAGCCCTGTCCAAAACAGGTGCTGGGTGCCTTTCAGACGTGTCAGCTTTCAGGCATCACCGTGAGCCTTGGGGCTACTAGGAAAAGCAT
This sequence comes from Hipposideros armiger, assembly GCF_001890085.2. NCBI lineage: Eukaryota > Metazoa > Chordata > Mammalia > Chiroptera > Hipposideridae > Hipposideros > Hipposideros armiger. The sequence continues at coordinate 176,201 of NW_017731361.1, read as the reverse complement.
ATTTCAGAGGCCGCATTTAAATGGAAATAACACATTTCTTTACCATCCACATCCCCTTTTAATTCCAATGTTTGCCTGTTTTTTCAAAAACAAGATGCGTCCTGGTGATTAAATAAACGCTGACAGCTTGATTTGTTACTGTTCTGTTGTTCTGTGAAGTTCATTTAAATAATTCGCATCCATGTTTGAAGTATGCAGTTCCCAGTAATTAATTTTTAGCCGGCTTGATTTCTATATGCAAATTCTTAAGGAAGTATGTGTATGGAGTTAAATGGCTGATGATTTTTATTTAGTAGTGTTTTGGGTTGGAGCTCTTTGTTTTGTTCTAGAAATGTTAGCTTCAAGCGTTGGAGGAGGGGGTGATCTACGGTATTGGCCCAATGGTAGGGTGACAGATGACAAGATGGAAATAAGAGAATCGACCAGGCCATTCATTGGTCAGTTGACTTAGTTGGGGGGTTGCTGTATTCAGAGGCAGGAGGCAGAGGGCGCACTTGCCCAGGGCTGGGCACCCTGCCTTCCTGAGGGGTTGTGGGGCGGGGAGGGCACTGAGGCTGTGTGTGTAGCACATTGGGGCAGTCCTGTGTGATCCAGCCTGGGCAGCACCAGGCCCCCTGGCTGCCCCTTACTTTAACCCCTTAAGACTAACTCTCCCGGGAAGACCTCTCAGGCACATGGTGCATCTGAGCTCTGTCTTGGCATGAGGTTGGGCCCATGATCAACTCTTTAAAGGAGATACTGGATGACTCTCAGGCTGCTGTCTTGTGGAGGTAAGGAGTTTGGTCCTGCAGTCAGCCCCGCAGGTGGCCAGTGCCCGCTGCACCTCTCAGCAGGGACTTCTCTTTTAGACCTTTATTTGCAGAATGGGCACATTAATGGCAGCCAGCTCCTTGGAAGGCTGTGAGAATTGAATATGGTAATCCAGTTAGAGGGCTCAGTTCGCTGCCTGCATGTCAAAAGCACTGGGTAAGTGTTACCTATTGTTTTTGTTATTGTGAAGGCTTATTCTTCACTCTGGAAACAAAATGCAGACACAGAAGAAATGAACAAACACCTAAGAGGTCTGTTATAAGCACTTGCCTTTCCCAGGTCTTTTCTAATTACAAATCTTAACTCATTTCATCCTCCGACAGTCAAAAGCAATCAATAGTAGGTACTGTTATTATCCCGTTTAACAGAAGGGGCAACTGAGGTACAGAAAGGTTGGTGAGTAGCGGAGCCAGCATTCAAACTCAGAAACACTGGGCTGAGAGTCTGTGCTCTTCCTATGGTGCTCGGCTGACTCACCTGCCTTGAGGTCGCACTGTCCACTGAGGCCATCTGGGTCGCAGCATGGACATTGCGTGTTCGTAAAGTTGACCGCAGAAGGAAAGCGTAGCTTGAATTTGGCCATAACGCTTGTCATGTCATACTACTGGTTTTGATACCCTAGGCCAGCCTGTCAGTCTCCGTCTCTGAGCTCCACTCCAGTGAAAATCCCCAGGTTTCTGCGGCACGTGGCACCTATGAGGGAAATGCCTCCCAGCTGGTACCTGTGGCCAGAGTTTCCAGCAGTCTGGTCCCAAGTTTGTTGAGATCCGGAAGTGTCTTTCTTCATCCTGTGGTGGCTGCAGGTGTGAGAAAGGCAGCAAAGGACCAGTATGGTCATCGTTAGTGTCCATCTGGTAATCAGCCTCCATTGTTGGCTCGCTTTTGGATAAGTCTGGCAAAGCAAATTAAAATTGATTGAACTGTCACCTGGGTTGGGGTGGGGCCCAGAGCACAAAGAAGATCACTGGCCTGAGACACACCAGCCTCCTGGTGTCTCGTGCAGATGTCCCCGGGACCAAGAGAGTTCCATCTGGGACCAGGAAGTTCCCGGTGCAAGTTTGTGGAAGGCCCAGCCTCAGAGGACTCTGAGGGCAGACACAGGCCCCCCTGCATCCCTCTCCAAGAGGCAGACCTTAGCTGAAGAGCTCTGAGTGAACACTGTGTCCCTGGGGCTCGAATCAGCCTCCCTTTCATCTTGCCGCCCATTTATTTCTGCTCAGCTACAGCAGCCAGACACATCCCTTGGGGAGTAGGCTCTGCCAGGTGACTCCCCTGGGGCATGGACCAGGACTGGAGGCTTGTTGTTGACCTGACCGGCCTAAGAATATACCTGGTTTCTGTTTATAGCGGCTGAGGCTGCTGCAGTGGAGGAAGCCACCCTGAGCTGTTCAAGCAGCAGAGATGCCTTTGGATGTTTGTGTTCAGGTTCCTTGCGACCTCCCCAGCAGCCATCTGAAGAAAATGGTGCTGAGATCCTGGGCCTGGGTGGGCTGACAGGAGTGATGACTTCCTCTAAGTGTGTGTGTGTGTGTGTGTGTGTGTGTGTGTGTGTGTGTGTGTGCGCGCGCGCGCGCGCGCGCGCGTGCGGGGACAGAGGGCAGGTCATGATGGCTGAGGGGCCAATGGTGGAGGGCACGATGGCATTTCTCATAGCAGCTTTGCTGTCCCTGTTCTGGATGCTGATTTGTTTAACCTAATGTTTGCATTGGGGAGGACGGGGGAAGCATCACCTCCCTGGCTGTGAGAGCAGTTATGAAAGATCTACTGCCTAATGCGCTTCAGGCCCAGAGCTGGGAGATGGCACGATTGCTTTTGTTTTGCCGAGAATCCCCTGCGGCCACTTCTGTGGCATCATGAGCGTGGCCACCCCAGCATGTGGACTGCTGATGAGCCCAGGGCCTGCTGCTCTGCCCGTTCGCGGAAATGTTGCAATATATGTACTGCTGTCCTTGGAGACCCTTTCTCGAGTGAGGTGGTTGAATCAACTCTCTCCCCTTCTCAGTCCCATGCACAGAGCACATTGACTAGTCAGATGGAATATCTTACGATTGTCCAGACGTGCCTCCTTTCATTGACGTGCTGGTCGCCCTGCCTGGGGTGCCTTTTCTCTCTTTGCTTTTCAAAATCCTGCCCATCCTTCAAGATCCAATTCACATATTAATGCTTCATTAATCCTTGCCCCAGAAATTGATCTCTCTGTTTCTTCTCTGGCGCTGTTATCACTTTATATGCCTGTCATGGCCCTTATCTAATTCTCCCTCGCACAATAAATATTTATGGGTATGCTTTCTTCCCTCCCTGTTGTATTGTCACTTTGTGTGGCACAAAGCTGTCTTGCACATCTTGAGGTTCTTCACAAAACTTAAAAGAGGCTTATTTATGCACACCATCCATGTGGGTTGAGCTAAAGCCAAAAAATAAAAATAAAAAACTCTGTCCTTAAGGACTTTTTATATTATAGGAAATGAGTAAAATTAGGCATGGACGAAGTCATAAAAAGCAGTAGCGGACAAATGACCAAAGAGGGAAAAGTAGCTCTTGGTCCTTGGAGCAGGTAAGATTCTAGAGGGTTTTAAAAATCACTCCTGCCCTAGATGAAGGTGCTGAAATATCCCTTGGCACAAAGCGATTGCTCTCCTGATGCTGAAGAAAAACGTGCAGCAGACACAGAAGTACCCGGTTTGGGTTTTCACTGCCCTCTCCACCAGCCTAAGAAAACAGCCCAGAGTACAAACACAGTCTATTTATTTCCCGCTTGTCTATTTGAGTAGAAAGAGAAACGAAATTTTCCCTGCAGGCCCTAACCACCACCCTCTTGTTCTTTTCACCTCAGCCCTGGACCCGTCCAAAGACCCCTGCCTGAAGGTGAAGTGCAGCCCTCACAAGGTGTGCGTGACCCAGGACTACCAGACCGCTCTGTGTGTCAGCCGCAAGCACCTGCTCCCCAGGTAAGGTGGGGGGCCGGGAGGTGCTCTCTGGCTCATGGAACCGGGGGTACCCCATTTCTGACTGGGACAGCGGGCAGAGGGACAGCCGGATGTTTGTGTGGCCATTTTTGATGCTGTTGGTGCCCTCCTCAAACACAGATTTGCAAAGAATGTCGATAACCTTATTTCCTTTAAATCAACTTTATTTGCCTCTGAGCCCTCATCTGAGCAGAGAAACAGAAAATCCTTTCTTGCTCATTAATGGCACTGTTCCCCACCCCCACCCCCCAGGATGACCCCAAGATCGAGGAAGCGCATAGCTAGGAAAACAGGGGCTAAACCTTTAATCTCCTGGTTGCCACTGACATCCTCACCATGGTAACCCTTTCAGGTCCCGTGAGGCCCAGGGACTGCCTGCTTCCAGGACCGTGCAGACTGTGGGCATCTTTGCCAGGCTGGGTGCCCTGGCTTGGAGTTCCTGCCTCCTCAGGATTACCATAGCACCATTTCTTCTGAGAACGTGTGTTGCTCTTTCCTCAGCGGGCAGCACCTGATAGCCCTCCTCCCCAGCCCAGGGGAGGTCTCCCCATTTTTCTTCAGGGTCCTTACAGCGTTTGCCTCTTCTCCTCCATCCACTCCCAGCATTATCACCCAATGGGCCTAGGCTTTTACAAATGACAGAATGAGACTTTGATTTTAGGATACTTCTGCCTTCGGTTCTGTCAAAATGCTTAAAGCAATAAAGCAGACACAGGGGCGGCCAGATGGTTCAATTGGTTAGAGCGCAAGCTCTGAACAAACAATGTTGCTGGTTCGATTCCCACATGGGCCAGTGAGCTGCGCCCTCCGCAACTAGATTGAAATAACAACTTGATTTGGAGCTGACGGGTCCTGGAAAAACACACTGTTCCCTAATAATCCCCAATAAAAATATTGGAAAAAAACCCCACATAATGTAACAGAAGTAAGTAAATTTAAAAAAGAAAAAGAATGCAGACACATAAACACAAAAAGCAGCCTTTCTTTAACAGTGGGGTTGGATGAGGCGGAAGTGGGAGAAAGGCACCTGTTTTGCCCTCTCCTTGTACAGCCAGACAACGGAGAGGTGTGGCCACGGGGATTGGAGTCACGACCCCCGGCTCTGAATTCGGCAGCTTGCTCTGCCATTCACCCACACTGCACCGCAACGTAGGCAAAGAAGCACCTTTCTGGAAGTTGCTTCCCACTGAAGCTGCCTCCCTAGGACTTTTGCTGCTTAGTTCCAGTTTGGCCCTAGAACCATGAAGAACGTGTCTTATCCCATCGTTTAGTTCTTGAAGGCTCAGCAGTGCTGTTTCCTTTGGCTGTTTCTTTGGGGACATGTTTTAGTTACCGTCAGTCCTCTAAGTGGTTTCCTTTGAGCAAAGCCCCTGTCCCCTCTGCCTCTACAAACGCGGTACCTGCAACAACAGACCTAGCCTCCATGCTCACCTAAAAACAGTCCTCCTTTGTCTCTGTAAGACCAAGATGTGAGTTATTATGATCTACTTTGCTCTTCCCCCGGACAGGAGAGTTCTCCCTGGAAGTAACATCTCTCCCCCAAATCCCTAGCGTAACCCAGGCATTGGGCTCAGCACCCACACCCTTGAATTCTTCCAGCCATTCTGTCAAGGTGGTATTTATTTTTGTCTCCACTCTAAAACATGAGAGAACAGGGGCAGAGAGAGGCATTAGTAATTTGCTTGTATATCTAGCAAATGGCAGTCATGATTCAAACCCAGGACCATCAAGCTCCAAAGCCTATGTTCGCATCACTACCGTGTGGTGATGTCTTTGCTTGACCTGTCCTTCTCTATCCATTCATTTGTTGTCACTCAACAAAAAGGCATTGAGTACCTACTGTGAGCCAGGCTTATTTTAAGCACTGAGGCTAGAGTGGTAAACAGTTCCCATCCTCAAGGAAAATCAAGTTCACTGCAGAGTGGGATGTAAAAAGTAACTTTTTTTATATTAGAAATTCCTTTTAGGGCATACGTACTCTGAGGAAAGTATCCTAGATTCTCCTGCCACACTTGATTTCTTCCTTCTCTGAAGGAGGGAAGATATGGCCCCTTTTGCTGAAAATATCCAAATACCCTTTGGGATAATGCTCTGGGTCGTTCAGCCATCTGGTTCTCTCTCTCTCTCCCCTCTTTCCCCTCCCCTCCCCTCCCCTCTCATCTCCTCTCTTCCACCTCCTCCTCCTCTTCTCTCTCTCTCTCACTCTCACTCTCTCTCATGTGGAGAGTCCATTCCCTGTTTCCTCCTAGAACATAGCCTTTTCTGGAAGTGCCAGATGAGAGATTTTTAGTTTTAAGTTCAAACCTGTCTGAGACAGAGGCAGCAAATTCACTGGCACTCAGACAGGCCCAGGTGTAAATGGTGTTTTTCTGGGCATGCCATGTTTCTGTGCTGGAAGTACTAACACCTTATTGCTTGTGCTGAAAGTATAATCCTCATCTCCCACATCTCCTGGTGACCACAAAATTGCAGTGGCTAACAGCATGGATTTGGGAATGAGACCAATCGGGGCTCCATGCCAAGGCTGGCTACTTCCTAGCTATGTGAAATTGACAAATTAGTGTACCTTTCTGAATCCGTGCTTCCTCATCTGTAAAATGGGTTCAATGAAAGTATTTACCCCATTACCTCTTTTCTATTTGCTGGAATACATCCTCTAGTAATTCTTGCAGAAAGGGCATTATGAGTATTAAATTTTACTAACGCTTGCATAGGGTATTTTGTGTATATGTTTGTGTAAGAGTTCCATAAGATAAATGTGTATTAAGTGCATCGTCTAGTGTCACATAATGACAGCTATCCTCCAATTCCTGAAACAGCTATGATAATAGTTATTAGTGTCTGATTGATTCTGGAAGGTCAGCCAGACAGCCCCAAAGTTGCATGCTCCTGAAAAAAAAAGAAACTGAGCCTAGGTACCCTGCCCCTTCCCAGTGTGATCATTTCTGCCCTTGCTGTTCCTGCCTGAAGAAGCCTGCGAGGTTTAAATTGAGGGTTACAGTGTTACGTCTGCTGCCCCCTTTGTGATTCATGGCAGGTAAGGACTAAGAAGATGGCTGCATTTCTGATAACAATGTCCGTTGGTTCATTGGAAAAACAGCCCAAGGAAGAGGCAGGTTGAGGGGGCATGCCACTCCCTTCTTAGAATTTGGGGGTAGTCTGAACTGCAACGGTGTTGGCTGTTGTCAGGAGTCCATCTTCCCTCCTACCTCTCTCAGAGCCCGAATTCCTCAGCCCGCCATATCAGCCGAGTGCATGCTGCTGCTTAGCGTCTTGGACACCTTCCCGATAAAACATCTGCCCATCCACATTATACTTCAGGGGTCCCTGTTGACCAGGGAGACCATGTTGACAACTCTATATATTCATCAATCAGGGAAGTCATCTTTCTCCCTGTGAAACATCTGTAGGCAATTCCAGGAGCCAGTCTGGCCTCTGCAGCAGCTCAAGAGGCAAATCCTGCCTGCCAGACGGTCAGGAGTGCACACACATGGAGAGGTGGCTGGGCCAGCCTTGGGCTGATTAGGAGGATGCAGACTTAGGCTGTCTTTGCAGGCAGATTGCGATAGGACAGCTAGAGGATTTCATTAGCTTTCCTTGCTTGTGGAGACTGAGTGAGTGGAGAATCTAGCGGTTTGATGCACACATCTGTGACTGCAGAGCAATTTCGGTGGCTGGGGCCGGGGCAGGGTCCAACCAGCCCTTCCTCTGCCGGAATTCTTTTTCTGTATTAGGGTTGTGTTTGGGTTTGTATTCCATTTCTTCTAGAGGCTTCAGCTACACTCACACTCTCTTTGGAAATTCTTTGTTTCATCTCTTCCTGCTATTCAGCTTGGGAAAGGAGGAATTCTTGATATGGTTTTCTGTTCACCTTTCTGGTTCTCCAAAGGGGTTATTTATGCACTAAAGAGCAGTGTGGGGGCAGCTTGGAATCAGGAAGCCTTCTCTTAAGTGACTTTTTAAAAATATTGCAATTTCTTATGTTTATAATGGTAGTTGCTTGTTATAGAAAACTGAAAATATAGAAAAGTGAAAAAAGAAACAAGAACTAGGCAATGGTCATATAATCTAAAAACGGGAATTAAAACATTCCAGTATATTTCCTTCCATTCTTTCTTCTAGTCCTAGGTTTTGTTCATTGGTTTGTTTTTGTCAAAGCTTGATTATCAAGTGGTACTGATGCTGTATATAAAACTTCCTATTGGGTTCTCTTCAGTTAATATTGATAAATGAGTATTTTTATGATTCTACAAGCCCTTTATATATATATATATATATATATATATATATATATATATATATGTGTGTGTGTGTGTGTGTGTGTGTATAAATTTTAATTGTGTACCATACTATGCAGAAAATGACTTGAAATGGATCATAGATCTAAATGTATGAGCTAGGACTACAAAACTTTCAGGAGAAAATAATAGTGGCAACCTTGGATTTGCTAAAGACTTCTTAAATAGGACATAAAAAACATGAACTATAAATGTCCCCCCCCCAAAAGAGAACATCAACAAATTGGATTTCATCAAAATTAAAAACTTTGATCTTCAAAAGACACTGCTATGAAAATAAAAAGACAAGCCACACTGGGAGACAATATTTGCAAAACTTATGTCCGACGAAAGATTTGTATCTAGAACGTGCAATGAAAGCATATGCCCATACAAAGACCCCTGAATGTTCATTAGCTGCTTTATTTGCAATAGCAAAAAGCTGTAAGCAACCCGAATATCCATCAACAGATGAATTGGTTAAACTGTGGTATATTCATTACAATGGAATACTACTCAGCAATAAAAAGAAAGAAGCTATTGATACATGCAACAGTATGGATGGATTTCATAATAAGTATGCTGAGTGAAAGAAGACAGACCAAATGAAAAAACAAAGTGTATATGCGCTATAATTTGAATTTAGAAGAACTTCTAAAGAATGCAAGCTAACCTGTGGTGACAGGGAGCCTATCATTGGTTGTCTGGGAGGAGCAAGTGGATGAAATGCCTGAGAATTTTCTGAGGCTTGATAAAGGGAAACGGATCCTTAGGAAAATGGTTCAGTCAAGCTCTGGTCTTAGATGCCAAAACTTCCTCTGGCAAATGGATTTGTTTGAGGAAGAAGAGTGTTTAACACAGCAATGTGTTGTTCTTCGTGACTTAGGCTTTAAAAATATTCTCTTGGGCCTTCTTATAGAAAATACCCTCCAAAGAGACAGAGGGACAGAGGGATGGGTCATACAGCCCTGCAGAGGGCTCCTCTCTCAGGGATTGGCTGCAAGTCAGGATGGCTAGTTCTGATTTATTGTTCTTGGTGGGTAAGAGATGGTGGGGGGTGGGGGGTGGGATTTCTCCCCACAGAGTGCTGAACATTGATTTTACCTCTCTGTTGTCATTGATTTTTATTTGGAGAATGGAAAATTGAAGCATTTGTTGTAAGCCTTCCAGACAAGCCATATTCTCAAATTCTGCAAGTGTATTGCGAATGGGAGGAAAGGATGTCAGGATGGGACTTTCAATGCCTGAGTGCACCCTTGCGAACCTCCTGGGAGCAGTGGAAACTAATCTGGTTTTAAATAAGGAGCCTCCCATTCGATGGGCTAGGCCTCTCGAACGTAATGGCCCTTTATCTCCACTTCCTAATTATCTGGAATAACAACGGATTCTCTGCACAGGCAAAGAATTCAGATTCACTGAAGGCTGGTGGCATAGTAGACCAATCTGAGCGCTTTCTGTCTTTTATGTGAATTTGAAAAAAAAGAGAATCAAAGTGTTTGAGGTCAGAGAGAAGTACATCACAGAATGTGCCTCAAATACCAAACTCTCAGAGGATATTTGAAAGGATGATGGTTATTTCATCTCAGTTTTGTTTTACAACAAAGCACTGCCTCCTGTGTAGGGGCTTTGAGCGGGTTGATTATACGTACACATATCGGTCTCAGTTTGGGAGACACGTGGCCACTTGGAAGGTGGGTGATTCCTAGGACGGCTTTCTGGTGCTTCACAGTTCAAGGCATTGGCAGTGACCAGAGTGTGATCATGCCCACATCTCCTAGTATGATTTTATATTTATGTAGCTTACCCCCTTTCTCCAAGGGGCCCATGCATTGCCTTGTGTTCTGTTTTAAGCTGGGGGGAATCTTCATTTGCCAGGCTCTGGCTCTGGGTAGGGTGTCCATGAGAGCTTGGTGCTATTTCTCAGCTGTTTGTGGAATGAACAAAGCTGAGTTTGGGGGTTGGGCCGACTTTTCACTCAGTCACCTTTATAAACAGAAAAAAATCACCACTGTGGTCTGTTTTGCAAACACCTGCTCCTGGGCACTGTAAAAAAACAAAGGGGGAGTGGTTGGTTCAAAGGATGCCACTTACTGGCCACCTGCCCTGTGAGGCACACATGGCAGGAGGGATCTTGCTGACTTCTCACAACAGTCAGTTCGGTCAGTATTAGGATCCTCATTTTTCAGATGGGGCTTCTGAGGTTTTATAATAACTCCCTCAATTGCTCTGGAACGGTAAGGGGCAGATTTGGAACCCGAGTGGAGGAACGCCATACAGCCTCCTCTGCTGCAGGGTCATGGGTGTGAGCTCTCGCTGGCTAGGTAAATTTCCCTGCAGTGCCCATGCCCTTCAGACCCGTGCCCACCGGCTCCTGGCCCTAAATGCGCCCCTGGACTCAGGCCTGGGCCCTTCTCTCCCAACTCCTGCTCCTTCCAGAGCGATCAACAAATGGGCATTACACCGATTTCCTTCTTTCTGTGCCAAAAGCAATAATTCTGGGTTCATTTTTCCCCTTTGTAGGGTTTTTTTTTTTTAAATTCTTCAAGCCACATGCCACTCAAACATAGAGATAGCTAATTAAACAGCTTTTTGGTTTTTTTTTTTTTGAACAATAGAAGTTCTATGTGCTTCTGCCTGTAAGGACCCAGCTGCTACTGGGGCCTTCCCTGAGCAAGATTTCTTAACTCACACAAGCCATTTACCTTCTCAGTTCCTTTGATTTTTTCTGAAACTGAGGGTATTGATTCAAGGATCTTGATGACAAGAGCAGCAGAGAGTAAGAAGCCATTCATAATGGAGATGTGAATAATTGGGTGGAATTTTTAGTCCCTTTGAAGCAGGGGGATTGAGTGAGAGGCAGGTCTTACATTGTAAGGCAAATTCACGAGGCAAGTTTTTGAAATGCATTTAAAAATATATCAAAGTCCTGGCAGCCAGTAAAATTTACCAGACCTATATCTTGCCCTGCCTTGTTTTCCTTTTTTTTTTTGTAAACCAGGTGGGATCGCTCAGTAGGTCTAAAGGCCTTCTGCCTGGTGGGGCAGTGTCTGGGTGTGGCACCAAAGGGCAGCTCCAGCACCGCCCACCAGCCTGTCACCTCCCCCTCCCAGGCTGCCCTGCTGCAGAAGTTTTTCCACCACAGGGGGCGGTTCCTATTTCCAATGGGCCTCAAAACACTGGACCGTTGTCTCTTTTTGAGCCGTGTTATAGCTGTAGGAGAGTTAGTTGTGTTATGGTGGAATTGCCCAGAGTGTGCTTGTGCCCAGATGCCAAGGTGGCTGGAGAGCAAGAAAGCCCAAGTGTCTGTGGGGCTGGGAATGGCCGTTTCTGGGGCCAGGGACTACCCAGTGTGTCACCTGCCACCACCTTACTCGGTGGTTGTGTCCACAGCGACAGGGCTGCAGTTGTTCTGTTTATTGGTGTCCTTGCATATGAAGGGGTGTACAGCGTTGCATATTCCAGGCATCAGATTTAAGTCGATTCAGAAAGTGGAGGGTGAGGTGGGTGTTCCAGTTTTGAAGAGACCGTCACTGGGTGTGATCTCCTCCAGAACTCAAGGTCCAGCTGGGTAGCACACAGGTGTGAATCATTACATTAGCACGTCTGGCCCTAAACACTGAGTGACAGACAATCTCATGCCCCTCAGGCCCTCAATGGCAGCTCACTGAAGATGTTAGGGTGCCCACACACTCGAGAACCATTTTATAGCATCCGGGTATCTAGGTGGAGCAGGGCCCGCGTGGCCCCTCACAAAGCTTGTCATCTCCTTTCACACAAGTGGTTAGATGGAATTTCCCCCCTTTCACTAACTTCTGTTCTAATTCTCTGAAACCTCTTTCCTTCACCTTTGTTACTTATAAATCTCCGGTGGCCTGCGTTGTCGCCCTGCCTAAACTCATTAAGATCCCAACTCACAGATTTTCAGCTCAGATGTTTTAGATCAGATTAATTCAACCAGTGAACCGTGAAAGATATTCTTTATGGGTATCAGGCACCACAGTAGGGCCCATTTGGGGCACGGACCATGCGGGTCCTGGGGCCAGAAAATGAACTCAGAGTGATTTAGATGGGCATCCAAGGCTATCTTTAGAAGTGCTTTCGTTTTAAGTAGAATGTTCTCAAGCTAATGTCCTGCCTTTAACGTTCCTGGCGGAGAGAGCGGGCAGAGGGTGAGGTCCTCCATGCACAGAGGGACAGGAAAGATGAAAGTTAATTAGTTTGGGGACCTTTCCAAGGCACTCTCTTAAATGATGTTTTTCACTGCAAGGGACGTGGCTTGTTACTGAGTAGTGGAAGGCCCCTCGTCTCGCCTGCCTTGTCCGTGATCCTGCCAAAGCTGGAGGTGCTGCTGTGTCATGCGTCCCCTGAACTGCACATCTAGCTTCCCATTTACCAGAGGGAAGGGAGGAGGCCGTGGCTCAAACCGCCCGTGGTTATGAGGAGTTCCCAATGAAACACAAAGGGGCGGGGCTCCCCTCTGGCCTAGAACTAGGGTCCTTCTCCTGGCAGGTGTCAGGGGAGCCCCTCTGTGAATCTGGTGATGGGGAAGAAGGCCTTAGGGCTTGGGTCCCTCCTGTCATCATTCTGGCAGGATCAGCGCTCAGAAAACTCACATACACCCGTGATGATGGGATAAAAGTCATTCATTCAGATTCCACTCAGTCGGAGTTTGAAAATTTCTTTATTTCACAAATATTTATGGCGCCTTCCCATTGCCAGACACTGCTGTGTATTTTGAATTCTGTGATGAATGGACATGGTCTACCCTTGCAGAGATTAAAGTTTATTGGAAAAGACAGGGCAAAAGAAATTAAGTGTATAATAAATCGTGAGAGGCATTAGATAGGGTAGAAGCAGGGGCCATAAGAGAGTAGGCTGGGTGAGTGGGGGAGGCCTCTGGGGCAGGTGAAAGGGGTTAGGTGGCAGGCAGGTGAAGAGCAGGGAGACGTGTTCTCAGGGGAGGGAGCATCTTCTGCAGAGGCCTTGAGTCAGGGAGGGGAAGAGCCTCGGTGTCATCCTAAAGGAAGTGAGAGGAGAGGCCTGTGCCTGGGGGACACTGTGACGTGGGGCATGGCTGCATGAGGCTGGAGGCTGGAGGGCCAGATCCTGTAGAGCCTTGAAGGCCGTGGGGCAGGTGCGCCTCTCAGGCCAGTTGTGAAGGGACGTCTGTGTGGCTTTAAGCCGGAGAGTGACAGAATCATGTGGCTTAGGGTGGACTGGATTTTCTTGAATAATTGTTCTTTAAAGCAGATAATATGCTGTGTGAGAGAAGCTGCGGGGCTCTGGGTGTGAGAGTGCTTGTGTGTGTGCATGTGCGCATGTGTGTGCATGTGTGCATGCATTGTGTGTGCGTGTGTGCATGCATTGTGTGTGCGTGTGTGCATGCATTATGTGTGTGTGTATGGATTGCACATGCTCAAGTGAAGAGCAGGAAGATCTCATTGAAGCTTATAGCTTAATAGACGAGCTTAGGGACCCAAATGCAGATAATCCAAGCTAGACAATAAGAAGTCCCATGAGATGAAGAGGAGGGCAAGCATTTGCAGCTGCAGTTGGGCAGGAGGCAGAGAAGGGGCAGAACTAACCAGTGGTTTAAGCACACGTGGGGACTCTCTGGCTTGGGCGCATTGTGACCTGCTCAGTACTGCACAGCCTTATGGGGCAGAGACAGGGGACCAGAGCAAGGCTGCCCTGAAGCCCATCTTCTGTGTAGCAGCCACTCTGCCTTCGAGACACTTTCCTACACTGAATATCCATTTCCTTATCAAGTGATGACTTTAAAACCCACATTGTGGCATTGTGACAAGTTAAACGGTAAGGATAGTGCTGGCACATAGTAGGTGCTCAATAAAATTGGTCTCCCATATGAACTGCTAGTTCTCAACGGAACAGTTTTAGATGGGGGAATAATTCTGGCTAGCCCCACCAAACTGCTGAGACCTGTATGGGCTCACGTATGCAAAGGCCCTGCTATGTTTATTGATCTGGGTGGTGCCAGCTCTCATGATTAGTAAGTCCTCCACTCTCCGAATGTGCATGTCCCTCCGTGTTATGCTTATCCACTTCCTTGCAATGTCTAGGTTCCCTCTGGAGGGTTAGCTCAGGTCTTGACACACAGCAGGGGTTCACAATGTATTAATTAATGGATGAGTCAGTGAAGTCGAGAAAGGAGCTGGAGGCGCAGGGCCAGGCTGATGTACTGAACTGGGAGCTCTGATAGGCCAGCCAAGTGGCAAAGCAATGCTCCAAGTCAGGGTCAGGGCTGCTTATATCACGAGGGCAGAGGTGTATCCCATTTCCCTTTGTTTTCTGCTTAGAACCTACCCCATTCCTGGACACCCAGGAAATGCTCAGACAGTGCCTGTGAGATTCCACAGGGAAAGGGGGGGAAACGTGTCAGTCTGGTGTGGAAGTGGCCCTATTCCTAGGAGAGACCCACGTGCTACAGACTCTGCACCTGCCCCACCCCGGTGGACTGCTGCTTCGGGGTCTTCTCCCTTTGCCCACCCTCTCCCTGTGCTAAGTGACTGGACACTTCTAAAGGTTAGCTGTCTGGGGCCACAGGCATGGACTTAGTGGTGATCCAGTGTCATCAGTCTCATTGACCCCTTGAGTCTCTCCAAGGTGGAGGCCTGTGTTCTGAGTGCTGCAGAGTGGCCTTTGAATCTGCCTTCAGGAAGGGAAAAGGAAAGGGGCACGCACTGGGCACCCGCTCTGCCGGCAGTCACGAGCAGAGCCTGCCTAGCTTTCTACTCCTCTGAGCCTGGCCTCAATCCATCCTGCTTCTTCTGGGAGGCGCGCAGGCTCCTCCATTCCCTCTGAGGTCTGACTCCTCTGCCCCTTGGCCTGTGGGACTGGCCCTCCCAGCCCTTCAGAACAAGACAGGACAGGGCTGCCTGCACCCCATGTTGCCCGCTCTGCAAGGAGGAAGCCTGGGGAGGCAGCAGGCAGCATTCATACCAGCCCATCTTCCCTGTGCTGCGGAGAAAGAAGCCCGCTGCAGAGGTGCTGGCTAATGAGCTGCCCACCCCTTGGGCCGGGCGCGGGCCCACCGCTGCTGCCCTCTCCCCTGTGTGTGCCCACAGCATACCTGCAAACTGGTTGGAACCTGCTGGGGTGCTACTGGATTTCCTGATAATCTACCCACTCGCCAACTTAAGCAGTTTCTCCGTGCACCATTTTTTTTCCACCTTGTGTATGGGGCCAAATTGTCTTGTTGCTCTTAATGGCTCTGTTGATTATCTCTGGACCTTTCGTGGTGACTCCAAACACTTAGCTTCCCAGCAGCTCTTAGAGCAACACCTGGTAGGTGTCGACGGAGTGGAGGGTGGGAAAGGGGGTAGCGCTCCCTGCGGATGCTGTTGATGGGAGTGTAAGCTGGCACATTTCTGGTGGGCATTGTGGCCTCATTGACCCCATGACTCCAGTTTGGAGACTCTATCTCATGGAAGTAAATAGAGTCACATGACAATTTACGTACAAACATGCTCAGTACACTTGATGACACCATTAAAGGAATGGCAACCATCTCCTCACTGTCTATCCGGAGAAGAATGCTTGCACAGATGACAGTGTGCCTTTTCTAGCAGCCCCTTCCTCTGGGTGACCTCGGCTTGAACTCTTACAGTATAGGGGAGCCTCCCTCCCTGGCCTTCTGAGAGACCCTTTGTCTTTGGACAGCTCTCACTCACTGTGTGAGCTGCTTCCTTATATTGAGTCAGAAGGTTTTCTGTTGGCAACTTCTACACAGTGGTCCAGGCTCTGCTGTGGAATGGCCCTGGGACATGCTGGGTGGCTCTTCCCTGAGGCAGTGCCTTCTTGCCCATCTGGTCTGTCCATGAGACGGGTGGCACTGGAGCTGGCCCTTGGGGAAGAGTGGGGGGATGCTGGCAGGAGAAGATCGGGGTTGCAGGAAGCACAAGGGCCATGGAGTCAGCCTTCGTTCTCGGCCACCTGTCCAAAACACTCCCCACCAGTGACGCCCACAGAGGTGGGCGGGAGCTCGTCAGGGCTCCAGCTTCTGTCCTCCGACACTGACTGTGAGGAAAGCTGTCAGAGCAGGGGAAGGGCTGAGGTGCTGGGGTGGCTGTCCCTGCCTCGGCGGTGCTTTGGGTGAATGGCCAGTGTTGGTGGTGTGTGTGCCTGTTGGTGTGCCGCTGGATCTCCTTGAATGCCATGTCCCTGCCTGCCCCCTGCCTGCCCCTGGGTCTGCACTGGAAATAGCAGGGACCCCAATGCTGTCTACCCACTTCTTCGTTTTGCTGACTTGTTCTTTTGAAGGTCGATGGTGTACAACCCTCACGGATTGGGGTCTTTTGCTGCTGGTGACTAGAAAACAAATACAAGTACTTTTTTTTTCTCATACACACATCTCATAATAATTAATGCCCGCCCCCCACCCCCAGAATGCAAGCACATGTTTTCTAAGGTTATAGCGACAGAGCCCATGGTGGAATTGCCTGAGCTTGCACGCACCCTTGTGTGCACATCTGAGCTCACACACAATTAACCAGAAGCTGGGTTGGCAAAACCCTCAGTTCTTCTGGCCCCTCCTGTGAAGAGGCAGGTTCATGAATGCTCAGGGAGGGAGGCCAGATGAAACTCTTGGTCTTGGGCCTGCTTGCTTATCATTTGCTTTTTTTTCCAATTAGCATGTCCATTGCTAGAGATCTCCCCTAAGGTCTCAGGGCTTGAGAGGGACTTTTCTTTCTTGGGCCAGCAAACACAGAAGGATGGAACAAGACATCCAACGGGGATGCCGAGGGTCAGTGGGTAATAGTAACTGTCTTTTCTCCCCCACCTTTTAGGAAGAAATGGATTTTTAAAACAGTACACCACTATCCATTATCCTAAGGGAATAAAGAAAGCTCCACTGTTCACTTACATTTCCCTAATAGCTTGCTATTACATTGCTGCCTTGGCACTTTTCCCTAACAAAGCAGAATTCTACTTGGGGTGTGTGTACATGTGTATGCACACGTGTGCAGACTGTTTTTGCCTGTCGGCCCCTGTGGCCATGCTCATGCAGCAAGCTGAACTTTGAATTAAAACCCCATCAGCGTCTGCCTCACCGAGCCCCTTGGTGCCACTGGCCATGCTCTGTCAATCTCTTAATGGAAGGTGACTGCAGCCGCAGTCACCCACCAGTTAGTGGAATTTACATAATCACATCAGTTTGCTAATCTCCATGATCTGGGCAGGGAACACTGAGGGCCTTGTGAGTTTAGGCTGGAAGTAGGTTTGACTAGGCTCTCTGGACATACATATTTTATTTCAGGTATAAGGAAACCTGGATTCATGTCCAGAAATCTGTACAACACCAGAGATCTGGCAAGTGCCTTCTCTTCTTGGCCTTTGCCCGCTGGCCATACAAATTGCTTGGGTACTCTTACGTGTAGGATGGTTTGGAGGAATCCTGAAATACACGGCGAATTTCTTGCCATGGAGGGATTTTCTTGGATAAGTTAGCAGTCGGTGAGAATCTCTAGTGTTTCAAGATGTGACTACAAATAAAAAACAGTGTAGGGAACACCTACCCTGAATAAATTCAGCCACTCAGAGTGACATGATCATTATGCTTTAATAATAATCATTACATGTAATGTACGTTATAGGAAGTACACTGACTGCACTACTAGCATGCTCTTTGAATTCTTTGCCCAATTTCTGGTGTATCGTAGGTACTTAATAAGTGTTTTCTGGAAAAGTAAAAAAATATCTCTCGAATCCTAACCGTATTTGGATTGTTTTAGACCTTCAGTGTTGATAGCTTTGCTTACACAGACCCTCAAAATATAGTAATGTGGAAATTTAGTTCAGATAGGTTGATCTGACCCCTTGGTCATCCCAGAAACCTTTGAGGACTGGTCAGGGAGCTTTTTTTCTAGGTGAAACTCCCTTTTTTTTTAGCCCTCCTTCCTGCACCTGGGAGGCCTTTCTTCTGTTCTAACCACTTTGTCTTTTTTATACACTACTGGAGAAATAGGAGCTGGCAGACAGGTGTGGGTCTGGCAACATGCATCTCTTTAAAAATTCAGAAAAGGCATTTCTTTTTTAGATTTTGAATAAATTCGATCAGCGGTACATGGTTGTAAGAGAGTCAAATGATAGAGACATACAGTCACAAAGCGGAAGTTCCCTTCCTCAGCCTCAGTCCTGCCTCATTCTTCCATGTTTGGTGCGTGCCTTCTTAATCACTTTCAGTCCATTGACACATGCACACACAGTGTTTCTGGAAACTCTCATCCATCTATTGAATCTTCTCACCTGTGAAAAGTAGCTGCGTCCCCAGCTGCCTTGGCCGTTGCACAGCTCAGGCGGAAGGCCGTCACGAGGCTCAAGTTGAAATGAACCCTCATCCAGAGGGTGATATTCGTATACACCCAGGGAGCTGTTCATGCTTTTAGAATTGGATCTGGACCAGGCCCGTATGTTTTTGGTGGCCCTAATTCTGTTCCAAAACTTTCAAAATATGTACTTTTCCTATGGGTTTGAAGGTTCTTTAGAACCCTGGCTTGCTGGTCTCTTCTGATGTGTTTGAGCCTTGACCTGGGGCCTCACCCTCCTTACCTGGGTCAAGCCAGGTGGGGTGCAGACACACAAAGGTGCTGCCTTCCAGTGGTTGATATGCCAGCTTGCATCAGTGGATCAGTGGGGGCTCCACTCTGATGACTGGGTCCTCCCGTCCCCCCAGCCTGCTTTGCTCGCTATCCCTACCCGTCTCCCTGACTCATTCCCCAGCACACCGTCCCAAGTTCCACCATAACTTTTTTCCCTCTTGGGGCTGTTGGGAGGAGTAAATGAGACAATTAGTGGAAAGGGCTTAAAACAATGCCAGGAACATTGTAAGAGCTCAAAACGTGGTCGTTGTTATTACTGGTATTAGTAGTATCAGCTGAATAGTTAAGTTCTCAATAAAAGTGTAGCTGCTACTGGGCCAGCAGAGTGGCGCATTGGTTAAGAGCTGGCTTGGGACGCCAGAGGGCCCCGGTTTGGATCCCATATATGAGGGCCAGTGACACTGCCCTCTACAGCTAAGATGCTGAACAACAGCTCAACCTGGAGCTGGGCTGCCATGAGTCGCTGGCGACAGCGTAGGCTGCAGCCCCTGCTGCAGTGAGTTGCCATGGGCTACCATGTGTAGCCAGCAGCCAGCGTGAGCGGCCAGCAGCCGCCATGAGTGGCCGTTCAGAAGCCGGCGACTGATCTGCCTCGCCTGGGAAGAGCGCAATGATGGTGCCAACTTGGGCCAGTGAAGCAATGTCCTCCACAGCTAGATTGAAGAACAAAAGGACAGCAACTTGTCTGTTCCCCTTCCCCAATTCCCCAGCGCTGTTCCCATCCCCCAACTCCCCAATAAAAATCTTTAAAAAAAAAAGTGTAGCTGCTACTTTCATTATCTGTATTTGTCCTTTTCAATTTCGAGCTTCTCTAGACAGCGTGTCTTATAGCATCAGCGTGACCAGACACTTAGGACACACAAGAGAGGATGAACTCTCTTTCTGAAGCTCTGTAGTTCTCTCATAAACATCTGTTTATTAGGAGCATTGGATTCTCTTCCGACAGGATCTCATGTCTGGGACCTTCTTCATTTGGAAAAGTGGGAGAGTCATGAGCCCGTCTCTCTCATCAAAGCAGCGTCTGTAAATGACAAAGGCCATTATACCCTCCCTGTGTAATTTTATGACTCAGTATAACGACTCAAATAACCCTAACAACAGAGGAATTACAGCATCATTTTACATGACAGATTATTCCAATGGTTAACATGTTTTTTCATTTCAATTAACATTCATTATTTTGTCTCTGGCTCAAAAGAGCCATCCTGTCAGCTATCTGAATATCTTCCATCCTTGTTTTAGAAGCAATTACTTCTGATTTTCCAAACAAATTCAATCTTGTTTTTGAATGGGCAGTTTGATATTAACAGGAAAATAAAATGCATATAATGCTGGCTGTCAGCAGACAAACACTGTAAATCCTGGAAAGGGCTCCTCTCGGGTGGGTTCTTCTCCAGTGGGTTCTTCTCAGGTGGGTTCTTCTTGGGTAGCCTCTGAGCTGGCAGGTCTGCCTTAGAGATCTGATGGGAGAACAAAGGCAGGATGGACAAGACAGGACGGACTGGGTATGTACGCCTGGGTTTTTCACCTGTCAGTGGGGGTAATAATGGCATCTAGCTTCAGAGGGTCATTGTGGGTGGACTCAGGGAGATGTGTTTAGGCCACTGAGGCTGGAGTGTGGCTGCTATCATTATCTGAAATTGCTTTACTCTTTCACCAGCTGTTCCTATGCAGAGTAAAACCTTCCCATCTAAAGTTAGACACACGGTGGAATGCACAATGGATTGTATAAAGTGAAAGGCTCCTCTTCAATAACTGAAAGAAAACAAGTGAACAATTCTATATGTACGCTTAGCAGTCCCCACCTCCACTGCATCATTAAAATATTTTTGACACAGATTGTTAAATTTTATCCTGTGGGTTCGATGTCAGGAAATTTACACTTGCCCATGTATTTGCTGCTGAAAAAACTCCTCAAGACGTCTCTGTCCTGCAACAGCTTTGCAGTGGGCCCTGACTGTGGCTCTGCTGTACCCATGGTTAAGTGAAAGACTGTGTCACTGCTGATGTCCTCAGACTCTTGGTGTCAAGTGGGAAAGGGGCAGGATATGGAACTCGCTTTGGCTGGTGAGGGTAAGGCCATCTGAGTGAGGAGCGGCACAGTCCTGAGATGTGGAGGACACCTGAGCAGGACACCGTGAGGTGTGGACTTGAAAGTCGCCGTGGATATGTCCAGGAACTAGGACAGGGACACCTGGGAAGGGCAGTCACGATCTGGTCAGTCTTGCTTGTAGCTGCTGCCATCTTAGAAGCACATGCTTGCAGTCTAGTCTGCTGCCAACCATGAGTGGCTCTTGTAAATACAGTTAATATTCATACATTTGCATAGTATGCTTTATAGAAATCCTGGGTGTGGTGGTCCAGAGAACAGTGTTAGAACAAAGCCAATCTTTAAATTAATCATATCAACATGTAGTTCTGTGCAGTGCTGTTAACGCGCTAGAAAGTCCAAATGTCACGTTATTGACTACCCAGTGAGGTTTGCCACGATCTTCGGTGTTTGAGTTTTCACTCTAGGCTACGTTTCTTAAGAAATACTACTAAACTTAGTATTTCCTATTTGTTAACAAACACATACATAAAATGTTGTGAAGAATACGGAAAAGCTTATTTCAGCACTTTTTGAGGATTCCTGGGAATCCTGACTTCTCAATCCCGAATCCTAAAGATCACTACGTGTTGGCAGCTTGGAACCAATATATCAGAGGCCCTCCCCCAGCGCTGGAAGCAGCCTGACTTCTGGAGTGTGGGAATCCTGAAGCCCTCGGATGCACAGGACAGCTCCCTGCACCCACTTCTCAGTCATGGTTAGAAACGAGCTCATTGTTGTTTATTTAAATCTGAAGTAGGATTTCTGGACACAAGAACCTATTGAATTCTTCTTGCTTAAAATAACGTGCCATTTTTGCCTTCTAGTTAGTGCTTATAATTTCCAGAAATAGAAGGAGAACCTTCTAAAGGCCCAAGTGAGTAAATTCACTTATTTCACTGAGCAAACAAACCCATGTGTCTTGAGGGTCCCTCTTGTTTCCAAGTACCGGGAGCACAAAAACGGTTAAGACCCTGTAGCTATCCTTGAGAATACTGAGGAAGATTGACATACAAGAACTGCTGCATGCTGTAGTGAATGTCACAGTTGGGTATGAACAAGGTGTCTGAACAAGCTAATGTCATGGTTAATTCTACGTGTGACAGGGCTCAAGGGTCAGGAAAGATGTCATGGAAGGTAATTGATTTTAAGCTTGAACAAGGGACAGACATTTGCTCTGTGGCTAGTAAGATTTGCCAAGTCATATGGACTTGAATTTGCATAGCAAATGTAAGAGACGTGTAAATGGCTGATATGACTGGCTGGAGATAAAAGTAATAAGACTGAGTGATGGGGGGAAGCGATAAGGACAGGAAAAAAAGGTGTCCAGGATGGACTCTAAGGAGTTTAGCCTGGGTATACCCCATGTCCCACTGGAATCATGACAGCCTTTTAACATTTGGTCAAACTGAACCAAGGTGCTTCCTTGGAGGCGAGTCAGGGAGCCTGACCGGAAGCAATCGCAGGACCGTGGTGGTGTGGAGTACAGCCGGGGCTGCCTGTGTAGGGGCTGCAGGAGACTTATTGGGGGAGGGAATTTTTGAGCTGGGCCTTAAAGAAAGACTCATGAGGCAGAGAAGAGTAGAAGATAGTGGGGAGAAATGAAGGTGGGAATGACATGGTGTCCAGTGGAGGAAAAACCCACATGATGGCACAGAGGTACAAAGATCCTTGGTAGGCTCTGGGAAACAGTAAAGGTGGTTGGAGCAAAAATGTGTGATGGTGGTGGTCAGTGTATGTGTGCATATGTGTATGCGTGCATGTGTGTGAGTGTGCACATGCATGTGTGTGCGCATTTGTGTGTGTGTGTGGTATGTGTCAGAGAAAGAAGCAAAGCAGACAGTGGCCCTTTGAAGGTAGGCTCAGTCAGTTTAACACCAATAGTAGGAATTTAAACTATGCCCTAGAAGGTGGGGAGAAGATGGAGGCTTGAAGCATGGGAATCACATCATCAGATTTGTACTTAAGAGTCATCACTCTGCTTCAAAACCATAAGTGCTGTAATTTTGGTAGACTCAAAAAAGGAAGATTGCGAAGAAGCAGTCGAGCCAAAGAAAGTAAGAAATGCCAGTCATCTGCTATGCCTGTCTTCCTTCCATCTTGGAGGGCTTTAGATTGGGATTTTCTGTGTGGTGCTGTCAATAGGGTAGGAGGTTTGGCTGCCCCAGCTCCAGCCAGCTGGGATAGAGTTAGGGCTTTGTGGCCAACGGAAAGGATGGTGGAACCTGCCTCGCAGACTAAATTGCTTGTGTCACCCCAGTTGATGAATGTCTGGGACATTGGGAATAGCAATCCCATCAAGATACCTTTATCGGATTTCACTCTTCATTGACTCAAGAAGTGAAATATCTTACAGTCAGAAAGTTTAGTCCCTTGCCTCGACTGGGTTGGTTATTTTTTATGGTTTGCACTGAATTGAGGAGATTGAACTATACACATAATAACCGGGAAGTTCTGCTCTTTGAACTCATATATACTCGTACATAACTTGACATAACTTGGCCTCTGGACAGAGACCACAGGTGTGGATACTGTCTCCACTAGGGTCCTACTGATGTCAGGAACACCTGGGTTTGCCCCAGTATAATAGGTATGCTTGTTTTATTAGAATTAGGAAAATTCTGATGGCTTGGCCTTTGTACTTCTAGTCCCCAAGGCATCCTAGGAGGGGTCAAATGTAATTCCTCCTGGGTATAATTTATGACCACCTGATATTGACATTGGACATGGGAGCTTGAGCCTTTGTAGGTGTAGAGCCAGGGATAATGTTTCAGAGGGCCTTTGCTTATAAAACTGAGCCCTGATTATGAAAATACAAATACCAAAGCAGGGAACTAAAATGGCCCCACAGCAGCACATAGTCATGTCAATCTGATAAATCTATATGAAGTAACTTCGCCATATTTCTGTGTGACACTGGGCAAGTCACTCCTCATCTGTGTCTCTGATGCTTCATTTATAGATTCAAGTTGTTGGACTAAATTCATATTAAGGTATTTTCTGGCTATGACAGTCTGTGATTCTGTGATTAACCCTTCAGGAACCATTGCAGTGGTCAGCACACAGGGACTCACCCAACAGAGATATACTGAGCATCCGTGATGCACCAGGCCTGCTAGCACACACGGGCCAACCTCGCCTCTTTGTCTCCCCGTAAGGAACTTCATCCAATGGTGAAGTTCAGGTCCAGAGACAGGGATGACCTGTCAATTACTGGTGGTTAATAGCTGATTCCATCTTGTCTCCAAGCTGTTGGCTCTGTCCATATCTCCCTCCTCTGCCTTTAGCTAAGCTCCTTCAGGCTTATTTCCTCTGGGGCATCGTTGCACATGGTTCTGTCTGCTTCGGCAAAGCTGCCTGCCCTTTGGACTTTATAGTCCCTTTCTGGGAACTCAGAACAAGAATTGCTTCAGCTGTGGGCATGCACGCTAGGGACCGACCCATGAGAGGGGCTGCTAGACACAACTTCTGCCTGTATTTTCTGATTCATTATCAGTATCAGACAATCTGCTGCGAGAATGATGATAAATGTGTGGTGTTCTGCTGAAGGAATCATGTACTCTAAGATTAACCCCATTCTGACAGCCTGCTCGTCTACTGCATGGAGTCCCATCACCCACCATTCTTTTTTTCAGTAGTCCAGAACAAACTTTGCAAGTGTAAAGGGTGCTTGGCAAAGGATAATAGGAGACCTCCTAGCCACATGATTTAGAAATGCAAATAATAGATGTTTTTATTCCAGACAGAGAGGCAAGGACAAGGTGGGTAGCTGCTATGGAAACAGGGAGGCGTTGGAGAGAGGACCCCCAGTGACAAACATGTAGGTGGCCCAAAAGAATTTTCAAGCTAGTACTCTAGATGGGACTGAAATGGACTGAAGAAGAGAGATGCATCCCTGGACACGCGGCAGTGCGTGAATGTCATTGCAGGGGTAGCCACCATCGTCTTCATGACTTCTCACAAGACTCTTCCCCCATTTGGACCTCAGTTTCCCCCACTGGTAAAATGAGTAAGCTGGGTCAGGAGATCTCAGGGGGGCTCAGCCCTGTGACCCGTCCATCCTGGGATCCCCAGTGGCCCCAAGGGGTGTGCTGTGGGTACAGGGTCTTCCTCCTGGATGTCAGCTTCAAACATAATTCCCCAAACAGACCTTCCTCCTCTGCCTGCCACCCCCCAAATCACTAGGGCGGGTTTGAGGCGCGATAAGAACCAAGTTGGTAGGTGCTCTTCCTCAGTCACTTTTCTTCATTTGGAAGAGGGTAGGCTACCTGAGACACCAAAGCATAATTCCTGAGGAGACAGATAATCATTCCACACCTGGTAGAAAAGATTTCCTTCTTGTGGCCCCATGAGTTCTTCCGGGGAATTAAATGCCCACAAACCTAAGGCCTTCAAATTAATTCAAATTTCTATGGCAGTGGTAATGCCATCCTATATGCCCCCATCTATTGAGGCAAATAATAATTACTACACCTACCATTTCGATTGCTTCCTGTTTTCCAGGCATTATGCTGAGTACTTTACCCACCTCAGCTCACGTAATCCTCACACCATCCACTTGAAGTAGATTCTCTTTCCTTCATTTTACAGACACGGAAACTGAAACTTACAGGGTTAGCAATCCTGCCAAGATGACACAGTGGGTCCGTGGCAGAGCTGAGATTCGAACTTGTGTTTTCCAACTCCAGTAACCGCCACGCAGTGCTGCCCATGCAAACACCCCATAGGCACATTGATCGCCTGACTGATGGGCAGTCCAGAGACACTTGTCCTCTATGGGGAATGCAGCCCCACGGCCGTGAGAGTCACTCCCAGTGGTTTGCTGAGAGAGCAGCTTCGACTACGAGAGAAAGGGTGGCAGCAACTGCAGGTCTTCCTGTTAGTGGTTTGTGATATGGGGATGGGGTTCCTTCCATGGACATAAGCCATCCTAATAGCACCATTTATCATTGTGACAAAGGTTAGGATGGGGAGGAACTGGAGCTGGAATGAAAGAGTAGAATTCTGATTATTTTAGCAGTTGAAAGTGGCATCACCTCAGAGCTTCTATCAGATGGCAAATTGGAAGCTGGACTGAAATTGCTTTAAAATGTATCCAGAGATCCTTTTCCACAGCTGTGATAAAGTCATTTGGTTGTGTTTGGAGATGTGTTTCTATCCAAGATGAGTCGTCTGTGTGTCATCCCCTTCGGAAGGCTCCTGGTCAGCCCCGGGGAGTTTGAGGCCATGGGTGCTGTTTCTGGGCACCTGGGGTACGCCCCACGCTGCACGGGGGCCGGGCAAGCAGGTGGAGCCACACTCCCTTGTTGTGTTTTTAATGCATTGTGGATTTCTTTCCACTCAGTAAGGGGTGTTTTACATTTGTAATGGCCACGTGGTTTTCCTCGGCGCCTCTGCTGGGCTGAGCCTAGGCCTTGGAACAGCCTCCTGCCCCGATCAGGGAGTCGGAAAGAGTGGGAGTGCTGGCTGTTTGACCAGCCCTTTGGTGTATTGGGCCTTTGTCCAGGTAACCTGGAGGAGAGGCCCATGGGGATGGAAGCTTTATCTCCTCTTTTTTCATCCTCAGGCAAAAGAAGGGGAACGTGGCCCACAAACCCTGGGTTGGACCTTCGAATCTGGTCAAGTGCAAGCCCTGTCCCATGGCACACTCAGCCATGGTCTGCGGCTCCGATGGCCACACCTATACATCCAAGGTCAGTCACCTTTGTCTTTCCTGTCATCAAAAATTAATGTCTGCGTGTTCTGACATGTCTCGCTGCCCACACTGGCACAGTTGTGTGACTCTCAGTGGGCTCTGGGCCTTGCCCTCGAAGCTGTCACATGAACAGACTTTCCCACCAAAGAGACAAGTGAGATAAAAAGGTTGCCTCCTGTGTCCTGGCGTGGTCAAGGGCTGTGGGGAGAGGGTGATTCTGAGAGTGGCGTGTGCTCCTGAAGTTAATCTCGGGGAGCTTCCTGGAGAAGGTGAGGTAGCAAGCGGTTCCCAAGATGTGAGTCATATAGCTCGGCTGACGGGGAGCAAACACGTGAGGGAGGCCCAGGAAGCTGCCCTACGGTGGTGTGGCCGGTGAAAGAAGGGATGGGGTGTCAGCACGTGTCCCAGCTGCATTTGTCGTGCATGTGGAACCCATCCAGCACTGTACCTGGCCCCGGGGCTACCGGCACCACTGTTCCTTTCTTAGGGGAGGGGCTTACAGCCCAATGTGGCGACAGGTCATTTTTACTCAAACCTATGAAAAGAAAGTGACTTCATAGAAAAGGAGACTAGGGATCAGGTGGGTCCGTTTATACCTGTTGGAAGGACTGGGACGTTTCAGGGAGGAGGGCGTGTCCTCCGGGCTGTAGTGATAGGATTCACAGGCTGGGAGGCCAGGGTCATCAGGGTGAAGGAAGGAGGTGATAATTTGTTCTTGGATCCTCAAACATTCCCCTCAGGGTAAGGCTCCCCGTGTGGGCGTGGGAATGGGTGCATCTCCCTGGGATAATGACCTAAAGAAAGGGAAACCACAGAAGTGACATGAGTTTTGCTTATTCATTCTCGGATCCAACAACTCTACATCAGCCCCCGCTTGGTGCCTGACACTGGCTGGGTGGGAAGGCGTCAGCGTGTGGGTGTCTCCAGTTTTCTGTAAGACAGAGGTGGGGCCGAGAAGCGGGGCTGTGACCCTCTGGCCTCCTCCAGCCCCAGTCTCACCACTTTCATCTCAGCTCCCGATTTCCCATGAAGTAAGGGTCACTTGCAGGGTGGAGTTGGGGGCTCAAGAGAGTTGCTATAGGAGACACCCCGGGTCACTTCTGGCCATACTGCCATGTGGTTCTCAGGCTCAGGGACTCAGGCGGTTCTGTTGGGTCCCCTCTCTGTCCCTGCCCCGCTGCACACAGCTGACAGCTTCATTCTCTGATCCCGTCACCATCCTGCCCCTTACGCCTGGGAGAGTCCACAGGCCGGGGAGCAGTGTCCCTGCCTGCTGCCCTCAGAGGCTTATTCGGGTTATTTCGAGGTTGGGCCGTGCTTTCCTACTCATTCTATGTTGCATGAGTCAAGTATTTTCATTCCCTGAAAGTAGAGTTTTATCCTCTCAGATGTTCACATTTTCCTAACCAAAGGTAATATAGTTAACAAAACAGGCAGCCAGGAAGTATGTCTAGCTTGTATCCAGACCCATGTGATCTGCTTTAGGACCTCAATATCATAATTCCTGCTGGATTAGTCTCTTTGTTCTTTAACAAGCATCATTTGAGCTCTCCTTATACCCCAGGCTCTGGGCCAGGTGCTGGGGAAACTTACAGTGGAAGCAAAAAAAGTTAGCTCTTCATGGACAGTTAGTAATCCTTGCCTCCCAGCCTGCCTCGTGAATTATAGCTTTGCTGCCTAATGTCATGGCCAGTAGTACATCCTGGCTAAGTAGCTCTGGCCCAACTCTGCTCAGCACCCCAGTCCCCTTCCCCTTTCCCCTGCTCTCCCTGACCCCTGATGGAATCACGGTTTGAGGAAGTTTGCAGTAACGGGGCTCACTTCCGACCACCTGAACACGTCTGGAGTAGTGGATTTGTAGGGGGCATGGATGAATCAGTTCTGTCCCCCACTCCCAGAGGCAGCTCAGGCCATCCTTGTCATTCACTTAAAGCCCAGTTCCTAGGAGCACACAGTCGCCTGGAGATGCTAATAAAATGCAGATATTACAATGCAACAGGCCTGGCATAGGGCCTGAGAGTCTGCGTTTGTAACGGGTTTCAGGTATGCCCATGCTGCTAGTCCAGACGCTACTTTGATTAGTGAGGACTTCAGTTTTCATAGGTGCCTCCTAATAGATCTCTAGCTCCAGTCTTCCTTATTCCCTGCCCCGAGCCCATTTCCACATGACAGAAGGTGGCAGAATTCTGTAATAAAAGCCTGTTTGTTCATCTCTCCCACTTAAAAATGCTTGGGTAGCTTTCCTCTTGCCGCTAGAACTAAGCTCAGACCTGTTCTTGTGACTAACAAAGCCCTCCAGAGTCTGTTGTCTTTCTGCCCAACACTCACTCATCACAGAAAAACCCTGCATTCGTTTGCTCAGCACCTGCGTGGTGAGCACTTCTGGTTGCTCTGTGGTGAACACGGCAGGGCCAGTGGGGAATGAGACAGACGCCACTGGAGGTTACAGTTTGGTAGGGGAGGCACAAATGAGTAAGTCACCAAACAAGTAAGGCTGTGGTTTCCAATTTTGGTAAGTGCTGAAAAGGCAAGGAGCATGGCGCTGAGAGCAAGAGTGAGAGAGGCCTGCTTTATAGCGAATGGCGAGGGAGGCCTCTCTGAGAAGGTGTTCTTAAAGCTGAGTGGGAGGGGAGAATGTTCCAGACAGAGAAAATAGCAGGGGCCAAGGCTCCCTGGTGGGATGTTGTGTTTGAAGAACCGAGAGGATGCCCGTGTGGCTCTAGTGGTGACAGGAGAGGCACATAAGATGGGGGGGGGGCAGGCAGGATGTCGAGAATGGGACAGATACTTAGGAGGTGACACACATACCTAGCCAGAGCTAGAAGGTGAGCAGATAGTTGGGCAATGCCAGGCTTGTGGGACACTTATTATTTTAAGTGCCTTCTTTCTGCCTAAGAGCTTGAGATCCTAGAGGCAGACACAATGCCAGTTACCACCTTAACCAGGCACAGGGCACCGCACATAGTGGGTGCTTCACCAGGCAGAGGACAACGCACAGTGGGTGCTCAATAAGATGAAAGACAAGGGAGGGCCACCAGGGACTCTAGCTGAGAAGGAGTGGCGAGATTCTCGTCTGTGTCACCCTTTAGGATTTGACTGAATGGGTTGGAGAGAGCTTAGTGATTGAGAGAAATCACCCATCCTGGGCTCAGTTGCTTAGTTAAACACCCAGCCTGGGGCTCTGTAGAGAGTTAGAGGCTCCTTGCAATGACTCCCTCTTGGTGAAAAGCCAGTTTGTGCTGCTGAAATGATTCCCTCCAGCTCGGGAGTAAACTGTCTGATCCTGTCTGAGCCTGAGATTTGAGACAAGCCATGAAATGTCAGTGAGTGATGACGGCTGTTTTGGGCGAGTGGCATGTCGCACACCAAACCCCAGCAAAAGAAACGGCCCACTCACCTCTGTCTTTCATTCGCAGAAGGAGCTGAACATGCCAGTTCCCCATGAGCCCCACGCTGCAAGAAGCAGTGGTCTCCTGTCAGACGTGACTTGAAATGCTGTCAGTGGCCCAGGGAGTGTCTCTGGAAAGGCTCGCTGATCAAGCCCCCCCCCACCCCCCACCCCAACTGCAGTCAGGGCAGGAAAGTCGGTTCTTTGTGTTCCAGAAGGTTGCCTATTACAGATACTGGTAAACGGCTTGTTTAAGAGGCGGGGTCAGGATTTGGAAGAGTCCTTTGCAGTGATGCCTGAATCTTCCAAAGAGGACTGATGTCCTGGGCAGAGTGCAGACAGGCCTTCCCCAGCTCCAGCCTGCTATCCCTTTGGTGTCCGTGAATTCCTACACCAGCCTGACTCAGTCCTCCATGTCCCAGACCTGCTCACCTGTCTCTTCCTGGAGTGAGAGAAGAGACCTACAGCCTTCTCATCAGAAACTAGTGTCCCTCTCCCCACTCTCCATCCCAGGTACACTGAGTCCCAACGAGCCAGGGACAGCGACAGAGTTTGGCACTCATGATCTTCTGTTTTCAATGAGGCTTCCTTCCAAGAAGGGTTTAGTATTGGGGTGTTTTAGTTGTTGCCCCTACATGCATGACCACCTGTTTGTTTTTTTGTTTGTTTGGTTTTTTTTTGAGGTTTAAGAGGACATTTTAGCCTCATAGACAAAGCTTTTGGAGGACCACGTGGGCCCACGGTCAATTAATAAGAGTGAATGAACAGATGACTTTCCATCCCCTGGAGTTATGGTCTCTTTTGGGTCAGTGGAGTCAGGAAACAAAAGACAGATGAGACCCTGATGCCCATATAATGGGAGGTGATTTGATGTTACAAGTCAGATTCACAAAAATTAGTGTTGGTAAAAGTATGTTGCAGGCCCAGTCCCATCACCACCAAGGACACCGACACCTGTAATAAAGAATCAGTTCTCCAGGGCCAGCTGAGTGGCTCCGTTGGTTAAGAGCTCACTGAAGAGTGCGAGCGCTGAGCAACAGGGTCGCCGGTTCGATTCCTGGCCCGAGCTGAGCTGCTGCTGAGCTGCCAACAGGTGGCAGGATGGCTCAGCTAAAGAAAAAAAAAAGAAAAAAGAATCAGTTCTTCAGGTGAAGCTTTACCCTTTCACAGCTGGATCCCAAGGCTGTGGGGAGCATTGGAGTGCTGTCAGAAGCAGGAGGTGGGAGGAGTCTGAGCATCAGCTCTGTCAATCATGCCGGCTGTTTGTCCTTGGGTCACATCAAACAAGCTTTCCTTCTCCATTTGGGCCCAAACAGTCAGAGGCTCCTAGACCTGGGGGGATGCATTTAGGACCCTCTGTCCGCAGCAGGGTTCCTCCAGTGGCCTGGCACCAGGGACACCACTCAGAACTCTGTGACTCCCCCAGGACCAGAGATAAAGTGGACAAAAGCGCACCCATTTTGTGATGAAAGGATATAAGATGTTACATGGCAATAGCTGTTCATTCAGACTCTATAAAGTAAAATCCATACAAGATTAGGGACAGGAAACCTCCACTGGGAGGAGACAAGCTGAAGGCCAGTAGTACAGCTGGTTGCAAAGTGGGACATGGATTCTGCCCCTTGACGTGGCTTCTAGGCAGTAACCATCACCCTGGTCATTTCACTGCCCTTGATGTCACATTCTCCTGGCCAGGAAAAATGAAGGCGTCCCGAGAGTCAGTAAATATTGAGCCCTTTCTTACTCTGTGACATGCATGGGGCTAAGTATTAGGGATATGGCAAAGGACAAAATAGACAAAGCCCCATTTTCATGGAACTTACAAGGAAGGGGGACAGATGGTAAAGCAACCTCTTTTCATTAGAACAGGTGTTCACACAAGGGGTGTTCGGGGTGCTGCAGGACACAGAGCAGGGCCACCTTAACTCGTGTGGAGGTGTGAGTGGTCTTAGAGGAGGTGAAGGTTCATCAGTTGACATCTTGAGATTGGAAGGAGTCACCCAGAAAAAGTGTGGGAACAGAGGGCTTGGGCAGCTGATTCATCAGAGGGAAGATGAGGGTGAAGAGATGAAAGAGCATGGCCCCTCAAAGGAACCAAGGACAGTGTCATGGTGGCTGGGTCACATGTGGATTGGGGACAGGGAGCTGACTAAGCTACAGAAATGAGGCTAGAAAAGTAATCAGGGGCACTTTTTTGCAGCGCCATGAAAGCCATATGAATGAAGGGGGTTGGACTTGACCCTGAGAGCTTTGGGGATCCTTCCCATAAGGATTTATGTTTTTGAGTTTGCTTACGCTGGCTGCAGGGTGGGAGAGGCTGGGGGCAGGGCTGGCTAGGAGGAGCATGCTGGCATGGGCCAGGCCTGGGTTTGTGTCGTGGCTGCAGACGTGGATTGAAAATAGTCTGAAGAGGCTTTCAGGAAGTCATAGCTCATCCGGTGACTGAATTTCAAACATAGGAGTTACTTCAGCTCTGAGCTCAGCAGGACTTCTTCACCATCCTAGTCCTGGTGGGACTAGCAGATCCTCCTGCCAACAGCTCTGTGGCCTCAGCCTGGACTGG
>NW_017731361.1:129040-135164 GCF_001890085.2 Hipposideros armiger | reverse complement strand
AAAAAAAAAAGTATGCTTTTTTGGAGGAGGGGGGAGAAACTCTTTCCTGTTAATCTTATTTTCTCCAATATTGAAAACACAAAGTGAGTATTAGCGGAAAGAAGGAAGGAAGCTGTATTTACAGGAAAAACAAGTGTTAGGAGAAACAAAAGTGATAAATTTGTAAAACTATCAACATATATACTTCATAGACTAAAATATAAAACCTAAAACTATAAAACTTCCATAAAAAAAAAGAGAGAAAATCTTTGTGACCTTGGGTTAGACAAATATGTCTCAGATACAACACCAAAACCATGATGCATAAAATAAAAAATTGATACATATTTTTTCAGTTCTGCCCTCAAAAGGCACTGTTAAGAGAATGAAAAATGAAGCCACAACGTAGGAGAAAATATTTGAGAATCATATATCTGAACTTGTGTCCAGAATATATAAGGAACTCTCTAAATTCAGTAATCAGTAAACAAACAATCCAATAAAAATAGGCAAAATATTTGAGCAGACGTTTCACCAAGGGAGATATATGGATGGTACATAAGCACCTAAACAATGCTTAACATTATTGCTTATTGAGGAAATGCAAATTATAACCACAGTGACATACCGCTACACTAGAATGTCTAAAATTAAAAAGACTGATCATATCAAATGTTGACAAGGATGTGGAAGGAAACAGAACTCTCATACACTGCTGGTGAGAAGGTAAAATAGTCTAACCACTTCCGAAAATGGTTTGGAAATATCTTTAAAAATTACTATATGATCAGGCCATCCTAATTCAAGGTCCTTACCCAAGAGAGATGTAGAGATGTCTACAGGAGTACTTATTCACAAATCTCATAGCAACTTTATTTGTGATAGCCCCAAACTGCAAAGAACCCAAGTGTCCATCAAGTGAATGAACAAATGAAGTCTATCCATCCAACCGAGCACTCCTGAGAAAGAAAAAGGGAAAGTTACACTAGTAATGCATGTAACAACTTGAGTGGATATTCAAATAATTATGCTGAGTGAAAGCCAGGCAAACATAGTACATACTGTTTGGTGACGTTGATAGAAAACTTCAGAAAAATGCAAGTTAACCTATAGTAATGGAAAGCAGGTCAGCGGTTTGCTGCGGGGAGCGGGAGGAGGCAGTGCTGGCGGCAAGATCATAAAAGGGCGTGAAGATGCTTTTGAGGATGATGGATTTGTTAGTTATCTTGATTATCGTCCTGGTTTCATGAATGTGTGTATATATTTATCAAAGTTTCATCAAATTGTATACTTTAAGTATGTGTAGTTTATTGTTTGCCAACTCTACCTCAGTTCAGATGTTTAAGAAGTTAAAAAAAGACGACCAGACCTGCACAGTGTGTCTCAAGATTAGCACATTCTCCCCATTTACCCACATTTTTCTCTGTGTTTCTTTTTTGATGCCGGTGTCCCCCCATTCTTGAGGCAGAGCCCACTGTGTAGCCTTGTCTAGGCTGAGTAATGTCAGAAAATAGAGTTGACACTTTTCAAAGATTTTTCCTGGGAAAGACTGAAAGACAAAAAGATGCAGCTTATCTTGAACACGCAGTCGGATTGGGCTCTCCTTTCCTGGAGAATCCTCTGTACTTGAAGCGAGGCCTGGGTTTTAACACCCCTTTGGATACAGAGCCTGGTTTTCATTGGTTGGTTTTGCTCTTCTGGCCCCTTTGAGAGGCAGAGGTCTTGAGGGACGGAGCAGAAGCAGAAGAGTTATACGGGGAGTGGCTGGGATGGCAGAGGTCTCCAGGGGTGGCCCCTGGAGCCTGGGGACCTGGTGGCCTTTCAAAGGCTGCTTGGGCGAGAGGGATGAATAAGGTTCACTGTGTGTCGAGAAGAAATTATGCAGAATATGTAAGTATCTGGGAGACAAAAGCTAGTGACCAGTGCAGGTGAAGGAAGAGCGACATGTGGACATGGACTTGGGACTGATGTGATAAAGCCAGCAGTGCCGTAGCTGATGGGGAACAAGAGAGATGTCACGTCTGAAGGCCAGGGGTCGGGACGGGCTGCTTCATCTTCTGACTCCGCTAGTGTCAGCCCCGCTCACTGATTCCCACCTCAGGCCTCCAAGTCTTCAGAGCTGGAGGACGCTACGGGCTTTTCAGGCACCGGCCTTGAGACCCTCTTCTGGGGCTGCCCCTCCAGAGTCATCAGACACACCCACCATGTTCTAGGGCCATGCTGGACACTGGTCCTGTCCTCAGGTTGTTCCCTGAATCTACGGAAGACAGACATGTGAACATACAGTTTCATAGGTCAGCCGGGTGAGGAGTGTGATACAAGCGTGGACAGGGTGAGGTGCCGTGTGCGAGGACAGAGGAAGGGCTGACACATCAGTGTCGCGGTTAAGAGCTTGTCCGGTGCAGCTGCGTGGCGTAGCCTCACATCCCAGGTCAGCTTGTCAGCAATGTGACCTGAACAAGTTACGAAGCTTCTCGGTGCCCTGGTGTCCTTGTCTACAAAATGGTATGATGCTACCTGCCTCAGAGTGTTTGCAAAGGTTAAATTAGCGATTACGCATTGAATTCTTCGAACAGCATCTGGCACGTAGGAAAGCCATCTGTAAACATGAATTGTCCCCTCCCCCAGGAATTCTAATCGACCTCTTCTCAAAATCAGTCCTCCCTCTGGCCCCAGTGGCCCAGATTTTACATCACACTTTCCATTTTCTTCCTGAGGTCTCGCCTGCCTCCTCGCGTAGCTCTGGTTCTGCGTGATGGAGGTGGTGATATGATAATGGTAACTGGCATCTTTTTTTGNAAGGAACCAAGGACAGTGTCATGGTGGCTGGGTCACATGTGGATTGGGGACAGGGAGCTGACTAAGCTACAGAAATGAGGCTAGAAAAGTAATCAGGGGCACTTTTTTGCAGCGCCATGAAAGCCATATGAATGAAGGGGGTTGGACTTGACCCTGAGAGCTTTGGGGATCCTTCCCATAAGGATTTATGTTTTTGAGTTTGCTTACGCTGGCTGCAGGGTGGGAGAGTCTGGGGGCAGGGCTGGCTATGAGGAGCATGCTGGCATGGGCCAGGCCTGGGTTTGTGTTGTGGCTGCAGACGTGGATTGAAAATAGTCTGAAGAGGCTTTCAGGAAGTCATACCTCATCCGGTGACTGAATTTCAAACATAGGAGTTACTTCAGCTCTGAGCTCAGCAGGACTTCTTCACCATCCTAGTCCTGGTGGGACTAGCAGATCCTCCTGCCAACAGCTCTGTGGCCTCAGCCTGGACTGGTGGGGGCCCCTTTCCATTCTCTCCTATTATCTCTATGGAAAGCTAGAAGCCGATGGAGTCCTGGCTGCCAAGCCCTGATTTGCCTGTAAGAAGAGCAGCGTTGCTGCTGTTGACTAGGCTTGAGGTGGGCAATCTCAGCTTGCTCTCTCTGGAGGGGAAAGCTGTTCTGAAAACTGTGCACGGATCCAGAGTGCTGCTGGGGTCCCAGAAGCTCAGAAGAGAGCAGGGGAGGAGGTCCCCATAGCTCCAGGCGCTGGCCCTTCTAGATCTCTCATTGCCGGGCCTCTTTCAATAGGACTCCATTGACTTCTCTCCATCTCCATCCACCTGACCACAGCTCGGATGTCAGAACTAGGAGCCCTCTTTTTCCTCCCACGAGCCCCCGGGCACCTGGCCTGACCTCTGAGGACAGGGGGCTGTTGGAGTACAGCTGAGAGCCTCGGAGAACCAGCCCCTTTCTCTGGCATCAGCCTGGCTGTTGGTAATTGGGAAACAAGCAGGCAAATACCCAGCTGCTCTCCCCCTCCCCTCAACGTTTACTTCCTTAATCGCTGTTAAACAATTAGCAAATGGCTCATTTATGTCTAGACGCAGAAGAGCGATGCAGAGTTAAGAACTGCTGTGGAGGAAAAAGCTTCTCTTGTGTGTGTGTGTGTGTGCACGTGAGGAAGGGGGAGAGAGCTTGCTTTACAGGGTTGGCATTTCTTTCAACATATTGTCACTGCAGATTATATTATTTTCAGAGTCATCTTAATAGTTTCCAACTATTGCTACCAAGGAAAGGTCATGTTTGAAGTTCTTGGCAAACGGAGTCTCTGTTGGCTGTGTTCCCCACCGCACCCCACCCCAACAGGCTGTTTGATGGTTAGAGCAAATCTAGGGTGTGGATTTGTGAGGCTTCTCAAGATAGCTTTGAGCTCAGTATGTCTCCTCCATCACCGCCTCCTCCCCCCCAACCCCTGACGTTTATGGCCCTATGATCATGGCAGGCTGAGAGGTTTGTATGGGTGGCTACTCTGCTTTTTGGCAGAGTTGAGGCTGTCAGTATTTTCAGGGACATTCGTTGATGGCCCTGCCTCCATAGAACCTGCTGAGTGAGAATTGTCTCCGATTGCAAATGCATCATGGGTGAGGGCCTTGCTTCTGACTAAGCAGAAAATAAAATGATCAGACACCGAAGGTGGGAGGGTTACATTTGCACGTTTTGTGTGCAAGAGACTAGAGCACAATGGCAATAGGAATGGCATCAAGATTTCTAGGAATGGTGGCAATTAGGGAAGTCGCTAGATGCGCCCATCTGGGCAGCCCTGGGGAGGGAAAAGAAGTAGAAGTCCCAGCCACACCCCTGTGTGCTCTCAGACAGTAGGGGAGAGTGGAGTCCTGCGCCCAAAGATCACATGCATGCATGGAGGATCAGGTGGTAGATTTCATTATTGTGATTTTCTGTTGCTTAGAAAAAGCTAACGAAAGAGGCGGTAGGACTTTGGGTAAATGCTCCGTGGCATCTAACCAAGTCTAAGCAACTCTGTTTTATACATTAAACAGTTTGAGATTTGGGGAGAAATCCTCCATGGCAGATGCCTAACCTCGCCTTTTCCCCTGAGGCCTTGTTCATTTTCAGCCTCCTTCTCAGTCTGAAGTTGCCAAATATTATCTGATAATGAGAGCTAGTATTCATAGTATGAAAAGCCTCAACTGTTACTTTAAACAGTTCTCACCTTAGTTTTATTATCATCTTCTTTTCTCCTTCACAGTGTTTTTGGAAAGAACAAGTATGAATGATATTTAAAATTTTAATTGTGTGTTAGTTACGATAGAGGTTCTGTTTGCTAAAACAAAAAACCCCAAATGAAGCAGAGGCTTAAATAGGATAAGCCTTTGTTATTTCTCTCTCATGTGAATATTCCAAAGATAAGTAGCCCAGGGCTGATATGCTGCCTCCAGACTGTCAATGACCAGGATCCTTTTAGCTTATTGTTCTGTCATTCTCAGCAATTGGAATTGTTGAGCTTCTGCGTCTGGGTCTAAGATGCCTGCTGTTCTCCAGCAGGTAGGAAGAAGGAAAGGAAGGAGGCACAAGCCCAAAGTCGCAGGTGCCACTTCTCACATCTTATGGACCACAACTTAACCACAAGGCTACACAAAGATGCAAGGGAGTCTGGGAAATGTAGTTTTTATTCTAGGAACCCCTGTGCCCAGCTAAATTTGAGAGTTATATTATTAAAGGCAGGATAGAGTGATATTTTAAATGATATTTTAAATGATAATAATAACAAACAAAACAACTGAACACGTAATAAGTAATATGACATTGTGCTAAGTGTCAGAGTATTTTATTTCCTCTGTTGTTCCGTCTAATTCTCACAACAAATCCATGAAGTAGGTACTGTTATTAGTTCTTGTTAAAGATATGAGGAAGCTGAAGCTGAACCCAGCTCATCAGTGGCAGAGCAGCTATTTGAACCTGGGTCTGTCTGACTGTAGAGTCACACGCTGTACTTCCATGAGTAAAATGCCATCTGAAAAGTAATGTAAAACACCAGACTGTATCATCGGTATGCTTTTCATTTCAAATGACAGAAACATAACTCAAACTTAGTGTAATCCAAAAGTGGAGACTTACTGGCACACTAGGCTAGAAAGCATACTTGGGCACGCAGGCCCCAGAGAAAGAAGGGGAAATTCAGTGTTGACAACACTCTCATTTCCTTCTGTCTCTCATCTCTGCCTGTCTCTGCTTGGTGCTTGTCTTCATTCTGCAAGGAGGCTTTCTCCCTTGGCAGAGGGTAGGGATTGTGACAGCCTCAGATTCATTTGCTCCTAGCCTGGAAACGCCTAAGAAATTTGCCAGTGTCTGTGTTTCAATCCCAG
>NW_017731361.1:114336-120068 GCF_001890085.2 Hipposideros armiger | reverse complement strand
TACTCTTCTGCACTGTTGGGAGCTGTGGGGGGAGTAAGAGTTCCTAAGGTTACTTGGTTTTCACAGCTCACAGGTTTTCTTGATTGCATGTTTCATAGATCCACATTTTTATCCCTGTAGCTGTCATTTTTCTTGACCTGCTATTTCAGTCACTCAAAACAGTATTACTGTATTGCTTTGGAATTTCTCGGGCTTTTTCCTTCATAAAGTTCCCATCAACCTAGGGAGAATGATAGCTAATGATAAGAATGGAGACCACGGCTGACTTTGCCCAGCTCCTGCCTGGCAGGCGGGGACCTGGCGCTCAGGAATGGGGCTGATCAGCCCACGTGTGGACCTACTCGGTGCCTGGAGTGGTCCTGAGCATGTGCTGCTCACCACCGAATTTGGTCATCATAACCCTGGGGTGAAACCATTCTGTCCTCATTTTTACAGGTGAAGAAGCCATTACTCGCAAAAAGGAGTTGTTCCTTGCCTAGGATCCTACACCTGGAAGTGACAGAGGTAGACCTGAATCTAGGTTTAGGGCCCAAACAGTTTTGGACTTTTGTCAAAAGTATTAAACTTCCCTGGTTCAATGGCAATGGATAGCAATAGCACAGTACATTTATAGAGGGGCTTCTGAATGGCCTGCTAGAACTAGGCACTCAGATACCTGATGGGCATGTCACATTCATGGTGGCCAAAAAGAGCTCCTGATCCCCTCTTTCCCCAGGGCCTCCCTGCTGGGCTGTGACTCTGCTTTCCACTAGTGACTCAGGCCAAACTGTGGGAGTCCTCTTTGACACCTCATTTTCTCTCATGCCCTCCAGCCAACCCATTAGCAAGACTTGTTGTCTTTGCTGCAACACTATATCCCGATTTCACCAGTCATCACCAGTGCCGCCCCTGTGACACTGGTGTCACCATTTCCTTGCACCTAGTCCACTGCTTGCCTCCTCACTGGTCTCCCTGCTTCCAGCAGTGCTCCCTGTCGTTGGTTCCTCACAGAGCAGCTTGCATAATGCCTCGCTCAGAGAAATGACTCAATAGACACTTAGGTCTTGGAAGGCAGGTGGGTGAGGGTGGGGGAGATGAGGCTGGTGGGGGTCGGGGTGAGCAGGGGAGATCATGAAGGTCTCTATGGCCTGTCGAAGAACTGGACAAGAAAATAATGGGACTGTGAGTGTAGGGTGTCTCCAGGGACTGAGGTGGTTGAGCACTTCGGCGATTATTTTTTGTCTTGGTGGATAGAATAGCTTTGTGAGTAAATATAATAAAGATTCCCTAAGGTCAGATGAACTCCCAGATGCAAAGAGTTTTGGAGAAAGGGGTTAATAAGTTTCAATTCTTCAACCGTGGGGACACTTGGACTGCTGCGATGGAAGGAGGCTCCGAGAGCCTGGGAGCCAAGGGGAGCTAACGATTAAATATGGCTGTCCAAAGAATTATTTTTATGTGCCCTGACCCAGAACCCAAGACCTAACTGCAGAGGCTGCCAGTGGGCACGGCTCTCAGAGGACAGGTGCACAGACCTTGTCCCAATACAGCCCAGGGCCTTTAGCTGCCTTGTAGTGATGCTTTGGATGAAGGAATTGTTCCTCAGATTCCGCTCCACCTAGGGTTTTGTCACTTCAGTTTCCTGTAACCCTTGCGAGCATCTTCTCATCCTGGCATGGCACTGTTTCTCTAGAGCCATTACTTTATATCCTTGTATCCAGTAGGCGCTCAATAAATGTCGCTGGAAGGAGGGGATGGAGTAGAGAAGAGATAGCTCGTCCTTGGGAAGATGGAAGACATGGCTTACAGGCTGCCAGCTTTGAAGGCACAGACCTCACACTCGCACGGAAGCCCACTTGTTAGTTTCGCATTGTGGCGTCCCGTTGGGCCGGCTCCTCCATGCCTCCCCTTCATGCCCATCCCGTCCTCTTGGCCACTGAACACAGAGCCGTGGAAAGGGAACCCATGGGCCAGTTTTCAGTGCTCTTGTGTTGCCCCTTTCCCCTGGGTCTTAGCTNTTTGGACTAATGTAATACTTTCTTCTGATCAGGGGGCACATCTGTCCTCAGTCCTATTAAGCATTTATTTCTTTTTGGAACATGCCAAGATAGCACAGTCTTTTTGTCTCCCGAGGATAAACTCTCAGGCAAAATGGTTATTGTGACATTTTCAGAAAGCACAGATGTTCAAACACCATCCGTGGTGAAAAACGCATCCACGGACCTTATACAGACTACATCAACGTGCAGATAAGTCATGAAGCTAGAGCAGAAGAAAGAGGTTCAACTAAGTATTTTACCACGTATTTCTGTGTCCTATATGCAAACGTGCATTTAACCAAGGTTTGAAGAATAGGTTTCCATCTCGTTTTCTCAAATGCCCTGAGTAGAATGCCATGTAATTACTTAGCACTTTTGTTAAAAATGCATTAGGAAGAAAAACCTTCTTGTTGTCGGTTCTGTTGAATGCACAATTAAGCCATTTGATAAAGCAATTACCTGAACACAATTATGCTCATCCTCATCTCATTGGGAGATGAAATTAAGGATTAGGTAAAATTGCAAAGCACTTGAGATCTCTGCCAACCAAGCCTTTAGAAGATAGAATGGTCCCTGGTCAGAATGAGTATGTACAGTGCTAAAAATCTAATTAAATCATTACAAACAGCTTTAATTAAGTTCACGATCATGTTGCTTTTGTTTTTCCTTAAAAGAAACAAACAAACTATTCCCTGTTGGCATACTGCTCAAAAGAGTACAGAGTTCTTCACGACATTTTCCAAGAGAGCCTTCCAGGCCCAGATATGGCTAATGTTCAATGAAGTTGATATTATTTTCTAAGCCTTAGGCTAGGAGCTGTATGCGATGTGAGGGAATGGGGGAATATTAGCTGGTGAGAATTTACCATGAACTGACACCATAATTGCATATTGAGAGAAATAGCCTTAGTGATGCTGTGACTTTTACCAGGGCAAGTTGTTGGGGGTGTTTTCCTTTATAAAACAAATGAAACATTTTGGAATCTTTACATGGAACAGAAATGCCTCATCCTTTGGCCAAGGGTGGCCTTCCTGAGATGCTGGGTTCTGTGCATCCAAGTTGCTCAGAACAGTAGACCTTCAGCAGCAGGGAGGACCCTATGTCCAAAAGCGTGACATTTCCCAAGTTCTTATCTTGGCACTGAGGACTGCTTTGGAATCCAGACATCCCCAAAGGCAGGCTGGGTAATGGTGGCCAGACAAGAGAGCAGGTGCTGTAGGAACCTGGGGCCCCTGCCCAGATTGATCAGAGGAAGCTCATCATAAGTGATTATTTGCTTTCTCCTCTTCTAGTAGCAAGACCAAAAGATGATATTATGAACGTGGGAGTGGGGAGCCCCAAACGTGGCTCTGAGCAAGATCTGCTACACATTTCATGTTGTCTTCCACTATTTTCTGCTGTAAGCTCTGTCGACCAATCACATAGCCCCCTCTTTATAGCACACCAACACACAGCCCAATTCCCTGGCCCCACACAAAGCACAGATAGAGGTGGAGTAGAGAAGATGGGTGCCTTCTTTTGGCATTTAAATGCACATGACTGGATAAAATGGATTGAGCCTCCCTTACCCACATCTATCCCCGCCAAAAAAAGGAGTAACTATATTCCTGGGATTTCAACCTTAATGCTCAGCCGAAGCATCATCTCCTCAATGAAGTCTGGCCATTTCTTTCCTCTGAGCTCCAGTAGCCCCAGGCATATACTAATAGCTCTGCTGGAGCATTTATTGTATCATATTGGAATTACCTGTAGGTAAGGTGTGCATATCCAGCCCTATGGTGGGCTAGAGATCCTGAAAACTCTATAATACAAAGCTCCTAGAGATAATAAACATCCTTTTAAATAGCTGAGCTTGCGAGCTGTAAGGGACACCCCTGGTTTTGGGGGATGGGGAGAAGAAAAACCAGAGTGGATACTGCCCACGGCCCCGGGGGGCTAGTGAGGGGGAGGGTTAGCTTTGGGGCAACAGCTGTCTGCAGACTGGAGATGATGCCTTCAGTCCTTACAAGGTGGGCAGTTGGAGCTGAGGCCTCACATATAAATCCAAAATCCTTACATGTTCCCTCTGAGTTAAAGGGTGAGCTTGATTGTTTTAAAAAAAGAAAATCTGCCAGTGAGCAAAGGGAGACAACAAGGACACTTGTCAGTTTCAGCCTGGACTCTCATTAGAGAAAGAAAAGGACACCTATAAAGCTTTTTAGCAGAGAACCTGCATTCTTTCATAGAGGACAAGGGTGGTACACAAACCATGTAAGGATCTATATAGGACACAGACTCAGATCAGTCAGAAAAGGCCATGGCCGTTAAGCTGTCCTGTGGCATACGATATGAATGGCAGCCTGAGTATGTGTTTCCAATTCATCTTCTTTATGTGGCACAGGACACCTGAAGCTGGTTAATTAAGTTAACGTGGTCCTAAGTGGATGCTACACTAGGGCTCCTGGAAAGAGAAAGTGTGAATCCTTTTTGCAGGACTGAACCATCAACTCAGGCTTCACAAGTTTCCCTTAAAACGCTGCCAAAAAGCGACTCACAATTCCTTAAACGTAGAAGAAAATAAGCCACCATGATCAAGAGGCAGCAGAGACAGTAACCAGCAGAATT
The DNA here is from genome assembly GCF_001890085.2 of Hipposideros armiger. Classification (NCBI taxonomy): domain Eukaryota; kingdom Metazoa; phylum Chordata; class Mammalia; order Chiroptera; family Hipposideridae; genus Hipposideros; species Hipposideros armiger. The sequence goes on along the minus strand of NW_017731361.1, from coordinate 115,446 downwards.
AGACCCCCGAGAACTTGGGAGGTGGATTTTTTAGGTACAGAATATAAAGTCAGTTCAAATGTTCAAAATGTTTATGAAAAAGGCAGTTTAAAACTTAAGCAATGAATGCTACACTATCAAAAATACCAGATCAATTTGAAACTTCTAGAAGGGAGGAATACAATCATTCACAATACATTTTCATGAAGACAACACACATGGGAAAAAAACCAGGGCTCCAGCCCCTTATTCTAAATTTTACACTAAGAACCAAGTAATGAAACATATTATTTTTGTTCAATTCATATTTCAGGGTAACCCTAAAGCTCTACTCAGTAGGGAAAATTCTTTACAGGAGTATAGCTAATAAGTGCAGAAGTAATAATAGCATTAGAAAATTGCCATTTTTCAGCCCCTAATGATATAGGCCATGTAAGCAACAGTCGAGAATGGATGAAGTTATTAGACCAAAGGTTGATGATGAACTTCAGGTTGTCACTGCCTGAGCCCCATGATGAATCTCAGACATTGTTTGTCCTCTCGTGTTATGTGGTAGGAAGGACACAGCTATGCATATGCTTTGTAGGTATGTGAAGTAGTTTTGCCCAAAGGAGTCGAATCCAAATCTAGTCAAGCCTACAGCTATAATTTTTATTTACATGGTGTACAGGAGAAGAGAAATTTGTTAAGGGAGGCCACACAGAGGCAGATGGACAAATTCAGACTGTGAGGTATTTGGGGACCTCAAAAATGGACCCAGGTACTTCATGAAAACAGATGGAGTGGGAGATGGCTACCACATGTCTTGGGAACGCCAGTTGAACCCAAGTTGAAACAAAGCAACCAAATATTTAATTTTATCTAGACTGGAAGCTAGATAATAGCATTATAGCTGAGTAAGAAAAACACATTTTTCAAGAGAGATAGTGTGAAGAACATAGAGGATTTGCTTTAAAATAAGCTAGCAAAGAAAAAAAGGGAAAAAGGGTACGAGTAAGCAAATTTGGCAAAATCTTGAAAATTGTTGAACTGTTATACAGATTCATTGTACTAATTTCTGTACTTTGACATAGATTCAAAATCTGTCCTGCACACACAAAAAAAGTATGCTTTGGGGCCGGCCGAGTGGCG
>NW_017731361.1:92966-107281 GCF_001890085.2 Hipposideros armiger | reverse complement strand
TCTTGGCCACTGAACACAGAGCCGTGGAAAGGGAACCCATGGGCCAGTTTTCAGTGCTCTTGTGTTGCCCCTTTCCCCTGGGTCTTAGCTCAGTGCCATGACTGTATAAGCCTATAAGGAGACGGGGAGGGAGGCTGGAATCTGAAACCCAGCCAGAGAGTACCTTCAGAAAGAGAAACGAACTGCTCTGTGACTACAGGTGCCCAAGAGTCTCAGGAGAATCAAGTTGCATCTTGTCAAAGCCCCTTGCTTAAAAGCCCAAGGGAACAAAGGAATTTTCCTTTTACAAAATCAGCCTATTGGGTTTGTGCCATGACCCCTTTTTTTTTCTTCCAGCTTGGAGACAATGGAACACTTGAGAGGTGTTTCATGCTTTCAAGATGAAACACTATATAGCCTTCGACCTTGACTGGTTCTGCTCTTTCATTAACTCAGCCAACGAAAGTGCTTGCTATGTCCTGGTCCCTGAGCTTGGCTGTGCCATGGGTTGGGGGCTGTGGAGAAGGGGTTGGACACGGTGCCTGCCCTCGAGCAGTTGGTAGTCGTAGCTGCCACTTATTTCTGCACAGTGAGCTGCACTGAAGTGGAAGTTCAAGTGTCGGGAAGCAGTCTGTAGGTCTGTGCCAGGTGCCTGCCCTGCACAGAGGGAGGACGGCCTGCATATGGCCCCAGGGGATGGAATTTTCTCTTACAGAGGGTGCTATGGGGCGGAGAACAGCTCAGGGACTGGTCGTCTCCTCTCATTGTGTCATGAGGAGGGATGCATTTTTTGGCTAATTGCTTCTCTGTGAGAAGCTTGGAAATTATGCAGCAATTTTGTTGACAAAGGATGAACTTCAAATTGCTGTTTTGCAAAAAAGTTGTTTGTTCTTGAGGCAAGCTCAACCCTTTTTCATTGAAATAAAACCTTAAAAGTAGCAGCTTGTTTCACGTGGGATTTGCACGTTTTGTTAGAAAAAGTATTGCTTCCATTTCTGTTGTAAAATGATGAAGTCTCTGTATGGAGTCCCAACCAAGTCGGAGAGCAAAAACAGGCCTGGTATCCAGATGTCAGATCCTGTGCTTTTACCCCTGCCGACTATTTGGGGAGTGGAAGTCTCCGGCCTGCTGGTGGCTTATGTCACCTTTGGGGCTCACCTCCTGGGTGGATTTCAAATGTGCTCTTCTTTTTCTTATTGCAGCTCAAACCTTGGAGCTGTCTTTTGTAGTTACTAAGCCCTCTAACTCAGGGCCATACAAAGTGTCTTTGAAAACTTGTCACCCCAATAAACTTTAATTAAAAAAAGAAAACTTGAGTTTCTAAGGGCTGCTCTCAAGTTTTGTTCTTATTTTGTTACTAAAAGTTAGTGTACCTTTTGGTGTTTTTGTCTCAGAAGGAGATGATGCTTCTGATGGGACTTTGAGTTTGAGTGGACATCCGAGTTTAGTGGCGAGTATTTCCTTGTTCGGGCCTCATCTGTGTCACGTGGCTTCCAGAAGTCAGCCCAGTTTTCTTGGTGACTCAAGTCACAGGCAGCGTGGCTGTGTGGGGTCACTGAGGAGGTGCTGAGAGCCAGCAGCACAGCTCCCCAGGTCCTGGGTGTGAAGGGGACCTTGTTGGCGTCCCACTGCCCTCGGGTCACTGGCACCAGGGCCCTGTGCCATCACATTGTGGCAGGTGTGAGAGCAGAAGGAGGGTGGCAATTAATATCAGCCTCTAGGGTTAGTACTGAAGTCAAGCTGAGATCCGAGCTGCTGCCACGATTTCGAGCCTGGGGGCCTGAAGGCATTTTTACTTGCCTTCTCCAGCAGCGCTAACCTGAAAATTAGAAAATGCCTTGAGATACGGTGGTTTGGAATGTCGACGACTTTGATCCCAGGGGCAGGACTAGGATGGGGTGGAGACCGAGGGCACTGTGCTGGCTCTGGGGGGAGCAGCCCCCCTCCTCCTCTCCCTGTGCCTGCGTTTCTGTGCTGGCGCCTCGATTCTGTCCCTCACCAGTGCTCCAGTGCGTCCTCTTGGCTGTGGTCACAGTGCCTTCCCAGCCTCCTCTCCTGGCACACAGACTGTCTTCCTTCTCTCCTGGAGACCCTGCAGCAGCTGCTGCTTGCTCTTCGCAGGCAGATCAGGAGCCAACATGGATTCTGAGCCTGTTCCCCAACTTCTCTCTTTGGTCCTGGACTCCCCTATGCCTCGCCCTTTCCAAAGCTTCAGGACTTTGCACCAAGTTGCAAGGCTTCCTGGAGGACGTCTCCCCACAAGGGCATTCTATCTCTTCACCCCCACGATGCTTGAGGTCGCTTCCCATGGTCTGCCATACAACTGTGGCCAGCCTGGTATAATATGCTGGTTGGTCCATTTGTTAACCTACTTGAAAATTCTTTGAGGGCAGGGACCATTACTTTGTCCCTTCTTTGTGTATCTTTCAACATACTGTCTCCACCAAAAACAAGGGTGATTGGCATGAAAAGCTAATGACATCCAGAGGAGTGGGAGTGATGTGGGTAAGTCGGGAGGCAGGAGGATTAGCAAACTTTCTCTAGGAGGCTGGTAAATTCTACATCCCGATGTCACTCTCTATATGTTTTTTGTTTGTTGGTTGGTTTGTTTTACAAATGCCTTGGAGCAAGCCCATCAGGTGATTTGAATCCAAAAGTTGAAACAAGCCCATTTGGGCGACACACTGCGCATCTTTTACATCTGTGAGAGGCTGCTGAGCAAATTAGAAAACCAAACAAACAAACAAACAAACATACAAGCAATTCACACTGATAAAATCAATGGGGTTAGGATGTTACCTTTACCTAATGACGGTGCAGGAGGCAAGGCTGTCACTTCAGGCCCCTGTGGGCTCTGCAGGAATAGTAGATGTAGCCCCTCTCTGTGGAGGAGCCCAGTCAGTCCTGAGGTAGGACCTTCTGTTGGCTAACGAAGGCACGGTGTATTTGACCTGGAGGGAAGTTAGAACCCAACTAGTCCAGCCTCCGCTGGTTCCCTCTCCCCGACCGCCAACAGTGTGGAAACAGACCTGAGAAGTCAGGTTGTTGTCTAAGCAGAGACTACAAGCTGAGTCTCCTGGCTTCTTCTACCAGAGGGCTTTTCATGGGAGGGTAGTAGATGCCTCTGGGCACCAGTAAGCTTAGAGAGAACATGGGGCGTCAGCCCTGAGTTAGAGAAGTGCAGGCTGAGAGGTCCCAGGTAGAGCCACTCATGCATTTCCCCTGGATCAGGTGCTTTTCCCCCCACACCCCCTTTTTTTCTGCCTGTTTCCTGACCCCTTCCTGCCGCTCCTCAGCGTTCTCCCTCCCATGGGGTTTGGGGAATTCTGTCTGGGCCCCCTGAAGCTGAGGCTGAGCTTCTGACTCCAACCTGTCCTGCATGTCTCGGTCACAGTGCTTCCCGGGTCTCCTGCCCTGACACACACGCTGTGCCATTCACCAGGAGAGAGGCTGCGGGCTTCTGCTTCACGGAGAAGCAAAGTCTCACCCTCCCTGCCATCCAGGGGCCAAAGATGAAGGGTGTTTGAGGGTGAGCGGTCTTGAGGAGATAGGTCTTTTGGATGACCCTGATGACATGAATAACAATACTGATGATGATGATGGTGATAGTGATGGTGATGGTGATGATGATGATAAAACTAAAATAGCTGTTGTTTGAGTGTGACACTATGCCGAGAGCTTTAGCTCTGTCATCTCACCTAGTACATAGCCCAAAGATGTCAGTGGTAGTATTCCTATTTTCCAGTGGGAAACATGGACACTCAGAGAGCAGAGGTGACTTGTCTGAGTTCATGCAGCTGGGACTCACTCCCAGATCTGTTTGGGCCTCTCGGGAAGAGCAGAGGTCTGGCGGGATGGGGGTGGGGGTGGGGGCCTCCAGCCGCCAGCCCTTTCAGATGCAGCCTGCAGATGCGCCTTCACTCGCAGTGAAGAAGGGAGGTCACTCAGTGACCCTTCTGCCCTTGGGTCCTGCTGCAATGAATCAGTTGGGAGGGAAAGAAAAATGGTCTGTGCCCGGGTCCCTTCATCTTTCTCTTTAGGAAGCTTTTCCCTGGTGCCTCCTTGTTGTATCGATTGAACTCATTCCCACAAATATCTACAAGGATTTCCCCAGCAGCTGGGGGAAATGACAGCTTGTTACACAACCAGAGTATTTGGTTAGGACCCAGAAAACATTAGTCAAGTCTCAGCTTTGCTCCGTATTATCCTGGTGACCTTGGACAAACCGTGTGATTCTTCTGAGTCGCAGTTTCTTCATCCATCAAACGAAGCTAACGATGAGAGAGGCGCCGTGACCTTGTTCAGTGTCTGCACTAGGTGGAGGCTGGTAGGGGGAAGATGAGTCCTTGGCGTCTTGTAACCTTTGGGTGGCTTATTTTGTCCCTTACGGAGAAAACTTGTGGTTGGGCAGAGTGGGCTGGGGGAGAGAAATGGTGGGGAGGAGTAGAGGGGCGGAGCCAGGAAGAACTTGCGGTGTCATCAGCTGTCAGGCAACAGGCGGATGCAGGACCCTGCTTAGCGGGGGTAAGGGGAGGAGGGCTGGATGGGCGGTCCCTGAGCTAAACACGTGATGAGCATTTCTAATTTCATTTGCCTTAAATTTGCAGCCCCAGAAGTAGGGATTATAACTGGACTCAGCTAGTAGGTGGCTGAGATCTGACTGCGATGCCCCCAGCCCTGAATGGCACTGCCTGGTGGGAGCAGGAAGAGAAGGGTTTTAGGTTGGGTCAAACAACAGTGACGTGCGACTTTCCACCTATCCGACTGGCAAAAAATGGTAAGAACCAAGCATGTGTACCTTGGAAACGGTTTATTGTGAGGCGCGAATAAGCTAATGGCTGCAAAGCTCTCCTTTCAGTCGCTATTGTCCTCATCCTTTCTGTCATTGTCATCATCTGTGGGCATTCACAGTAGTGATGGTTGCACAGCCGTGGAGGTGGCCATTTTCTTTCATATGGGCGTACAGCTGGCTTTCCCTTTCTCCGGGCCCTTGTGAATGGTGAGGCTCTTGGTCCCCAGTGTAGAGAGCACAGCTGTTCTTAGGGCTCACCAGGACCCTGCCCTCTTTCCCTAAAACCATGTCCCCCCAGCGCTCTCTCTAGCTGTAGCCTCCTACCCTCTTTGAATGGGAAAGTCGGCAGAGGAGGGCAGCTTCACACCCCTTCCAGATGGTGAGTGGGATCGTTTCACTGGAACTGAGCTTCTAGCTCAGGGAAATGTCACTTTCCTGCTCTTGCCTCTCAAATGCCTCAAAGCTGTGGTTTGTAATGGCCCTAAATTTAAACCTTGCTTTTTCCTTTCTGTATGACTCTCTGTATGACTCAGGCACCCTGGGCGCAGCCTCAGAAGTGGCATGGAGGCGCCATACCAGCAAGCACCTTCCTGAGTTGGCATGTGGGGGAGGGTGGGGTTGGCAGAGGGGCACAAGCACTTAGCCCATGCCCGGCGCTGGGCTGAGCCCAAACCATCACCCTGGCTAATCCTCACGGGTCCGGGAGGCAGGTGCCGTTAGCACCCCCATGTTACAGATGCAGACACTGAGCCTCGGAGGGTGAAGTGACTTGCTCTAGGTCCCAGCGTGAACAAGCCTGAGAGGGGATTTGCGTCCGGGCTTGTCCGCCTCCACATCCTTCTTTCTCCATGATCTTGCCTCACCCCTGACCCCAGTAGGATTCTCTTTGTATCATCGTTTACTCCTGTCACATTGGAGGGATAGAAGCCTGGCAAGTGTCCCCAGGATAAAAGCTGAAGGAATGTCATTCCTCATCCTCATCCCCTCCGTGGGTAGGTGTGGTGGGGAGATGTGTTTCCAAGTGTGTCCTGTGTGTCCCAGCTGTCACAGAGCCTGTGCTCCGTCCTTCTGCCAAGCACATTATATATGTCACCTCATTTAACATTGATTTTTTTTTGGTAGCACGTGCATACATTATATAGCAGGTTTGGTTCCAGACCACCCCAGTATCACAGTAAAGCAAGCTGTAGTCTTTTTGTGGTGCAGGGTCTTGCCTTCAATTTGTAAAAAAAACACAACATCTCTGAAGCGCAATAATGCGAAATGCAATAAAATGAGGCATGTCTGTATCTGGCTTCCTTCTCTAAGATGTAAGCCCCAGCAGCCTTGCCTGTTTTGTTCACCGCTCTATCCCTAGCTGATAGAACACTGCCTGGCACATAGTAGGTGCTCAACAAATATTAGCTGAATAAGTGGAGTACAACAGCCCATCGAGACAGGTGTGGTTATTTCCCCCACTTTACAGATTGGGAAACTAAGGCATAGGAGGGTGAATTCCTTTTTCCATAGCTAGGAAGTCGAGAGCCAAGGAGGATTTGCACCCAGGTCAGTTGATTCGAGACCTTCTGCACTAAGTACTCTGCTATTCTGGGAAGTCAGCAGTACAGTCCTGAGGATTTGAGTGGCTGGTATATATTGGCCTCCCTGGGAGCTGCACAAGTGGCATCCTCCTAACGCAGCCAAGGGAAGATGATAATTGATGAACTTAATTATCTGTGGCAATGACATGATGAGCGGTGCCACAACGTGAGTGCTCGTTATTACTCTGCAGCGCAGAAGTCCCTGACACGGGAGGGAGCACACACATGACAACAGGCACCATGAGACGAGAGCTTTACCATTACGTTCGTGGGGGTCCCCCCAGAGCTTGATGTTATGGTGTTTGAAAAATCACTCGGCTGTAGGAAACACAAATGATATTAGATGGAGAGCAGCTAGCTTCCTGGAGATCACAGTTGGCCTCCATTAATGAATTTTGGCCTGATTAACACAGGTTCTGGAGTGACATCAAAATATGCAAGTAGAAACTTGGTAGGGGTGGGAGGAGACTAGATTGAACTTTCTAGCTTTGAAATCAAGGGAAGGAAAGGCTTGTGTGAAGCTTGGAGCTGAGGACTGAATGTGTAATGAGCTCTTAGATCTTTGCAGCTGCACCATTTTGCTTAGACCTCTGTAGATTGGGGTTCAGCCCAGACTCGGAGGGCCTTCCGGGCCCTGTTCCATGCCCAAGGACATCAACCAAGGTGAAAATCTCAGGCTGATGGACCCTGAAAATCGGCACCAACTGCTTATCACTTGTCCCAGTGCCTCTGTACCTAGATAACTGTCATGCATCCTCATCTAAACTCACCATACTCTGCAGTCTTCACCAGGACTTCTATGGCTTCTTGTCCCCAAATGCCCGCCTCCTTATAGCTGGGTCCCTAGTGCCATCCCTCCTCTCTGGACCCATGCCAATTGCTTACCCCTTCAATCTGTTTATATAATCATCCCCACTCACCTGGTTGGGATTGGCATCTCACTAAAAGACTGAGCTTTTTGCACGTGCTGGACATGTCTTTTGCAAGTGCTCCCTTTGTCCCCAGGGATGACCTCCTGGTTTCAGATCTGCTTTCCTTCTGTACATCCCCAAAAGTTACCCAGGTTCCTACATTCCCACGTCAGATGCCTACACCTCACACGGCCTTGCAAGTTTGTCTGTGTCAAGTCATGGCTGTCTCAAGAGTCACTGGGGCTCTAGTTTTGGCCTTAAGAGAAAGTACAAAAGGAGAGGGGGTCCCCATGAGTGACAAGATGTAGACATTTCTGGCCATGGGATGAGCAGTGGGAATCATCAGCTCACACTGGCCTCATGGGGCAGAGTGGTCACAAGCTTGTGGAGCACCCGGTCTAGCTGGCTCACCTTTCATCAGATTCTGGGAGAAATGAGATAACACCTGTTTGGGGAAAAACTGTGTAATCAAAAGGAAGGAAAAATGACAGACTTTGTCTAGCCCACATCAGTTTCACAACCCAGCTCCATCAGAGAATGGACCTTTGCAAGGGCATTTTATTACTTAAACATATTTTTCACAGGGGTGATGCCAAGCAAAAAAAGTCCTCTTTGAGTTATATGACTTTTTCGCTCAGCCTTACAGCACCTTTCATCTCTAAGCAGTAAAATCAAGCAGTAATTCAAAGTTTAAGTTACTGTTTCATTTGAAAAATATCACCTTAATCTTGCTGCATTTGGTCAAAAATCGGCTTTGGCAGTTTTGGTCACCTTTATCTATAGCTTCATTTTTGCTGGCTTTTGTGAACATATGTGGGCTTTATTCAGAAAGGCGTTTGGGGCTTATTTCCCAGAGGAAGTAGAGGGGAAAGAGGAAGAAATTTGGCTGGAGCGCAGGCATAAGGTAAAGCTGAACGGCTGACGATGGTTATCTCATGTCAGGCCATGGTGAGATGTTAATGGCTTTTTTTGACCTTGTGAAGTGTTAGCTTTGGAAAAGAGTTGGTGGAGATGCTTAGCTGGCATCTGTTTTCTCATTTTTCAGAATGTCAGGGGCTGCTGGGGATCAACACGAACTCTATCGCTCTAGAAATCTGCTGCTACTCTTTTTCTTCCGACACTTCTTCCCCCTTATCTGCGAATTCTGTGTATTTAAGGAAAGGGGGTTGGGTTATGCAGAGGCTCTAAGAGAGGTCACTACTTCAAAAAACAAGAACCAGGAGCTTGTCTCCACAGCCTGTTAGTGATGACAAAGAAATGCAGACAAATGAGCAAGGAGACCCACGCTGCCCCTCAGAGATGCTTTGGGTCAGGACGCAGCCAGCCTTCCTGCTGAGGGGATCGGAGAAGAGAGGTGGCCCCACCATTGTGTGAGCTGCAAATGATTACGTTCCTGGGGAGTCTGCATTCTTAGGAGTTCAGAACCAGGAGAAAATTAGTTTGAAGCCACAGAAGAGGCCTTTGCTAGGCTGCTTTGTAGAGGTTACGGATTTGATATAGGCTTCTGTTTGCTCTGATCTTCCTTGTCATTAGTGACGTGGTCACCCCATCCCCACCTTTTCGTGGCTGTGAAGTTCACTCGCTGTGCTGTAGCCACGTAGAGAATGTCTGTGGTTTTCTTCTCTCATTTCTCCAAGAAACTCATTCTTTCTTTGGTGACATGTCTGGCAGGGTTTCTAGGGGCCTGTTTTAAATCTCATTCATTTATTTTTTCATTGAATGAATAAGGGTACCTACTATGTGCCAGGCACCGTTCTACGTGCCTGAGATGAATCAGTGAATGAAAAGACCAAGGTCCCTGCCCTCGCGAAGCCCACGTTCCAGTGGGATCATGACAGCATCCCTACTGGACCCCTGGGAAGACCACCACTCCTGCCTTTCCAGATGCAGAATGATGTAACCCTAAGGCATGTGACCTTGACATAGTTCAGGGAGAATACCCCACAGTTTGTATGACTTGACTTTCTTTGTAAGGCAGTAGTTCCTGTGGGCACCATGGGCTGACCAGGAGAGACCATTGTGTGAGCTTGGTAAATACATGGGACCATAGAATTAACTTCTTGAGAACACAGGCTTTAGAGTCAGATAGCCTGGGTCTGAATCCTGGCTCTGCAACTTAGAGCTGGCTTTCGCTGGGCAAACATTTCTGAGCCTGAGTTTCTTCTTGTGTAAGATGGCTGTCACAGCAGTTCTTATGGTGTGGAGGCTGGGGCAAAAATGTAAGAAGAAAGTGCAGGTAAACCGTTTAGCACAATATCTGGTTCCATGCCGACTGACTGTAGTGAACAATTACATGTACATATTATTAAGACTTAATAAGCCATTTCTACCAGCACCATGGGGGATACAAATATACTTAGTGTTAGCAGCTTTACTCTGAAGGGCACGCAGATGTACTACACAAAAGCCCTGGAGTCCAGCGGCTCGGTTATAAGTGGGGAGAAACATTAGGGAACTAGAGGAAATCAGAGGCATGGGGGCTATCGGCATTGAGAGGTGTTGGTTGGAAATGTGTCTGGAGCCATGGCTGTCTCCAGGAGCAGCAGTGGTCAGCAAGTGTCCCAGAGGAGCATGGCCTGAGTGGGGAGGCTTAGAATAGAAACAGAGAAAGGCTTCTCCGTGAGCAGAACAGCAGAGTGAAGCAAGACCGCAGAAGCGGGAAGACGCCAGCTGTGGAAGGATTGGGGTAATGCAGTTGGAAACGCAGTTAGGACTAGAGGGGCGGGGCCTCGGAGGGGAGGGGCCTCAGAGGGGAGGGGCCTCAGAGGGGAGGAATTGAGTTTTAATCCCGCAGTGAGAAAAATTTGAGCATTGGGGGATCTTTGGCCCGACTTCCCAATAGGGAGAGAGAATCACATTGGGTAGTAGGAGGACCATCCAAGCATTGCATCTGGTAGATTGTGAACCGGATGCTGTTCACGGGGCCAGGGACTATCAAAGCTTGGAGTTACGTGGTGAGAGATGACTTCGTTGGGCAACTTGACTGGAGATGAGGACGCCTGAGCCGTGTGGACTTGTTCAACAGGCAGCTAGATAGGAGGGGCTGCCATCCACCCGCTCATCTGCCCAAGCCTCCATTTGTCAATCAACATTTACTTAGTGCCTGCTGTTTTTTTAGATGCTTTGCTAGGCACTGGGGCCAAACAAGTGAGTTAAAACATCACGTGTGTTGAGCTCCTAAGAAAGAGAGAGGCAAGAAAGCAGTCATTGCAATGCAGGGCAAGTGTTGAGGTTGAGGTGGCACTGGTGCTCAGAGCCCTCAGGGACACCTGCCACAGGCTCAGGGGCAGGGGTGGGGGCTGCAGACAGAGCAAGGTGTTGAGAAGGAGGGGGCCGAGGTGGAGCGTGTGTCATTACTGGGGAGCAGAGTGAACATGTGTTTGGGAGAGAAGTAAAGGATGAGGGTGGAGGGATATGTGGGCCATAGATCACCAGGGGCCTTTTCTGCTGGGCTCAAAAGCTTTACTTTTCATCTGAGGATGACAGAGAACAAGGAATAGGTGTAAACTGGGGCGGAGTATCACACACAAATTTGCATTTTACAGAGATCGCTCAGGTGTGGAGAGGCTGTTGGAAGAAGGGAAGAATGAAGTCAGGGTTGGGAGGACCGGAGGAGGGAACTAAGATGCATTGCCTGCCGTGTGCCAGGAACGCTGCCAGCCACTAGGGATCTCGTCGTTATCCATTCCAGGCTCCTGACAGCTGCAGGAGCCGGATTATCTTCATTTAGTGATAAGGAAAGGGAGGCTTGGGCAGGATATGCAAATGGCTCAGATTCTCACCTCTAGTAAGCCTTGGAGCCCTGAGTGTCAGATATCCTTCTAGGTTTGCAATGAGGGAGGCAGACAGAGCCTGGGCAGAAAGCCTCGCTCTTTCTATCATCACAGCTGGAGAGGTGAGAGTCATGATACAAGTTAGGTGCCACCTGGGTTTGCCTGCTGCCTCCTGCGCATCCTATCTGTGGGGGACACTGCCCCAGCCCTGTGGGGGATAGGCCGAGGGAGAGGTGGCGTCCAGGGGGTGGGGCCCTCCAAGGAACCAGGACAGCTGGAGAGACAGGCACCCCAAGGGCATTTATAGCAGTGGAGACATGTTTATTTTAAGCAGGTGCCAGTGCCTCAGAACATTCTCTTCCTTTCTTCTGGAGTTGCCTGAGCCCACACACCCAGGCTGGGCGAGAGACTGTGAAGGACGCCCCTGCTCCCACCCCACCTGCCTCTCGCACCTCCTGGAGGGCTTCTGCCTTTTCTTCCTCTTGCAGCACCTCCTCCATTCTCTTCCTTGTGTTTCTTCTCACTTCTCCCGTCCTTGTCCTCTCCTTCTGCCCTGCCCCATCTATTGCTTCCTTTTCTTCCTCTCTCCTTCTGTCATTCTTCCCTTCCCTTTTCCTTCCTCATCTGTAAAATGGGGTTGGCAGTCCCTAACCTCATGGAGTTGCTGGGAAGATGACCACTGAGCTGCAGCAAGCCCTTTCTACCCACTTTCGAGATGCAGGGCTTATATCTGGCCCTGGGGGGTGTGAGCACGGACAGCATCCAACTCTTGCTTTCAAGGAGCTTACCACCAGGTGGGAGTCAAGTATAGACACCTGATGCTCTTTTCTTTTTTTTTTTGAGGCCCTGGCTGGGCCACTCTGGACTGCCAGCCCCTGAAAACGCTTTGTTCAGGAGAGCCCCATTATGATACTTGACAGTTACTCTGTTAGCCAGGAATAGCTGCAGGCCCTTACGCCTCCGGAGGAGGTAAGGCTCGGTGCCATCAGCTTCCGGAACACAAAGGGAAGGTGCCCACATCACCTTAGCCAGTCTGTTGGCTAATCAGCCTGATCCTGTAAGTGATCTTAGCTAACTGCAACAGTTTAAAGTGCCTTTGAGTAACATCATTATCACTAGTGCAGTTGACAAGCGAGGGTTTCCTTTGGCACAGTTTAGGGAGAAGTGGCCAGTCGGCTTCATGTCCCCCCAGTAGCTTAGCTCTGTGGCAGCCTGCAGCAGGGGCCTCCCCTCTTCTCCTCCTCTGCCTCTTCATTCAGCCACCTGGAATGCCTGGAAAGGCTTTGCCAGACCCCTTACTGTTTAGGAATCTGCGAGTCACCACACACAGCAGTGGACGAGGGAGAAGTTGCATGATCCACATTCAGAATGAGACCTGCCATTTACTGTTCTTGTGTCCTTGAGGCAGTCATTTGCTTTCTTGAGATTTCAGCTCCTTAATCTGCAAAAGGAACCTGACAACACCTGCTCTCACATAGTATTGTAGAAGGGATATCCCATAAGTAAACAGACATGTATTAAGTACTAGCTGTGTACTGGATCTAGACAAAGGTGTGAATTTTCTTCAGAGGCAGCTGTGTGGGCAGACAAGTGTGGTACAGTGTGCCGAGTTGGGGGGGGCACTGGGGCACAGAGGCAGGCAACCCCCGAGGCCTGCCTGGAGGGGGAGGAAACTGGAGCCTGGCAAGGAAGGGGGAAGGTCTGCTCTCCTGTTCCCCCACCCAGGTGTCTTTGAAGTGGCATACCTCTTCATTGCTGTATAAATCAGTTTCATTTCTACTTGGATCCCCTTTCCTGCAGGGCTGGGAGGAAACCTGGCCTCTGCCATCTTGTGAGTTTTGCCTCCTTGCTGAGGTCCTGTCAAGGGTCCGAGCTCTTGTTCGTAGCCAGACACTGGGTCGGGGCGGAGGTGCCGGTGTGCCAGTCACGTCTGCACCCAGGTCCTGGCTTTTGTTTACTCGTTCTTTTACTCGACATATTTTTATTGAGCACCCGCTGTGTGCTAGGCACTGTTCTAGGCACTTTGGCTATAGCAGGGAACAAAACAAAGATCCCTGTTGTCATGGAACCCGTAATCTAGCAATCAAGACTGACAGAGGATAAAATAAATACAGCAACTAAGAAATTTAGACAGTGTGTTAGAAGATGATAGGTTTTATGTTTAAAAGGCAAAGTAGCATAGTGTAAGAGGCTCAGGTGTGGTGGTTGTGATGTTACAGGGGTTCAAAGGGAGAAGCCTTCAGTGAGCAGGTGACATTCCAGCAGAGGCCTGAAGCAGATGAGGGGGAACAGGGAGGAGCACGCAGGCGTCCCCGTCTCTGGGGCCCCTTTGGGTCTGGGGCTGTCTGCTGCTTCCATGCTTGGCGAGGCAGTGCGTGGCCCTGCCTTTCCTCATGCAGTCTTTCCTCTGTGAGCCTGTGGGTCTGCCGTCTCCCCAGGAGGCTGACCGGAAGCAGGGCCTGGGAATTCCAAGTCCTTTCTCGTCTGCGCTGCCTCCCCAAATCCCAGACAGAGGAAAATCCCACAGAAATTTGAAATGTCAAAATATTAGGCAAAATATTAAGAGGATCCCAGGCAAAGCAAACAGCAGGGAAAATCCTAGAAGTGAGAAGCCGCGGAGGTGAGGCAAGGAAACCTCAGGTGTGTGACGGTGGGGAGCATACAGCATGGAACAGGGAGGGGGGTGGGGAGTAGCGGGGATGAGCCTGGAGGGTGTCAGGATGGAGCAGACACCCTGAGGGGCGGCTCTCCTCCCCTCAGAGTAACTGAGACCCAGTTACTGTTGGATGCATTGCATGACGGGCTCCATAAATCGGAGGCTGGAGGCGTTGGCTCAGAGTTGTAACGTGTCACATGAGCTCCTGCCTTAGGCAAGATGGCATCTCTGTCTTAGGCTCCCTCACATGGACTT
This sequence comes from Hipposideros armiger, assembly GCF_001890085.2. NCBI lineage: Eukaryota > Metazoa > Chordata > Mammalia > Chiroptera > Hipposideridae > Hipposideros > Hipposideros armiger. Next base: position 93,335 of record NW_017731361.1, on the reverse strand, counting down.
GCCCCTTTCCTTTGGCATTTCATGTGCAGGGCTTTCCACTGGTTTTGTTAAGTGAATTAGAGAGAAAGTGTATTCAGCCTCACCTCTGAAAGCAGACATGGCAATCTGTACATGAATTGCACTGAAGTTTGACTCCTTGTTTGCTGAAAGGCGGTTTGCTACGTCATTGACAAGACACGCAAGGTCAGGAGAAGTTACTTAATTAAGAGAATGACCTGAGATGAGATACCTGTCTTCTTCCAGGCTCAGTTTCCCCAGATGCAGCATGAGGATCTTTGCAAAACTCGAAATGCTGCCGTTCAGGGGGCCTCTGTTTAGCTTCCTCATTGCAGTATTGTTTATTTACATCAATTAAGAGAATTTGTGCTT
>NW_017731361.1:21791-91112 GCF_001890085.2 Hipposideros armiger | reverse complement strand
AGAGAGAGAGAGAGAGAACGAACATGGGAACCAAAGACTGAGTCACACACACGTCTTGAGGAGGTCAGCCCTCAGTAGTTAAGCTGAGATGGCCCCTTCCTGTCTCCTGCCTGGTCGCTACTCTCCAGCCACACTGGCTTCCGTGCTGTCTCTCAAGTACAGTTAGCATCTTGCACCTCAGGGCCTTTGCACATCCCTTTGCCTGGAACCCCCTTCCCCAGGTAGCTGCATGGCTCACTTTATTCTGTTCTCACGCCTCTCTCAGATGTCACCTTGCCAGAGATGTCCTGATCACCCATATAATATACTGTTTGCACCCCATTGTTCTCTGTCTCTTACTGTCTCCTATGTACGTCTCCGCAGCCCTCATCAGCACCCGCCATAGAAGCTGCACGAGAATAGGACCTTTGTCCAGTTGTTGGCGTATAGCCTAGATCAGGGCTAAACGCATGCTTGGCAAAGCTCTGAATGAGACCAAAGCCCTGCTCTTCCTGGCCCCCTCCTGATGACCACTGAGACACTCCCGCCCTGGGCGGAGATCAGTGGCCGTTCTTCCATCTGCCAGGCGTACTGTGTGTAGTCAGCAGCCACTCACTTCGCACCCAATTATTAAAGCCAGCAGAGCCGCGAGATTAGTCCCCCTTCTTTGACATGATTTTAAGGGAATAAAAACAAATCAGAATCCATCAACTGTGAACACAGTTGTCAACTGTGAACTGTCAACAGTCTGGTTTAAAAATAGATGATAGGTTGATGAAAAACAGTGGAGGAAGTAATTTAAATAAAATGTTAAAAATAATACCACGCAAAATGAAGTGATGAGTGTGGAGAGGTGGAGAACTGTCCTCAGTGGAGACCACTGCGTGAGCAGTGAACCAGATAGGGGTTATTAGTTTTACATTACAAATCACAGAAGAGAAAGATTTGCTGGCCATTTGCAGAATGTTCACTCATTCCGACTTGTTAGTGTGTTGAGCGAAATGAAAGATTGGTTGGAAATCTGCTGGCACGTTTAAAGTAGGTCAACGTTTTGAATATTCCCACCCGTTTGTGAAATCTTTGGCTCCCTCTGCTTCTGTGATGGCTGGGAAAGACATTTCTGTCGCAGCAGGTCAGGGGGCGTCTAGAAGCTTTGGTGCTTCGTATTTATATTTATCCTTGTGTGTGTGTGTGTGTGTCCGAAATGGGTTCCTGTACAGTGTTTAAAAATCCTTCACTAATTTCCTACTTTTCTCGACTCTCTTCCTTGAAATAGTTATGGCTAATTATGTATTTGACTGCTTTATCATAAAATCAATACAAAGGCTTGCATTTTTCATATTCCCTCTTTTCTGGGCATAAGTCACTGCTGATACAATTTGGCCAAGTTCTTTACATCCAACTGCTTCATATCCTGAGGCTGCCGTTCCATGTTATTTACTTTCTTTCCAGGAGAACTGGGCCATCTTGGCACAAAGATCTGTGCTTTATAAACTGAAGACAAGGAGTTTCCCTTCCTTAGAGACTCTTTTTAAAAACCTGGATGGAAGATAGATTAGTTTGCTAGGGCTGCTGTAACAAACTACCGCAAACTTAGGGTTTTACACAACAGAGATTGATTGTCTGCCAGTCCTGGAGGTAGAAGTCTGAGATCAAGGTGGGCAGGGTTGGTCCTTCTGAGGCTGCGAGGGAGAACCTGTCTCATGCCTCTCGTCTAGCTTCTGGTGGCCTCAGATGTCCCTTATAGATGGGCATCTTCCTGCCATGTCCCTTCAGGGTGTCATCTTCCCTCTACATGTGTCTCTGTGTCCAAGTTTCCCCTTCTTATAAGCACACCCATCATGTTGGAATAGGGGCCACCCTAATGAGCTCATCTCTGTAAAGACCCTATTGCTAAAGAAGCCACACACTGAAAAACTAGAGGTGAGGACTCCAAGATATCTTTTAGGAGAGATGTAATTCAACAGTGACACAAGGTGCAGTTTTCCCTAGAGGGAGAGTGGGGGCCAGAACAGGAGAGGTTTCCTCTTCGCTGTGCCCACTTCCAGTATTGGCCAGGGCTAGGCAGGCCCTCCCCCCGACACAGCAGCGGCCATCTGATGGGACTGCATCGATTGCCATCTGTCTCTTTCCCCTTCCAGGGGAGGCTCGCTGGGGCATGCCTTGAGCTGGGGTTATTTGTGAGCTTTGAGTAATTGACTGGCTTTCCACTCCAACTCCAAAAAATTCATTTATACTTGTTTCTTCCTCCTTCCCACTCCCTAAAGTGAGGAGTTACGGGTGTTCCCTTATCAATTCTCAAGAATGTCATTTTGTAGTTTGTTTTTGTTGTTTTCCCACCTCTAGGCTGTAGACTCTCAGATGTAGGCTGGCAATGTGCCCTCTGTAACCTAGAGCTCTGCACACTGTTCTGACACAGTCACCAAAGCTGGGCGGGCAGGCTGACTGCCCGGAGCCTCAGGACCGGCGGGGCAGGTGGGGAGGAAGCCGTCCTTAGCGCAAAGAAGTCACCATCCATAGTTTTGCCAGTTTTGCCACTCCTGCTTTGAGCACATTGTAAGAGAGAAGGTATGCGGATTCTGAACCCATCATTTGGCCCTGAAATTAGGGGTGGGGGGAACCAGGGATGGCCCTGTGGTGTTGGGGGGACACTTATTTCTCCCTCTTCACATCTCTGTTGGAGAATCCTTTCACTTTCCTACTCTCCGCTCCCCATTACCTCGTTCCCAAGGAAGGCTGCTTGTGTCCTGATGGTGGGAGCCTGGTGTCTCTTGGGTCAGGAACATACTTACCATAAGATGCAGAATCACCGCATTGGAAAGATAACGTGGGCTGCCTCTTGTTCTCTCGGCAGCCCTGTTCTCAAGGGGCAGAATACCCGCACTGGGTTTTCAGAATCTGTGTGTACACAGCCCAGGGCACACTTTTGCAAAGCCCAGCCAGGTCTGTGCATTCTCCCCACCTGTGATCCAAGAGTAAGAGGCCAGGGCTTTCCTGGGCACCTGTTCCCCACACCTGCAAGTTAGGAGGGGGAGCTGGAGGCGTCTACATGGGGTGAAGGTCCCAGCCACCCTGCCCAGCCCAGTGCAGCAGGAAGCCCTGTGCTCTGAGAAGAATCTGGCCCCTCTGGGTAAAGCTGGTGCGGTGATCACCTTTTGGCTTAATATCTGTTCTTCTGTAGCAAGAACCTGGGGGATGGGGTGGGGGAGAGGATGGAGTAAGAGACTGGGTGGGTAATTCCTGGTTGGGACTTTAGAGAAGTGCTACAGGAGGGAAGGTGCATGTGATGTCTCTATCCAGCAACAGTTCAGGCACGGAGCTGTGTGCCCTCTCGCCTTCCTAGAGGTGCCCACACACGCTTTCACTTACTCCTCCTAACAGGTGTCCCCGGGAGGAGTGCTTATAGGTTGGTCATCACCTCTGTAGAAGCCTATAAACTTTGTTTTGTATTTTATCGTAAAGTATTTGATACATACACATACATGTGTGTTATTTATGTAAGTTGCCAAACCTAGTAACAAAACCAAAGCCTCAGAATCTAACACCCACCGTGTGAAATACTCCCAGTGTTTGCAGCGCTTGTGTGGGCTGCTGTTGTCCTCCTGCCCCCTCTCAAGGTAACCCCCATCTTGATGGTGGTTGTCACACACCCCATTTTCAAGGCGCTTTTACCACACATCTGCGTATCTCTCTATAGCGTGTTCTGAACATTATTAAAAAAAAACGGAACTATAGTCCTTGAGCTTCATTTAAATGCCACACATTGTCCTAGAAGACAAAAGGCAGATCTGTGCCCTTGAAACATGGATTTTCACCGGAACAGATACATCTTGTTTTCTCTGGTGGCATCTTTCTGAGTCAGGGAGGAGGCACAGCTGCCTCCACAGATTGTGACAGCGGCCGTGCAGGACACAGGGCACTGGGGCCAGCCAAAGAAGCCAGGTTACTAAAATGACAGCCCACAGGGGATCCTGGGCAAGGACCCCCAGACAACTGGTGTTCTGGGCATCCAGGAAGCAGATGGACAAGCCTCGGTCTCCAGTGACAGACTGAGGTGAGCAGGGAGGCCGAAGGCAGAGTGCTGAGTGTGAAGTTCAAGGAGAGGGCTCAGGAGCGGATGATGGTCAGAGATGGTTCACCGCCGTATCTCAGGTACTGAGCTCCAGCACCTGCACTCCTGTGCAGCCAGGCTGGTAGCTCCTGGTGGCCGGAACAGAGGTTTAGAGAAGCAGAGGGAACCTGCCACTGTTCCTTCTACGTTTATCATTCAGCAGCTATTTCCTGAACACCTACTATGTGCCAGGGGCATACGTGTGGCATCTCATGCCAGAGATAAGATGGTGACTGAGACCTTTTCCAGCTGTTAAGTACTTCGTGGTCTAGCAGGAAGTCAGTTATTGTGTCAGTCAGCTTTTGCTAAGTTGTGCTGTGGTGATAAATTGTCCCCCAAACATCAGTGGCTTACAAGAGCAAAGAGTAGCTCCTTGTGCACGTTGCATGTTAGCTGTGGGTTAGCTTCGGCTCTGTTCCAGGTCCTCTGCCTTCTGGGATCCAGGCAGAAGGAGCAGCCCTTACATGGCACACGTCATTTTCATGGTAGAGGGAAGAACAAGAGGGGTGATGAAACCAAGCAGTGGTTCTTAAAACGTCGGCTCAGACCTGGCTGGCGTCACTCCTATTCACAGCCCAGTAGCCAGAGCAAGTTGTGTGGCCACCGGACCGATGTCACCGGGGAGAGGAAGCCCACTGTCCCACAGGGAGGTGCTGTGCTGTGAGACACACAGGGCAGTGAGCAAAGTGTAGATTCCTCTTTCAGGGGGGCTGGAGAATGTCTGGGAAAAATAGGACAACCTATCACAGATAGAAACAGGCGGTTACAGTAGCTGTGTGATAAACTTTATGGTAAGCACATGTAATCAATTTTCACTTTACAAAATAAAATTTTTATATAAAAATATAGCTTCCCCTAAATTAGCTTTAGGGATTCTGTTGACAACATAGTTTGAGAACGGCTAGCCTGAAGCCGAGGATTGTTCCAGAGAGCTGGTGCAGGGGAGCAGGAGGCGGCGGGCCTGGCCCTGGGCACCTGCACACGCGCTGTGCTGTTGGAAACAAAGTTTCTTATAGTGGCGACCCACCTGCCACCTTCCAGCTTTCCTCTAGGCTCGTCTTCCGTCCCTGTGATGTCGGCAGGCCTGTCCATACCTGCAGGTCTCTTTTGTGCTGCATCCCTCCATAGACACATAGCCCTCCTCCCCTCACAGTCACGTCCATGTGCTTTTAGAAGAACACCCTGTTTTTTGCTGCCTCCTTATGTCAGTTGATGTTTGAGGCCTGGGCCACGGCTTCCTTTCATGCAGCCTACACACCTCCTGCTACCACCCTGGGCACATACTAGACACCTAACAAATATGTGCAAAAGGGAGTTTAGCATGAAGGGGAAGCCAGCACCCTGTAGGCCCGTCTGTTGCTCTCTCTTCACAAGGGTAGGCAGCGGCTGTGTGGGTGACGGCAGAGTTGCACAAGAGTGACTCCAGCCCCTGGAGCACCGGGTTGAAAGCATGCTTTCCCTTGGTTTGTAATTGGTATGGAGACTGAATCGCTTATCCTCTCTCAACGAGCCCGTGTTCGTCTGCACTCACGTGTGCTGCTTTGCAAACGCGAGCGGCCTTTTCCAAAGATATGCATTCGTGTTTTCCAAGGGCGAGGGCTGTATCTTCTTTTTTCTTTCTTTTAGAAGATTCCCCATGGCACCTGATAAGAGCTGCACTCACAGGGGGTAAAAATTTGCCTATCTCCCCTTCCTTTGAAGCTCCCGCCAGATACAAACACAGTCCCGGACCTGTGGGCCTTTGCAGAAGACTGATTACACACAGGCCTTGATCTTGAGAATTTTACAGCAAAGGAGTGAGCTCTCAGACAACTCTGATCCCGGCCAATAGCAATGCAGAAGGACAGTGTGGCTGTGTGTTCTCTCAAGCCCACCCTCATGACGGAAACCGTGATGGGGGACCCTGAAGTGCTGAGTCCTGGTGTCAGACCTGCCGGGAATCCTGGCCCCACCCCTATGCACTGTCAGGATCTTTCACACATAATTTGACCTCTCTGAGCCTCTTTCTTATTCCATGATGTAGGAATAATAAAAAAGCCTCTTAATTGTTGTGGCCATTTGCACCCGTAAATAACATCCTTCTTTCCTGCTCGTGTTCTGAATCAGGTGAGGCTTCAGTGTAAAGAGCTGGCAGAAAGGGGCTCAAATACTGCCATTGTTACTGAGAAAGTGTTGACAAGAGGACAGGTGGCTTTGGGCTTCAGTGGTGAATGGGGAATTAGGTGGACACTTCCTGTAGTCACAGGCTGCTTAGGCAGCCACAGGTGTCCTCTGGGGAGCGGAAGACTGTGCAAACTTAGGTTCTCGATGGTGGAAGCGAAAGCACTCGTTCCTCACTGATTCCCAAGGGGAAGCACGGTAGGTGATTACTCTCCTTCCCAGGAAGAACGTGTGAGCAGGTGCGGGACCGGGAGTGCTCCCTTGGCAGAGCTGCCCCAGGTGGGAGCAAGGAAATGTGGAGACACAGCCTTCCACTGGGAGGTCAGGGGTCTTTGTGGGGCCTGTGGGATTCCAGGATGTCGTTTCAGACTAATACTTTTTTTTAACAGTTACAGCCGAGTTGCCAATTATGAAAGCCAGCCTCCCAGTGCTTCTGCAGTGCGTTCAGACGTTACCCTATGCCTTTGGAGAAACATAAAAGGCCGTTTCTTATTTAGCTTTTTGTGATCCAGACCTTGAACTGAGATGGACCCCTCCGTCCTCTGTCTTTGCTCCTGAGGGCCTCACGGTGGTTCGAGAGCCGTGAGCTGTTTCCTGAGGCCTGTCCTGTCTCTCTTTTGCAGTGCAAGATGGAGTTCCATGCTTGTTCTACTGGCAAAAGCCTCACCACCCTCTGCGACGGGCCCTGTCCGTGTCTCCCAGAGCCCGAGCCCCCGAAGCACAAGGCAGAAAAGAATGGTGAGTGGGGATGGCAGGGGCCTCCCTGAAGGAGGGATGGGTGGTGCGAAGGGCTGGCATGGCTAAGCTGCTCCCAGATGCCGGAGGGGTGGCATCCGTCAGAGCCAGGCTGGGGAGAGGGGCTTACGTGGCAAGTACTACAGCTTGTTGAGGGACTGCCTTCAGCTACCATTAAAAAGCAAAAGGAGAGCCGAGAGTCTTTGAAATTAATTCTGTTAGACCAAGATACGCATTAGGTCCTTCGCGAGGTCCAAGTGGCTACGGTGTGGGAAGGTCAGGTGTTTGCAGCATCTAAGACCAAGGCCTGCCCTGGGGTACATCTTGGTCTGCCTTGAACTCTAATCTCTAAATCCTTTGAACTTCTCAAGGTCAAAGAGATGTCATAATAGCGGAGAGTACCATTCCCCCCCCCCGCCCCCCAAAGGCATTTCTTTATTTATACATTCTGCTTGGAATACAGCACAGAGCCAGGGGATACATGAAAAGAGAATCCCTCCCCAGGGGCAGCTGTTTCTTCTCCATGGCGGAGAGGGGCAGGGAGGTTGGGCTTATTTGAATGGATGTTTTCATGGTGTAGAAAGTGATGTCGCCCCACTGGTCTCAGCTCCTTTTCGAGGCATCCCTAATGAGACCCAAGATAGAAGTTTGCGTTTTCCTTCCGTGGAGCTGGGCTTTCTCAGTTGTAACTGGCTAGTCCATGGAAAACATTGCACATCTCTGTGTGTGAGCATGTGTACGTGTGTGTGTACATGTACGTGTGTGCGTGTACATGTGTGCGTGTATACGCATGCACGTGTCTTCTAAAGTGTCTTCTATTTGTAATGGAGGAAGAGGAAGAGGGTGGGGGTGTTTATCCACTTGCCTCTTTTTAAGTCGTATCGTCTTTTCTAGGGCACACAGATGCTGTTCAGGTCTAAATGTGTTCATGGTGGTGACTTTGGAAATACTGTGTTAACAGGCTCTTTGGGAGGTTTTACTCAGAATGTGGAAGGACCTTGTAAACTATGAAGTGCTATGGTCACAAATAATCTCCACAGTGTCCTCTTGATTCCCAAAAAGCTCATCCCCTTGCACTGTGGCCTGATTCATTTCTATAGCTGCAGTAAGAAATGGTAACTCATATACCCAAGCCCCTTGTCGTATGGACAGAACACTTAAGCCCTGTGGTGCTACACACCTACAGAGTCTAGACGATTAACTTCTGTGTGGAGATTTCTTAAGCATCTTCTTAGGAAGTTTCCGTAGCCTCTATTATTCCAGGTATATTGACACCTCTATTCTGAGGCATGCACACCAAACCAAGCAACTCATCTCCACCATGTTGCCTATAGTATCTATAAATGGGGGTGAACGCGTCTCTCCTTAGGGGCGTCCAGCTCAGCTAAGGCTTCCTGACTTGCCATCATAGGGTAACAGACCGGTTTTCTGGGAGGGCTTTGTGGTTCTCCAGACAAAGTCCAGCCCTTATTTCTTCATGGTGGGTTTGTCATGCCTGATTAAATGGACTCGAGACTCCAGCTATGGCCTTGACTGCACTATCCATTTGTTCAATTGTATACTGGTAAAAATTAGAACACGTTTTTGAACCTATGCGAGTAACTGCATTGCCATTAGAAGTAGAGACTCAGAAAACAGTGCTGTTACTGAATTCTGAGCACTCAGGGGGAACCAGCATACCACCTAAAAGTGTTTCAATTCAAAGTCTTTGTAAAAGCAAAGACTACGAAGTTAACAGTGAGAGCTAGCTCGGGAAGGAAGAGAAAGAGTGTCATCATATACCTTCTCTCCGAAATGAGAACAATAAAATATTATAACAACACTACTCCAAAACAAATAATCCAAATTATATTTCCCTTATCAGTTCTTTCAGTCCTATATCATCATTTTTTATTCCACTGGCTCTTGGGTCAAGTTTGCTTTTATGAAGTCATCTGCCTCTGGAAAGGGCCCTGGAGCTCCACACGGAGTCTCTAATATCACCTGGCATTTCTGGAAGAAATATCACCTTGGACGCCTGTAACAATGAGTCTGTTACTTGAAGTATGGCTCCAACTTGGTACAGTTCTTTCCATGAAGCTCTGAGACTGTCCGTCTGGTTAAAGACTCAATTTCTGGACTGTACTTACAGCAGTGTTTTTATAGAAGCATGGGGGGAAGCAGAAACTGCCTGGAGGATAAGGACATACGGGCAGTGAGGGGACTGATAAATCCCTGGGGTCCTTATGTGAAATGATTAAATTAATCACATTTTACCTGGACCAGATTAATCAAGGGAAGGCTGACCTTTTCCTTTGATTTGACAGTTCTTTCCATGCAGCTCTCACCATAGTTTGTGACAGGCAATGAGTATTGAGCTGAGGTTGTAGCACTTGAAATGAAGAGGAGGGGATTGGTGGGGAGACAGGTCAGAGGTGAAATGAAAGACAGCTTTCTTTTGGCAACTTAGCTGTGGGGGTGGAGAGAGGAGGAGTGGCCACGTGGTCCACCCCCCCCACCCCCCCTGCAGCTGCTGCTCCTCCCAGAAGCCACAGGCAGTGGGAGCAGCAATCTCCGCCTCCCTGAGACACACCTTGGCTCTGGACTGTGTCAGCAGCAGTCTTGTTTCTGTGTCTCCTGCAGAAATGACGTTTCATAGTCTCACAATTGTAGGTGTATCAACATGTGGCATTATTATTGTTGTTGATATTTTCTTGTCAATCTTACCCCTGTCTTGAACCTTGGTTCTATTTGGTAATGAAAGCATTAAAGTAATCCCTTCCACATCCATTGTGTCAATTCAGGGTTGTATCTAAATTCTAGGAAGTAGGGGGTGGTTGGGGGCTTATGAGCTGTGATATGGGTGGGCGTTGTCTTTTTTGGGCCTCCACCTTTACAGAGTTCTTGCTGTCTTCAGTTAGTTGGCCTGCCGTATTCTTCCTCACTGCATCCAATGAGCGATGTTTGGGACCCATCCATGGCCTCTGCCCACCATATGCATTAAGGTCATTCTGAGCACTCTTTCTTCTATGTCCTACTCTTCTGGGTGTACTAATCCTCACACAGCCCCTCCCTGACCCCCTTCAGGGCCACAGTAAACTTGAGGATGCCCTTCTGTGACCTTCTGGTCATAGTCAAGAAAGACTGTGGTGAGCTTGCTATCTTGAGCCCTCATTCCTTGGAACTGCCTGGCAGCCACTTCTAGTCTATGCAGGGGATATTTTTATGAGGCTTGCATCACGTTGGATTTCTTAGTGGTAGCAAAACACAGGTCCTTTTTGCTGCTGGGGCTGTCCACCTGCCTGGGATTTCACAAGTGCCTGTGCCCTACCCAAGACCCAGAGCTGGGCGGGAGACGGGGAGAACTGTGGTGAGCAGAACCTTTCTTAGGAACTCACCTGCCTCTACCTGGTCTCCTTCCTGAAATGTCACTTCTTATAACCCCAACTTTGATCAATACTGGGTGTGGATATTGCAGGTGTGTGAGGGCAAGGTCCAACCCATTCTCTTTCCACTCTCTAGAGGACTCTGCTGCTTCCAGCCCTTGGCCTTTTGAATCACAACATACCCAGCAATTCAGAAGTCTTTTGTCTCAGATCTAAGTTTCAAGAGCATCTTTGGGACGTCAAAGCCAACTGGTTGATTTTTTTCTTCTCCTTATTTTTTCTGGCATCTTTTTTCTGACCTCTAAAGACATGCAGATGGTGATATCTCTAAATGTTTCCTCTCACACCTCTAAATTACCTCACAATCTTGGGACGGTTACTTAATTGCTTTCTCTCTCTTATCTCTAGGATGCCAGTCCAGCCTCGAGAGCATCAAATGATGATTGTCCAAAAAAAGGATAAATTATTAAAAAGAGGGAAACGAAATTGAAATCTAGTGTTAAGCCTAGATCCCTGGACTTTGTTGAACCGTAGGAAAGGTCTCTCCCAATTTCTCTTGGTATTTTCCAGTACCCAACAGCCAGCCCAGTCAGGAAGTCAGTTTCTTATATCGAACATTAACTCTTTAGCTCCAAGTATTGCTGCTGCTTTTTCTTTAGTCCTCAGTGAATATTATGAGAAATGTCTGCGGTATTCATTTCCTGATTTCTTTGCAGTGGTTGAAAATCTAAGGGGAAAATAGAGGTCTTTTACCATTAGCGTCTTTAAGATACATGTTTATGTATTAATTTTCAGATTTTTATTAAAACACAGCTAACATACAATATTATATCAGTTTCAGGTGTACACCATAGTTATTCAACATTTATATACCTAAAGAAATGATCACCATGAGAAGTCCAGCAACCATCTGACACTGCACCACGCTTCACAATATCATTGACTATATACTCCCTATGCTGTACATTGCAGCATGACTTATTTGTTTTATACCTGGAAATCTGCACTCCTTATTCCCCTTTTAAACTAACCAGCACTTCTCCCTTTCCAAATCTGAGCCTGTCCCCACCCTGCCCCCACCCCCCTTTCACAGGGACAAAACATGCCCCTTGGCCTGGGCTTGACAGCCTTGTCCATCTGGAGGAGGGGCTTGGCGCTCCCTCACTGCTGAGGTGAAATTTTTGCAGTTGTAGGATGTAGGATGTCAGATCAGGAAAGATCTCACTTATCTTCTTCCTTACATCGTTGAGGGTACCCTTGTGTTCTTACAAGGTGCCTCAGGTGTCCCCATGAGGACCAGGGGAGACCCTCCAGCCTCCTCCCTAGTGACTCCATTTTTATGCTTTACCATGCTAGGTAGCATCTCTAGGAAACGAGTTTGACCACCGGTGATCCTTGTTCAGCCCCCATTTACCAGAAGAGGAAATGGAGACCCACTAAGAGAAGGAATCTTGCCAGAGGTCAGACAGTGGGTTGGGGTTAAGCCTGAAGATGGTAGAGGGTCTGTAGCTGAGTTTGGTGGTAGTTAGATTTAGTTTCTCCAGGGTCTGATGTCACTTGCTCAGATCTTAAAGTGTCAATCATTAGGCAGAGAATGTTATTGTGTCCCCACCAGCAATGTTTTGAATGACATTTGAGGAGGAAGTTGAGAGAACAGAACAGCACGATCTCTAAGGACAGCTCCCGCTTTGCTTCTGTTGGCACAGATTTGCTTTTAGAGAAGGGTATGGGTCCAGCCAATCAGCCTTCAATTCTGGAGAGAGCTGTGGAACTGTAACCCTTTACCTGCCTGAACCTGCGCTGGGAGGTGGGGCAGAGTGCGGCCATGTTGGGTCCAGGCAGGGGAGCAAAGAGTGATGGGAGTCTTTGTAGCAGGACCTGCTAACAGGAAATAACTGCTTCCCTCCAGCTGAGTTATTTGGAACAGGAAAAAAATAGCCCACATTGACTTTCTTTTCTCAAATGGTGATTTCAACCTGAGGGCTAGGTTCTGGGGAAAAAAAATCTTGGGTTGACAGACGGCTGTCTAATTACATTACTTATCACGAGTGGAGTTGGGGAAATGTGTTTAAATAGGAACAGGAGGTGATGCCAAAGAGATGGGGTAGAGTTCTTCCTAGCTGTAACGTGTCAATGGAAAAGTCCTACAAGAACCCTGCTGCAGACTGGCTCCCAGCAAAATGGAGATTTATCTTTGCATCCAGGAAAGAATAGTTTTTCTTTAATGCCTATTGTATAACAGGGTTGAAGGCCTCAGGCTTGCAAACTTGCAATTTAAAAGCAGTTTATATTAACCTTTCCATACCCATTCAGCGTCATTCACTTATTATTCAGCACTACATTAGAGTCAGAAATTAAACATAAAAAGGAACATTTAATTTTTAGGGCCTTGTTATTCTAAATGTCATGACTTAAAAAAAAAAGGCTTTAGAATTACACTGGCAACTGCATTGAGGAAGAAAAACTCACTGTCAGGACTCGAGGTAACTGCTAACTTTGGCTTTGAACTCAGGTTTTTCTGCTTCTGTGAGTTCAGCTCCGTGAAAGTAGGCTTCAGGTGAAGAGAAAGAGAAGGGTAAACTGAGGCAGAGGGTGGCCACGGGCATAACTGGAGTCCAGAGAAGGGGACAGAGGTTTGTGTCAGAAACTAATGGCTTTGATAGTTCGCACAAACAGTACTCTCTTCTCCTGCCATTTTAAAATCTATAAATGAATACACATTCTTATATAAAATCCAAATATTATGGCAAAAATGTCTCATATTCCCAGTTCCACTCGCTTTTTGTTGCATAAGCTTCTAATTATTTTTGGTATCCATATACTCCTGTACTTTTAAAACTTTACTCATCCAAAATTAGAATCCTATCCTGCATAATGTTTTGTACTCTGCCTCCTTTATACATCATAGATATGTTTTCATGTGAGTACACAGAGATCTACCTGTGTGTGTCTGCCTGACTCCCTCTAGCCGACCTGCCCACACCTGCTCCCTTGAACTCCAGACTTAAGTACGTCATGACTGCTCAGTATTTCCATTTGGATGCTCATAGGCCTATGAAGCTTAACACGTCCAAAACCAAACTCCTGCTCTTTCCCCCAAATCTACTCCTTTCTCCTGCAGTATTAACCATCTTAATGAATGGCAGCTCTGTATTTCGATTTACTAAAGTGAAAAAGAAAGGAAGGAAGGGAGGGAGGGAGGGAGGGAGGAAAAGAAAAGAAAGAAAAGAAAACCCTCTGTCTTTCACATGCCACATGAGTCATGTTGGCTCTACTTTCACATGGATTTTCAAATATATTCGCTTCTTGTCACCTCCACTGTTCCCACCCTTGTGGCCCAAGACATTCTCGTCTTTAACTTTTATAGCTTTGTCATCGATCTCCTGGCCCCTACAGGCTTATTTGAACATAGATGGTAAACTAACTCTGTAAAATGTAAGTCAGATTGTGTAACCCCCTGGTCAGGGATTGCAGTGACTTCCCATCTTGGTAAGAGGAGAAACTAAAATCCTCTCAATGACCTGCGAGGCTCAACATGCTCGGGTCCCCTGGTGTGTCTCTGCCCCCACTTTTGTCACTATGCTGCTTGCCAACTCAGCTCCAGGCACACAGGCCTCCGGGGGGTCCCTCAGATGCGTCCGTCTACCTCAGGGCTTTGCACAGATGGTCCCCTCAGCCTGGACCACCTTCCCGGACATCTATGTAGGTCACTCCATCAGCCACCTCTTGAAATCTCCACACAAATGTGACCTTCTCGGGAACACCCCCCACCTCCTCCTCATCCCAGTACTTCCTATCCCCCTTCCCTCCTTTATTTTTTTCCATACCAGCTATCACTTTTTAATATATTAGATAATCTGTTTACCCATTTTGTGTATCATATCTCACCTAACTAGAATCGAGCGAGGACTTTTTGTCTGGATTCTGAATAATTATTTGTCAAAAGTTGAATGGCTCTACCTCATTGTTTTTGAAGGATTGCCCGTTTTATAGATGTATCATAGTTTACAATGTTGAAAATGGCCAAAAAAAAAATTTATTGTGACAAGAGAGTCTGTATAAGGTACTTAAGATATATACTGTGCTAAGCACTTGATTTTATGTTTAATTCCCCTAGCAACCAAATGATGTCATCTCTATTGCTGACGAGAAAACGTGGGGTTGGGAGCCTTTCTGTACCTTGCCTGAGGCCACACAGCTAATAAATGACAGGGCACGTCCTGAACTTGTGCTGTTACCATCACATTCTGCTGTGTTCTTAACCTCCATTGAATGTCCATCAAAAGGGCGGGCTTCCTTTGGAAAAAGAAACACACACCACACACACACACCCATACACCCACACATTTTAAACTAATTTTTACCGTGTTTTCAGTACTCGCAGAATGCATTCCTTCATGAATATCACAGCCTTTCTGATGGGTTTTTGCTGAGGTGAGAAAACTAAGATCCTGGCTCATTTTCTCCTTTCTTTCTGTAAGCACGCTTGGCTCTCTGAAGTTCATCAAGACCTGGCATGGGCTCATTGCTCACCACCATGTGATGCTTCTTTGCTCGCCGCAAGTTTGCAACCAGCTCCTTAAAGATAAAAATTCATTTGTAATCTGTCCTGGCGTCGAGTGTTCTTCCATTGCCTTGTTATCTGTTGCTGTGAAAAGACAGCATCACAATAAAAAGTAAATTGAAATTATAATTGAAAGAAAGCAAGTGGCTGCCACCTCACAAAGCCAGCTGCTGAGTAAAATGCTGGTAGGCCTCCTTTCTCGATCCAAGAGTGGGAGTGGGGGCCCGGGCCGTTGGCAGAGCAGGGGGCAAAGGAAGGTGCAGCACCCCTCTTAACAGGTGTCATGGTTACATAAGCTCAATTTTAATTATAGAAATGGAGTTTAAAAATATAGCTGTTTTACCATCATCATCATCATCATCATCACGAGCCTCTGTTTAAAAACTAAAAGTGGCGATGAGACAAGAAGGAGGCAGGACTGTCACTTTGATTATTCAACTTGAGGAAAAAATCACGATGCCAGATAAAGCTCAGAATCAGCAGGTGGTCGAAAATACTACAGTAATAGGTATTCCGATCAGCCGGGAGTGCGGTCAAACCAAAAATACAAGACAGGAAGCCAGATCTCTTCAGTTTGAGGAGGCCTCAGGAGAGGAAAGGCCTGGGAGATGGCTGCAAATCATGATGGTGTCGTGAGGGGGAAATCAAGTGTTCCTTCCTGATCCCAGGAGAGGTGCCCCCAGGGCTTTCCTGCCTGAAAAGAAGGAGCTTTGTGGCAAGAGAAGGCAGACCTGCTTACACAGCGGGAGCTCTGCTTGGGAGTCTCATTATGTCAAGGCCGAGAATGAGCTACAAGGAGAAACAGCATCAGGACAATTTAGGGGAAGTTCTAGGAGGTGGAGGGACGGTGAATTGGAGCGGAGGAGACTGGGCAGGGCGTCAGCAGAATTTCAGATTTCCCAATGTTGCAACAGCAGGCCATTTTGGGGACAAGCCCTTCCCACTTGATTAAGTTTACCATGGAGAAAGAGCTGTGTAAGCACCAGCCCTCTTGTCCTGTATCTGCCTGGGTGCCCCAAGAAAGCAGTCACATGGGCCTCTGTCCCCCCCACCCCAGCCTAGAGAGCATCAGTTCAGTTTGGCCTCCTTGGCCTGGCTATGCTGTGTCTGACCAAATAGTTCTTTCTAGCACATCATATGTGGGGGCGGGGCAAGGCTTACAACCAAGTGAGTCCTCTGCGTCCCACTCTAGCAAGGGGTGTGACTATCTCCCCAGCTTCGGAAATCACCTAGGCCAGGGGCACTGATGCTGTGTAACCAGATTTAGAAGTTGAATGTCAAAGAGCAGAAAATGAGTGCGGACAGCTGCTTGATCAGAATTATGAGTATGTACCAAGGCACAGGACCAAGAAATACTTCAAAAAGTGACTTTCAGAAAATTACTTTGAGCCAATATATTTTTTTAAAAGAGCCCTTTTTATAGGTGCTACTAATCCTGTGAGAGGTGGTACAGCTCTCGGGATCTTAGAATTTAGGAGACTGTCCTAAGCCAGGCTTGTCCCCAGGGAGTGTGCAAGCTCAGAGGGGATAGCATCGTGTCCCCTCACTCCTCACTCCCTTGGCCTGATCGGTGTCTGTATCCCAGTCTGTGGCTCTGTTCCTCAGGGTTGGGGTCCTGCTATCTCTCCGCAGGCTTTAGGACCTGGCATCTGCACTTCTCCCAGCCACCTCCCTTCCCCCCCTCCCCCATCTCTCCTCCCCAGGTATTAAAGGGTGGCTGCTGTGGGGACTCTTTACTGCCAGGCTCCTGTCCATGGTTCTATACCACCCAGCCTGTCCTCTCCACCTGGTCTTCTGCCCCAGCTGTCCCCGTCACTGCAGGGAGCACTACACCCAGCACATGTAGGGCCAATGCGTGGCATAGACTAGGTCGTCTTTGAGAATTGGTGGAATGAGTTAATTGAGGGAATGGATAGGCTCTTACAGTTTTCAAAGCGCTTTCATGTACTTGAGCTTGGGGCAGTCGCAGCCCTTGAAAAGGTTGGGCATCGTAGGTCTGGATGCCTGTTGAAGAAGTGGGCTCTGCGATTCAGAGATGCCTGTCTCTGACCTTCCTTGCGTCAGGCACTGGGGGGCTTGACCTCAGGCTGGAACATAACTGCTGTGTGTGTTTCTGGCTCCTGTGGTTGGGAACGGATGGCACCACCCAAGCCAGGCTCAGCCGGGTCTTCTCTTGTCCTATATCCTGCCTCCCCGACTGAGGAAGGGGGCTCCAAGTATCTCAGGAAACAAGTATTATCACCTTGATGACCGAAGTATAGTATCCTTTGGGATAGAACATTCTGTTCAGTGTTTCCTCGGGCTCTCATGAGAACACAGAAAACATGACAAGGCCAAGGAGGGAGATCTGGAAATAGCAAGAGTTTGCTCTCATTTGGGTTGAGAGCTTCTGGTACAAGAAACAGATGTTTCTGTGCTGTGGGACAGTTGGATTAAATACTGATTACCTCTGTGCCTAATAGGAAACTTGCCTATTTAGGATAAAGGAAGTGAACTAAAGTAACACTGATCTGTGGCTTCACCTTCCTTGCTTCTGAAGGCCTCTAAGCCCTACTTAAAATTAAAACTTAAAGCATAAGGTAACACTGACAGCTGTTTTGTTTTCTAAAATTGAGAGCAGTGATTGAGTCTGGAGGTAGTGAGTAATATGCCTTTATCCATCCATAATCCATTCATCCATCCACCCACTCATTCGTCCGTCCATCCACCCATCCACTCCTCCATTCATCTGTCCATTCAGCCATCCATCATCCTTCCAGTCAGCATTTATTAAATGCCTAGTTTATGCCCAGGTCCTATGCTGCCTCTCCTCTCCACTAAGTGGGATGTCAAGCACTCTTAACACCAAATACATCAATAATATGTTGTTCGCATGTCTGCGTGTGGAGCTCACTTATGTCCCAAGGTAACAATTGTCTAGAGCTGAGCTGTTTTCCATTTCTTTTTGGAGTTGTATTTATAAGTCTCAGACTCCAGAGACATTTCATTGCTTTCAGAGTACTTTGTTATCATTTTGACCTACCGTCGCTGTAGTCTCATGGCCAGATGAGCTAGACTTCATCTAAGATAGCCGAGCCAAGGAAACTAACTTAAAAATATGGGCATACTATTACATTTTGGACCCTTCAATATACTGGCATTGCATACCCACTAGATAAGATTCTGTTTTTGCAGCTAACCACATTCTCCAGTTGACATACAGCACATCCTTTTAAAGATCATTTGCTTAGAGACAGGCAGTACTGGTGTGAGGCCAGGCGCTCCCAAGAAGTCAGGGGCAATGGCGTCTTAGTATCTAGGGAAGGGGAGACCCCAGAACACCTCAAGAGCATCACTCAGAAGGGAATGTCTTAGGAGCTTGTAGTTCCCAGAATTAGGCTCAGGGGCTTGGATTGGCCTAGAGTGGGAGTATCTGACCTGTAGTAAAGGTCAGGTGAGTATCAGATGTTCCTCATTCCTTTCAAAGACCACCGATAAGGAAGCAGCAAGGACAGTCCATGGTACAAACTAGCTGGGCATGTTGGACTAAACCATGCTGTGCATGAAGGTGAGCAGAAAGAGCCACCCAGCTGGAGAAGACAGGTAGGTGTGTGGGGAGAGATGGTAGACACAAGTTTTTAACTAGAATTAAAAAAACTATTAGAATTATACATGCTTGTTATAGAACATTTAAAATTACCAACAGTCTCCCAAACTCAGCATAATCACATACTACTTTAAAATCATTATTATTCGCTTAATAGTACTTAATAATATTCCCACATCATCAATTATTCTTTCAAAACAAATTTTTAATGGCTGCATGGTGTCTGATGCTATAAATGTACTATAATCTTTATAACTAGTCCTCTATTGAGCATTTAGCTTCTCTCTGATTCTTCATTATTACAAACACTGCTTTTATGACTATCACTATGTATTCACTTTGCATACATCTTTATTTTCATAGGATACATTTCTAGCAGTGGAATTTCTGGGTAAAAGGACATGCCTATTGTAACTCTTTCGTTACTTACTGGCAGAAATTCTTCCAGAAAAATGTGTGCCATAAGCAATATATGAGAATGCCTATTCAGAGGACACTCATCAACTTTGGATACTATAATTTTTCTACTGGGTTAAGAGAAAAGGTACTTCTCTTAATTGGGATTTGGCTGCAGTACATAATAAATGCTCCAGTGTTCAAATAACAGTGATTTAAGCAAAATAGGGTTTATATCATTTTCACACAAACCGAGTCAAGTGGGAGGACATCCAGGGCTGGTGTGCAGCATCTTAGTCCTCAAGACCTTTCCAAATTATTGCTCTGGCAACCTAGGCAGGCAGCGCCCTGGTCCTGCATGTCACCAGAGCTCCGGCCATTCCACCTGTCATCCAGTCAACAGGAAAAGGGGGAAGAGCAAACCAGGGCATGCTAGTTTCTTGCAAACAGACCTAGGTGAATTTATATACAACTCTGCTTGCTTCTCAATGGCCAACTTGGTCTGAATTTAGCATGAGTCTAGTCGCATGGTCCTGCCTGGATGCTGGAGAATGTAAACTTGTAAGCTGAAAGGCAACGAGCCTGCTAAAAATCATGACTCATCGCTAAAGAAAAGCAGAAGAATAGATCTTGGGATGCACTTACCTGACTCTATCACAGTTTGATTGTTTACTTTGATTACACTACAAGTTTAACTCTTTTTTTTTTTCATATATATATTGGCTATTTGTAATTCTTTTTCCTGAATTGCCTCATACAGTCTATACTTTCCTTCTTAGGGTGTTGGTCTTTTTATCAATAATTTTTAAGGTGGTTCTTTGACATATTAAGAATATGAATCCATCATATATATTTCTCATTTCTTTTTTCCCCCCAATTTGTCATTAGCCTTTAATGGTGTTTTCTGATAGACTAAGATTTTGATGTTTTTTATCCATTCAGGTATATCATTCTTTTCTTTTGGAGTCGCTGGCTTTGATGTATGTTAAGAAATCTCTCCCCACTCTGAGGCCGGGTAAAAACTTCACCTATGTTTTCATTTTGTTCTTTCATGGATTGAATTTTTCATGTTTGATGCATTAGGCCAGTGGCATTCAGACAAGAAGAAATAACTTACACTGTGAGCCAGTACTTAAAGCTTTCACCAAGCAGCACTCATTCTTACTCAGTATAATATGTGCTATTTTCTATTCTTTGCCATTATACTTCATAGTTTAGATCGATGCGTTCATGACCCACTCATAGATTGTGACCAGGAGTTGAAAAAATAACTATTTTAATCAATCTAATACTTATTCTAAGGTATACAAAGAGAAATGGAACTGTAGTTTTCTTCTTCTTTCTTTAAATAGCTCATTTTCCTAAGGAGTTTTTACTCTGTAAGTCATCTTTTTATCTAACAATGTTATCCTCTTTCTCAGATTTTTCAGTGGCTCTTCTCACCTATTCTCCCAGATGACATTCAAAATCATTTTGAAAACTTTCAGAAAATGAGATTTAGATTGGCTTTACAAAGTAATTTGAGCAGAATGGAGGACGTTACAGTTAGGTTGTTCCGTCTGGAAATATGGCATGTCTGCCTTTCCAAGTTTCTCCAGGAAATGTCTGCAGTTTGCTTTCTCCCACAGTTCTCATTACAGCTATGACTAAAGAGTTGATGTTTGTGATTGCTTTTTATGAATGAAAGCTGTTTTCCATCTTTGTTAAAATGATTCTTTCAAGTAGGAAATCTTCATGCTGATAGTTATTTTATCATTTTGGATCTTCAAGCTCATCTGTAGATAGTGGGCATTTTATCTTCCTTTCTCCCATGTACATTTTAAGAAATAGCTGCCATGATCGATTACTCACTAGTGCTAGACACTGTGTGGCATACGCATATGTATGTTTCCAATTAATCATCCTGAAAGCCCAGTGATGGGAGGCACTGCTATCTTTATTTTTAAAATGAGAGAATGGACCTTGTGAATTCAAATAGCTCAACGTCACCCATCTCACAAATGGCAGAGCTGGGATTTGAACCCAGATCAGTCTGACTCCTAAGCTTGGATTTTTAAAAGCATTTTGCTACTAATATGTATCTTACGTTCCTTTTTGTGTGTCGCAATGCTTTGGCTAAAGCTTCCAGAATGGAGTAAATAATAATATTTCTTTACTAAGAAGCCCATGGTATGGTCATTTTAAATTTGGCTGGGGCACAGATGTCAATGGGCTTGTGAAGGCCTTTGCACAGCGTGTCCGTCTGTGATTGGTCTGGTGAACTCCTCGTGTATCACCTCCTTGGCTTCATCAATTCTTGGTTATTCTTCATGCTTAGAGCACTGTGCATCTCTTACTTTTCAGCAACTGGTATCCAACAAAGTTCTGTTTCTCAAGGTTATGGCATCATATCTATTATTTACATATATATATATATATATATGTGTGCATAAATTTTAGAAAAGTTTTAGATTCACAGGAATTTTGCAAAGATAGTACACAGAGTCTCTATATAACCTGCACCCATTTCCCTGTTATTAACATCTTACATTGGTATGGCACATTTGTCACAATTAATGAATTAATATCGATCCATTATAATCACATAAAGCCCATATTTTATTCGGGTTTCCTGAGTTCTTACCTAATATCTTTTTTTCTGCTCCAGGATCACACCGAGGGCACCATACTATCGTACATTTAGTTATCATGTCTCCTTAGGCTCTCAGGCTGTGACAATGTCTCAGATATTCCTTGATGTTGATGACCTTGACAGTTTTGAGGTGTACTTGGTCAGTTATTTTCTAGAAAGTCCTTCAGTTGTGATTTGTTGGGTGTTTTCCTCATGATGAGACTAGGTTTACCGAGTTTTAGAAGGAAGGCCACCGAGGTAAAATGCCATATTCATTACATCGTATCTTGTTGACATGCTGTCAACAAGACTTAGCGCCAAGGTGGTGTTTGTCAGTTTCTCCACAGTAACAGCACTCTTTCCTCCGCTTTTCATACTGTACTCTTTGGATGGAAGGCACTATGCACAGCCCACACTTACGGGGCGGGAGCTAATGCTCCCCGCTTGACTCCCGGCATCTGTCAGCCATTCACTTAATTCTCTGATGGAGCAGCTAAAGTATTTGGAATTCTTCTGCACTGGAGATTTGCCTCTTCTTCCCATTAATTTATTTATTCAGTTGTGTATTTATACACTGAGAGAAATTTATTTTGTACTTGAGGCTTGAATCCAGTACTATTGGATTAATCCAGTCCAAAGATTCTGTTTTCCACATTGTTCCAGCTTGAACATTGGGAGCTCCTCCTGGTGGCCCGGGTGGCCCTTTGACATACTCTTACTGTAGTTTACTTTATTTACTTATTTTTTAGTATTTCTTTCTGACACTACAAGATGCTTCACACTTATCCTGCTTATTCCTTATCCCAGCGGTAGAATCTACCATATTTCCAAGGAGCCCTGGTTCCTTTTAATGGAGAGTGGTATTAGAAATCAAGATGCAGGCGTTAGATGTGCTCATTACTACTGGAATCTGTAAGAATATACAAATTCTTCTATATGTAGCCATCGTATCTATATTAAGCTACATGTGAGTTCATGCTGATGTCTCCAACTCTGATCCATTACCATGTGGATCACTCTAGCCTCCTGCCTTGCTTGTCTGTAACCTCCCACTCCAACAGTGAGAAACTTGGCTCCCAGCACCTGCCATCCATTTACTTAATTCTCCAATTCCAGTTACGTGTTAGAGTAGTGTCAGAATTGGTATTCTCGACCTCTGTGGGAAAGAACTTTAGAAACTAGAGTACAGTGCTTATGTTAGTCCTTTTGCCTTCAGTCTCATGGTCTGCACTTATTTCCAAAGCTACTCAGGCCAGCACCTCTGTAATACAGTTAAATTGTTTTGTCCCTTTCTGCACTTCATCCTAGGATCTCCCAACCTCCTAAATGATTTTTTTAAAATTTACATACATTAAGGTTCACTCTTTGTGCTGTAAGGTTCTATGGGTTTTGACAAATTCACAGTGTCATATGTCTACCCTTACTGTACCACAAAAGAATAGTTTTCCCACTCTAAAACAATTCTCTGTGCTTTACTTTTTCAGTCACTCCTCCTCCCCCACCTCAAACCCCTGGGAATCACTGATTTATTTACCATTGCTATAGTTTTGCCTTTTCCAAATGTCATATAAATGGAACCATACATTATGTAGCCTTTTTATACTGACTTAGCAATATTCATTTAGATTCATCCGTGTCTGTTTGTATTTTGATATTTTATTCCTTTTTATCACTGAATAATAGTATTGCATTGTATGGATTTTACATAATTTGTTTATCCACTCGCCTATTGAAGGACATCTTGGTTGCTTCTAGTTTTGGCAATTGTGAATAAAACTGACATATACATTTGAGTGCAGGTTTTAGCATTGCCATCGTTTTCAAATCAGTTGGGTGCTATTACTGGATTGTATGGTAAGATGTTTAGCTTTAAAAGAAATCGCCAAGCTGTCTTTCGAAGGGGCTATCCCATTTTCTATCCCCACCAGCAGTAATGAGACTTTCTGTTGCTTTGCATCTTTGCCAGCAATTGATATTGTCAGTCTTGTTTTACTTATTGTGGATATTTTAATAGGTGTGCGGTGGTATGTCATTGTTGGTATGTCTTAATTTGCATTTCCCTGATGACAAACGATGAGAATTTTTTCAAATGCCTATTTACCATCTTACTTGGTGAGGTATCTATTCAAATCTTTTGTACATTTTTAAAATTGGGTTGTTTCTTTTTCTGTTGTTGAGTGTTGAGTATTCCATTTTGGATACAAGTCTTTTGTCAGATATGTGTTTTGCAAATATTTTCTCCCAGGCTGTAGTTTGTGTTTGTGTTCTCTTAATAGTGTCATTCACAGAGCAAAAGTTTTAAATTTTAATAAAGTCCAACTTACCTATTTTTTTCTTCATGGATTGCTTTTGGTGTTATAGCCCAAGATTTATCACTAAACCCAAAGTTACATAGATTTTTTTCCCTCTATTTTTTTATAGAAGTCTTTTAGTTTTGCAATTTACATTTAGGCTTAGCATCCATTTTGAGTTAATTTTTGTGCAAAGTATAATGTCTTTGTCAAGGTTCATTCTTTTGCATTTGAATATCTAATTATTACAGCACCATTTACTGAAAAGACTATCATTTCTCCATTGAATTGAATCCATGTCCTTTGCTCCTTTTTCAAAAATCAGTTGGCTCTGTCTTTGTGGATTTATGTCTCAGCCCTCTATTCTGCTCCACTGATCTATGTGTCTGTTTCTTTTTTCCCCACTCCCACATTATCTTTATTATTGTAGCCTTTTAGTAAGTCTTGAAATCTGGTCGTATGAATACTCCTACTTTGTGTTACTTCTTCAGTATTACAATCTCTTTAAACAGTTTGTCATATAAAATAGTTTTTAGAAAGGCAATATGTTTGGTTCCTAGCCTTTTTGCCTCAAACGTGTCCTTTGGGTAATCCAGTGCTGGCCAAGCACATAGTAGGTCCTCATTTATCATGTGTTGACTGCCTGGAAGGATAGTGCTGGGGGAGCTACCTTAGCTAGCCAGTGAGTCCAGCAGATGGTCTGACCTCGGCATCTCAGTGGCTCTTGTGTCTCAGTATCTCTCATGAGATGACAAAATCATGTGGTTCCCCAAGGAAACCTGATTCCTAGTGAAGTACTAATGTGAAGAGATGTGAAGAAATTCATAACATTGATGGTTCTTAACCTAAAAATAGAGATTTGAGATAAACTGGAGCTCAGAATTGAATGAGAATGAGAGCACTGACCACGCCACACAAAAACAAAAGAAGCAGTCCATTAAATGTTAAGAATCCAGCCAGTGTAGACTTTTTGGATCTCTGGTATGCTCTGGTGTTGTCTGGCAGTTTGGGAATTGGTGAACATTTCAGGAAGTATCCATCGCTTATGTATTTTTCTGGGTCTGTATTTGCAGAATGTACCCCCCCACCTGCCTTCCTTTGCTCCCAGATAGGCTTGGAGACTGTCTCCTGCGTTCGTCTCCTCTCTACAACGCATATGCATGCTTTGTGATGCATTTTCCAGCCCAAATGTAAAGCTGAAGCGAGGAGACATATGCCCAGTGTGGATTGGCAGCAGATGGAGCCCATCAGGATGCATTAGAACAGTTGTCCAGCCCTCACGAAGTGCTGTTAACACATCCCTCCCACCTCTTTGGCTTGCTGGGCAGGCCCACTTCAGCTGGAAGCCAATCAGCACCGACAGCCCTTTTGCTCCCGGCTCGGAGCCCAGTCTCTGCTGGCACCACTGCCCAGCAGGTACCAGGCAGTGGCTGGACACAGACAAAGTCGGGAGGCAAGTGCAGGAGGAACCACAGAAGCCCAAGTGAACAGCTCCCTGTTAACCTTTGGAGCAGCTCTCCTGGAAGGCAGCCTTGGCAGCCTCAGCCCAGCAGCTGGTTTTATTACTTTTCAAAGCGTCTGAGTAATGAGTGGGTTTCCTGTGGGGGCATTTGGTCCTAACCTAACCCAAGGAAGGCTGGCATGGGAGGGAAGCTATTATTGAGGGGGCGAACCAGCCACCTGTGCACCTGAATGTGCAGCATTGCCCTGGGTGCCCTGGAGGCAGCAGCTGGTGTCCCCTGTGAGTGAGCAGCTCTGTTTTCCTGCAGGGCCAGCTTGATATGGTGGCTCAGTGGAAGCTGCCAGCAACAGAGGGTTTATAGGCTAAATCACACTCAAGGCCCTGGGACCTGCCCATGGGGCTGAGGCGGCCTGCTGCTTGGACGCTCTGGGTTTAGGGGGAGCCTTAAGGATGATAGGTGAGCATTTATGATCTGAATTTGCATGCCTCCACTCGGGTCTTCTGCAAAGGCAGCGTGCGAGGTGGAGTGATGGTGACGAGCAGTAGTAACTGAAATCCAAGCACCCAACAGGCCATAATCATGGACATGAGCATCGGGTCCTCAGGGTCAAGAGTCCGCACGTGCCGCAGGCTTACCCCCATCTCCCCAGGGCTCCGGTGTGAGCACAGTGTCCCTGTTGCAAAAGGCCTGGCATGGCAGGCAGAAAAGGAGTGATGAAGTGTCTACATTATTACTGGTAATAGGACGGCCCATTGAACAGCATCCCGTCCATTCTCTGTCATCAGCGCCTTGCATTCAGTGGAAATCAGAAAACCCTCTTCATTCCTACTGCATGCAGGAATAAGATGTGTATGCACAGTTTGTCCTCTTGTAGAACTCATACCTTCTAGGGTGAAAATTCATAAATTTATTACATTTCAATAATTAGAAAAATAAGCAATGCCACATGCAATTATTCATTCCTAGGAAAATCAACGTAATGGCTTTCAGCTGTTTCCCAATAGCCCTGACGCACAGGGTCTTTCCTTGATTCCTGTCACTGTCAGGGTGCATCACAGAAAGTGGGGGACAGCCAGAGAGGACAGAAGACACTGCCCAGCTCCTCACCGTTCTTTTGTTTTGGCATCAAGTAGATATTCCCTTTCTCCTTCCTTCACTCCCAGCCACCTCAGTTAGTTGATACCTGGCACTGAAAAGGTCTCTGCAGGAGGAGAAGCAAGGGGCAGGTCACATCTACTGTGGTCTTCACCCCTTCCTGGGCCCACTTCTGGAAAGCCATCACCTGCTTCTTCCTTGTCAGATGCCAACGTCCTGGATCCAAGGCAGGTTCACGGCGGGTGTTAGAGGTGGTGGAGGTGGTGGTGGTTGGTGGTGGTGGTTGTTGGTGGTGGTGTCGTCAGTGTCAGAGGTGCAGAGTGCCCCTGAGGCAGAGTCATGTGGCATCCAGTGAGCTCTTCCATGAATCTCAGAGTTTGGTGACCAGAAATGTGGGTCCAGAAGAGTTGCTTCAACTCTCTCACCCTCTCCAAGTCAGAGGGGACAGAGAGAATTCTGTCTTTTCTTTCTTCCACCCAATCCTGAGCAGACCCCCCAGGAGAGATGACTCCACCGCGGAGCTGGAGCGCACATCTCAGCCCCCCTTGCAGGTCGGCAGAAAGGTGTGCTGGTCCCTCATACCGAGTTTCCCAAAGGCATTTTCTAGTCTGTGACAAACCTGATGTGGCCTCTGCCACCAATCCCCATTCATGCGATCATTAAAACATGTAAATGCAGCCACTGGCAGCACTCCACCAGTGTGAATGAAGCCAGTGGCTCTGGGTCACCTCTCCCTGCTCAGCTGTGCCTTGGCCTTCAAACATTGGGTATAGGTGATGGGTGTTTTGAAACTTCATTTCCATGTTTATTATTTCCAATGCGTATTTATATATTAGGAGACTTTTTTTTTCCAGACTGGGGCTTCTATGGGCAGAGCCCACCACAGAGACATCTGTAAATGAGGCTGAGAGTATGTGCATGCTGACCTTGCTCCCGCTTTGTCTTAGTTGGAGGGGACAGTGAGTTGTTATATACTTTTTTGTATTAAACCACTAGATATGAGGAATTATCCGTGACAGCAGCTACCATTACCCTACCTGATACAGAAATTAATTCAAAAATGTCGATTGAGCGCCTGCGATGAGACAGGCATTATGCTAAGTGCTGGGACACCGCTTCAGCTCGTGCTGCTATAACAAAATACCACAGACTGGGGGGGGTGGGGCTTAAATCACAGACATTCAGGTCTCACAGTTCCGGGGGCCCAGAAGCCCCAGATCAAGGGGCTGACAGATTGTGCTCGTGGTGAGGACTCCCTCCCTGGCTTGCAGGCGGCTGCCTTTTCACTGTGTCCTCACATGATGGAGGAGAGACCGGGCTCTGGGCTCTTTCTGATCTTAGAAAGGCATTCATCCCATCATGGGGAGCCTACCCTCGTGACCGCATCTAAACTTAATGACCTCCGATAAGCTCCACCTCCTAACACCATCACAATGGGGGGTTTGGGCTTCCATCTATGGATTCTGGGGGCACACAAACACTCAGTCCCTAACTGACCCCAATGACAAAGAACAGGGAGGAAGGGTTTGCTCTCATGGGCTGATATATTCTAGGACAGCAGTCATACAACCAGTATATGCTGTGCACAGCTGTTCTCCCCGCAAACACATTGACCGCCAGAGGACAAGCTATGTTTTTATGCACCTTCCTGTCCCTGCTGCCTATTTCCACATGTTCCCAAGTCCAGCATCTAGTGAGTGCTTGAAAACCTCGTCTGTGATGGCCTGACATTGGTCCAGGGTTATGGATCCCGGCTCCTGGAGAGGTGTGGCTTCCTGTCTTTTTCCCTAAAGAGGAGAGAAAGATGCCTTGCAAGCAAGTACACTGTTTGAAATCAGCTTTATGTTTAATGGCCTCATAGAAAAGGAAGCCACAGCTTCTAATTGCTACTGTTGGAGCCAGCGCACCTGCTGCTTCTAGCGGCTGCCTCTGCTAGTGTGTAGCGTCTCTACCAGGGCTGCCAGGCTGGTAATCTGAAAGGGAAATGACTTCTGGTCGGGGGTGTGGGGTGGGGTGGGGGGGTGGAGGGGACTCATTGTTGCTTAAGGCTCACTGTGTCTATCACTGTCTCACCTCTCCTTTGGAGGAGAGAAATCAATAGCCTTTTCAATGTCTTGCTAAGTAAGTGTTTATGAAGCAGTTTCCGGAGGGGCTGAGCGGGGGCAGCACTCAGGGCAGCAGGAAAAGCCTGGAGCAGGAAAGCCTCTGGCGGGTGGAGAAATGGGATCGTCAGAGAGGGCTTCCTGGGTGGGAGAGAAGGTCTTCAGATGTCTTGCTATTTTGTTGGCATCCACTCCTTACTCCATTGCTCTAGAGCTTCTGATTGTGGCAGAAAAAACAGCGGCCAGGGCTTGGCAAGGCAGAGAAACGCAGGACTGTGCAGTCGCCTCTGCTCAGGGCTACTTGGTGGATAAGGGTTAATTAGACAATGAGATGATGTCGTCCATCTCTCTGGTGCCCAGTAGGTATTAGGTCCCCTACCCTTCAAGAAAACAGATAATACGACTCCTCAGCCTCTGTCCTGGAGGACCGCTCAGCCCTTCTCTGCTGCAGGACATGATTCCGCCGTCCGTCCCTCCTCCTCCTTTTCCCCTCTTCATTCCCTCCCTCCCCCACCCCTTCCTTCTTGTAGTTGACACTCAATACCATATTGGTTTCAGGTGTACACACAATCTCCTATAGAAGCCCAGCGTTCTCTCCTCCCACCCCAGGTGTGTTTTCATGGTACCCCCCCCCACCCCCTTTTGTCCGGCTCTGCACTCTCATGGGGAGCTTCCTGGGGGCAGCTCCACGTCTGTCTTGTTCCCTTGTTAACTCCCAACGTGGAGCATTGGTCTGACACACAGAGGGCATCCAAGCAGAGAGAAAACGCAACCCTGCTCCCATCCTGAGAAAACGCAACCCTGCTCTCATCCTGGCTCTTGGTCCTCCCTCTCCAGATGTTCCTCACCACTTTTGTTCCACTTAGCCAAGAGAGAAAGAAGGTGAATTGGATGGTCACCTGGGCACTGTGGGTGAGGAGCTGCAGCAGACACATCCCCCACCATCGGGGACCCAGCTTGCGTTAGGCATGATCCCAGCAAGACCTGGTTAAGGTTCATTCATGTGACAAGGGAGGGGCGTGGGCACACAGCAACCTCAGGACCCTGCTTTCCTCCCATCAAGTCACAGGCACTGGACACCCCACCCCCAGGGCACGAAAACCAGACAGGCCAGCCATGAAGAGCAGCGGCAGCGGGAGGCCCCCTAGAGCAGAGGCCGCAGGTGAGCATGCTCCCTGGTCACCGTCCCTCTCCCTTCTACTACGTTTGCCCTGCTCCAGGTTTGCCATCCTTCTTCCCATCTGCCCGTTTCTTCTGGAAAAGCCGCCATCTTGCAGAGAGATGTCTGTCACTGTGCCTCGGAAACAGTAGTCTCTGCTTGGAAAGGGCTTCCTGGAGGGTGTAGATCCCTGCCTTCCCCAAGGCATCTCTGGTTCAGAGGACCGGGCACTGGTTGGGGGAGCTCTGGGGGCCGGCAGGCAGCAGCTCCCATCCTGATGCAGCCATGCTGCGGTGAGGCTCACTTTCTCCTTCTCCTCTGGGCAGAGAAAAAAAGACGTGGCTGTATGGACACCTGCAGTAACAGCACTGATTGGTCTGATTTCAGTTCAGGTGCTAACTTGTCCTGTGCATGCCGGACCCGGTGTGAGGAGCTGTTTTGTGGTCTCACTCGTAGACAAGGAGGCCAGGCTGTGGGAGGACTCAGGCGGTGGCAAGCCCCAAGCGGCTGAATCTACCCTTGCCCACCCCCACCCCTGGACCATCAGCACTTACGCTTTTGTGCTGTCGGATTTTTCTCAAGTTTCATTAGCTGGAAAAGACAGCTGCCCATCATCCATGCCCATTGTCCCGGCCCTGGACGCCCTTTCTCAACTACTGCTCTGTCCTCACCATGTGGTTACTGTAGGGACTGCGTGCTTCCTTAACTGTAGCGTAATAGTTCGCTCTGGAGTCCCCCAAGCCTGGGTTTAATGCCTGATTCTGTCACATCTGAGCTTTGTGCCTGGACAAACGTTTGAACCGCTTTGAGCCAGCCTCAGGTCTCTCAGCTGTAAAAGGATATAACACTCAGCCCATGGGAGTAGGACAAAGCCATGAGATGATGCCTGTAAAAGACTTCATTTGGGGCCTGGAACCTAGCAGAAGCTCTGTCGTGCCACCTGCCGTGGTCATTATGGACAGCTGCCTGTAGGGCTGGAGGGCCCCATAGAGAGTGCCACCCGTTGGCGCACAGGGTGGCAGTCAGGAGTTCCATGAGGCCATCTTTGTGAGGTGCTTACGTGGAGCTTGGCATCCATAAGTGCTCCACAACTGGTAGAGGTCCTCTCGGTGCTGTACATACTCTCAGGTCCTCACCCGGACTGAAAAGCCTTATTTCTGTCTCCCTTCCTCCTTAGGCCCAGACCTCCTTGAAGGCAGGCGCTGCCTCATTGTCCCCGGTCTTCCCGCCCCACGGTGGGGTCTGCCCCTTAGGAGTGGGTGTTCAGTGTGGAAGAACTTGACTCTTCCAGGTTCCTTCAGCCACAGTCGCGATCTGAGAGCTCGGGGTCTCCAGCTGTCCTGTTACCAAACAGGGAACGGAGGCCCTTGGGGTGGGGGCGTCACTGCCATGTCCAGCCAGGCAGGCAGCCTGTCCACAAGCAGACACTTAGGGAGGACTACAGATGCCTGCCCCCCCACCCCACCACCACCACCACTATGGAGTCTGCCGTGTGGGAGAGCACAGCACATGGACAGTCAGAGTCCAGCTCACTCACTGTTGTTTATGTGCAGGGACTTCCTGAGTGCCCACTTGGGGACAGCCACAGTGCCAGAAGCTAGGTTGTGACAGTGAGTAAAAAATAATAAAAAAAAGGTCTCTGCCCTTGTGGAGCTTACAGTGTGAAGTGACAGAGGACAGCTGGGAGGCAACTGTGAAGCACACCGTGTGACTAGGGATGTGGGAAGCATGCAAGAGAAGTGTGAAGAAGAAATCCAAGGTGCTATGACAGAGAAGAGTGCAGAACTTGACCTTGATAGGTGCGGTTAGGGAAGGAGGATCTCCATTAGGCAGCGACATCTGACCTGAGGTTGGAAGGATTAGTAGGTGTGCACGAGGCCAAGAGAGAAGTGTCAACTGAGGCTGCTAGAGGGGAGGTACCTTCGTGCATAGGAGGGGCTCTAAGCTTGCAAGGTGAGTCCCCAGGAATGAAGGAAGGACAATTGATTCAAAGTGCTGGAGCAGTGAGGGAAGGGCACCTCCTTTCCTTTCCCGCCCAACCCCCTCCCTTTAGCAGGTGGACTTCTCCTGATATTGCTGCCCTGAGGTTGTAAGGGCTGAGCTCTGATTCCCATCCTCCCCTCTTCTCAGGAACAGGAAGAGGAATTCCTTCATCCCTGATGACCCTCCATCTTCCTCTTTCCCTCTGCCCTCAGAGCCCACTATCTGGTAACCATCAAGCTTCTTAGTTCATTCTTAGTCCCCTTTCTCCCACTCACCCCTTTTGAATCCTTACACTTAGTCTTCAGGCCCGATGCAGTAACCCTGACCGCTAAATCCTGGGCCGCTACTTCTCAGTCTTCTTCCTCCATGACTTCTCTGTGAAATTAGGGGATGTTGACCACCACCTTCCTTCTGTAAACGCTTCTCCCTTCTCCACAGTGGAATCTAGGCTTCCCCACTTAATTGTGCTGATTTTCCCTTCCTTGGTATTCTCACTTACGCCATCATTGCCCACATTTGACAGTCCACAACTTCTGTTCATTGATGACGTCTCTTACCCCTTTTGTTGCCGACATCACCTTGGTCCTCCTCACCTCTCACCTCCTGCACTGTAACGAGCCTGCTCACAGGCTTTTCTGACTCCTCTTTTCTCCTTTACACCCCACTGTACCCCACCTCCACATTAATCTTTTAAAGCCACTACTTGAGGGAACAGCTTTCCTTCCCTTTGGGTTTAATTGGGATCATTAACCAACTTTTCCCTGAACTTGGTTTGACTCTTGCTTATGTTGTTCCCAAGCCTTGGAATACTCTCTTTCCTTTGTCAGCCACCCTAGCCTAACAGGGATTTCTCCTCTGGGATAAAACACCTTTGGAGGGGTGAGGGGAGGAGATCTTTCTCACTGGTATTCACAGCTACCCAGCACACATTTATCAAGCTCTTACCATGTATCAGACCATCCAGAGATCTTTAGTGTGTTTGAAGAGATGGACAGATATAGAGGAAGCTAGAGAAGTCATTTCTTGTCTGGAGAAATGATGATATATATTGATTATTCTAAACTCCTCGTTGAAGGTTCACCCACAAGCTAGACCTATACTCTATACAGTTGTTAATTTTCTTGCCCCTGTCATGTTCACAACCCTCCTGATTCCTGAGCTTATGACTATGACAAAAAGAGCTTTTCAGGAATAAAGCTAGGCTTTGAGAACTTGATGTTAACCCCGCCACCATAGTATGTACCCTTTACAAATACGATCCGCTAATTCCAGATAGTTCCACAGTGGAGGCTGTGAGTGTTTTGTGTTTATTAAAGGGAATGTTTTAAAATGGAATCGCTTTGAAATGAGACCCAAAGCATGGCCCATCTAGTTGTAATTATGCCATGTATAATTTACAAGGAAGAATGTGCTTTCATGATTCTGGAGAAAAACACTTAAAAAAACCCCACCTCTACTGTACATATTATAACTAAAAAAAATCTTTGAGAAGAATTAGAATTAAAAACATATGGTCGCTGCTAGGTACTGTCATTGAGGAATATTGACATCTAGACAAATGGCATAATTACATTTGCCATTTTCAAAGGCAGTTGTGTTATAAGAACTCTGAGAAGTTCACCATGAGACCTAATCAGTTTTGGAAATGGGCACTGGTTAATAGCTTTAGTGTAGTGGAAAGAATTCTGCTCATGAAGAGAAGGAGCTGGATGTAAGACCTGGCTCTGGAGTTTGGTTAGCAGAGAGCATTGAACGTGATGCTTCGTCTCTCCAAATCAGAACTACCGTGGGGGATAATGAGAGAGTGAGGAAATGGTGGGAGTCTTCACATGAGTGTCAGAGGTTATTGTCGGTTTTATTTGTGAGACTTATACTATTTTCAAAAAGTGTAAAATAATGTACAGCAGATCCTCGAATAACGTCATGTCATTCAATGTCATTTTGCTGCAACACTGATGACATGCCACGGAACTTAACTCTTGTTTATATCAATTAGCCTGTGGGGAAATTGGTTATGTTATCCATTGTTTCACTTGTCACAGAACCGATCGCCGACACTGAGGACTTACTGTATGTTAATTATTGGACATAGACAAAAACACTACAGACAAAAATACAGATAATGTGGATTTCTGTTTTTTTTGGGGTTTTTTTTTGTTTGTTTTTTAAAGATTTTTTTTTAAATTGGGGAATTGGGGGATGGGAACAGCACTGGGGAATTGGGGGAAGGGGAACAGACAAGCTGCTGTCGTTTTGTTCTTCAGTTTAGTTGTGGAGGACGTTACTTCACTGGCCCAAGTTGGCACCATCATTGCGCTCTTCCCGGGCGAGGCAGATCAGTCACCAGCTTCTGGACGGCCGCTCACTGCGGCTGCTGGCCACACACGGCAGCCCATGGCAACCCACTGCCACAGGGGCTGCAGCCTACGCCGTCGCCGGTGACTCACGGCAGCCCAGCTCCAGGTTGAGCTGTTGTTCAGCCTCCTAACTGTAGAGGGCAGTGTCACTGGCCCTCACATGCGGGATCCGAACCGGGGTCCTCTGGCGCCCCCAAGCCACCTCCTAACCATCGCGCCACTCGGCTGGCCCCGATTTCTGTTGTTTTTTTTTTAAAAAAAAACTTGAATGATTTTCTGGATAATGCTTTGCAGCCTGCTTTTTTCACTTTGAGGTATATTTGATTTCTCAAATCAATTTTTTGAGAAATGGTGTTTGATGGCTGCATAGCATGCTGATACATGATGCATTTAACCAGTCTCTTGGTTTAAGTGGTTTGCTTGGTTTTTTTTTTTTTTACTCTACATACTTCTTTTATAAACATCTTTATACATAAATTTTTGTACACATCTTCAATAAGTTAAATGGTTATAATGAAATTACTAAGTCAATGATATAGATAATTTTAGGTCCTTTGATCCATATTGCCAACTTCTCTGCCAAAAAATGCTGTACCAGCTTACACTCTGTCATATCAGCCATTGACAAACATCCTTTCCAAGCCTATTGTTTTAAAAGGGACAAACAAAAATTTTTCAATGTTGTCGATTTGCTAGACCCTCCCCCCCTCAATTCTTAGTTTGTATTACTTTGACTGCTAGTGAGCTTGAACACTTTTTTGTTTTTATTTGGTAATCTACAGCTCCTTTGTGAACTGCTGTTGGGTCCTTTGTGTTTAGAGGTCATGTTAAACATCTTCAAACATCTTCAGTGCTCTTGAACTGAATTGCTGAGGTATAGCCACTAATGGTTCATTAAGCTGCATTGAGTCATTTTGGATCAGATCTTTAAACTGGCCATTTGTCCAACAATAAATGTTTGCTGAATCAATGCTAAATGAACCATAACACAGTGGTTTGATGTGCGTAGGGCCAAGAGCTAATGGCTGTCATACCCAGGACAGGCAGGACATTACTTCATGGATTCATCCATTCAGCTATCATTCTGCCCAGTATGCTTTTTAAGTGTGTCAGGCTGTGTAATAGGCTTTCAAGAACTTTAGTCTAAAAGACCTCCCTTTTAGTTTATAATAGTTTACAAAACTGTAGCTTACAGTTGGCCAATTTGTTAAAGGCAGCCCTTCCGAACACAAACCCATCCTTCAGAGGAGGCATTTTGACCCATAGAAAGGGCACATGATTTCACAAACAAGCAGCAACTTCATAGCGCACCTTCTTCTGGGGGGTGCGTGACCTTTCTCCTTACGTGCTGCCTCTGCAAGGCAGTTTTCAGCACCACACAGGTCAAACTCAGTTGGTAGAAAACAAAACAAAACAAATCTCTGGTAGCACCTTTTTCAGAGAAGCTAATAAACTTGGTTTCTTCTTGGCCTCCACCTTGCCCCTTAGCATGAACTCTGACCTCCCTGCCAAACTAAGCTTGGAAATCATTGCTAATGTCTGGCGTGCAGGGACTTTGGAACCAGGTCGACCCAGGGCCGGATCCCTGTTCTTGGGCTCATGACCCATCTTCTGTGGGTCTCAGTTCATTAGTGTTTACAATTGGGAACCTTTTAAGGGTCAGTCAAAATGATGACTCAGAGTACCTGGTACAGAGCAGATACTAAATAATATCTATTGTCATTATTAGCAGTGAAATCACATGGGTTACTGTTAAGGTAATGTAGCTGGGTGATTCTGACAAAAGTCGGCTTTTACTGCAACAGATCTGCCATGTTCTGATTCTGGTTGGAGCTTAGTTTTACAGGTCGGAAACTTGATTTTATTTTCTCACAGAGAATGACTCAGTCTCTCATTTATGAGGTCACGCTAACCAGGTTCTCAAGAGACCAGTGTATAGACCCAAAACAAGGTAATTTATCAAGTCTGGGCAGTTGTTATGTGGATGGGGAGTGGAACACTCACACCATAGGTCAGCTCTTCTCCCCTTTGGAGAGCTCAGCAGATTTATAAGTAGTGTTTTTTAGGTGAGCAGGGAATTGGAGCAAGGGGACTTAGTTGATGGGGAGAAGCCAACCCTCCCACACCCCAACTAGGATAGTGTGATGGCCTGTTGTTCTTGTAGGATTTGTCTCATGCCGCCAGCCATGGGCCATGGCCCATGGCCCCCCTCCTTGAGGGAGAGTTTCGATGGGCACTGCCTGTACTTGTCTCTCAAACTCATTTACTTCTTGGCTCTATACAGACCACTTCCTTTGCTGATTGACACATCATTTATCTGGCTGTGTTGTTGTCTTTAAATCAGTTATTAATGGCCACTAAGTCTTTCATTGTGGAGTTGTCAGTAGGAGATTTTGCATGTGTCTTTACTTGCATATTGATTCTGTCATTCACTTCTCTGAGGTCAATTTCACTTCCAAAGAGGCCTTGAGCAAGTGAGTAGGCGAGAGGTGCATACCTCACCGCCCTCTCTACCCCATGAGTCATCTGCAGACTTCCTACCTTAAGCTGTGGTATGGAATGCGAAACCCACCCCCAAGGATGGCATCCCCACCAACATATACAAATTCTCTTGTGTCCCCAAGGAGCTTGGAGAAGCACCTGTGCTCACAGGTGCCATGAACATGTTTGTGAGCACACTACAAGCCACCGGCCCCATGTTGGCATGCTGGATGTGTGAACATTCTTTGCCAGGCCCTGTATTCTGTCGTTGAGAGTCAACAAGTGGCAGTGGTATGAAGTGCATTTCCTCTGGGACATAGCGTTTTGTTCAGTGAGAGTCTGGCTGAGATTACTTTTCTACTCTGTTTCACATGGCCGGAGAACATGCGTCCGCTCCTGTAATTGCCACTCGTTCAGCCGTTAGCAACTTGCCTTCCACAGAAGAGATTCACAGCTGTGACATGGGGACAACCGGACCCTCTGATGTGTCGGAGTCACCCTGACTTAGAGAGAAGAGCAAAGGAGGTGTGGGTATCCCAAGGTAGAAGAATTCCCTCCCTTGTCTGAGGAAAATGGAAAAATGAGCTTCCTACCATCTGAAGGAGATAGGAGTTTGAGGGTGATGAGTTTATTCTAACCGTAGAGTTTCATAGACACCCTGTTTCCATCATCCACCCCATGGCCATCCCATCATCCTCATCAGTTCCTTGCCCAGCAGGCATTTCAGCAGGGCAGCCACCAGGTCTCCTTAAGGTTTATCTGCTGCCTGCTCATGTGTAAGAGGGTGAGGGGCACAGAGGGGTGGTAGGTACTGTGGCAGGAGGGGGAGGCCACGGCCAGCCAGACTGCTAATGCGCTAATCTGCCCGTGATAGTGTTGACAGAAGTGTCCCCATGCCTGGACAGACGTACTCTGTTAAGATACCCTATTACCACATCATTCAGTTAGTCTGGAGCTGTGCTGTCCGGTATGATAGCTACTAGCCACATATGGCTATTAAAGTGAATTAAAGGTAAATAAAACTAAAAGTTCAATGTCTTGGTCACACTCATCACATTTCAAGTGATCAGTAGTCACCCTTGGCTGGTGGCTACCATATTCGCTACTGTGACACAGAACATTTCCATCACCACAGAAGGCTCTGTCAGCACCACTCTAAGGCACTGACCTACACACAAATCCACCTAACGCGACAATATTTTTATAAGCACTGCATGGATACAAAGCTGGCCTTAGAGCTTTCGATGATTTGTGTACATGGGGGCCTGTTTGTCTCTGAAGGCTCTATCTCTGTGACACACACGTTCCCACTCACAAAAGAAATCAGGTTCAAAAGATAGAAAATGCTGGAGAAGAAAACGTCCAGGCTGTGAAGCAGGGGCCTGGAACCCTAAGTCTCTCCACTGTCGCCCCAGCCCAAACGTGATCCTTGCCCTCCAGGTCTCTGGACTCGGGTTCCAGGTTCAGTCACTTGGGAGTTCTTCAGAAAATGGACCAATCATAAAAATAAGTGAGTTTAAGTTCTTTAGTGTGAAGATTTTATTCATTCAGTAGATATTTATTGAATGCCTACTGTGTACCAGGTACACAGCCCAAGTTCCCCAGCACCTAACACAGGGAGGGCATGGCACACAGGCATTCAATAAATATCTGTTGAATTAATCAATCGTTCACCCTAAAGTGAGTCCACTGCGCCATGCAATCTGCTCTTCCTCTTTGCCCCCCATGGACTTTGTGGGGTGCTAGGCACAGCTCCTCAGACCAGCAACTGGGAGACAGTTTGGATTCATCCTGTTCTAGGTGTGGTGGGATTCTCAGGGCCATGAAGCTGGTTCCTAGTTCCGTATTTTGATGTAGTTGTATTAGGGTTCTCCAGAGAAACCGAACCAATAGGGGTGTGTGTGTGTGTGTAGAAAGAGAGAGATAGTGATTGATTGACTGATTGGTTGATCGATTGATTTTAAGGAACTAGCTCAGGCGATTGTGGAGACGGACAAGTCCAAAATCCACAGGGTAGGCTGACAGGCTAGAGACTCAGGAACAGTTGATGCTGCAGTTTGAGTTCAAAGACAGATTCCTGACAGACTCCCTCCTGTTTTTCAGGGGAGGTCAATTTCTTTTCTTGTCAGGACTTCAATTAATTAGATGGGGCCCACCCACATTGTGGAGCATAATCTGCTTTACACAAAGACTACTGATTTAAACATTAATTCATCTAAAAAAAATACCTTGTGGAAACATCTAGAATAATGTTTGACCAAATATCTGGATGACATGTAAGATTACCCATCACAGTAGTCTCACTTACCTGTTTGGTGGAGTTGGGTTGTTGTCGCTGTGCAGGTCCCTACCTCACTAAGCGTCGATGTTTCTCCCGCTGCGGTTTCTTACCCAGGCCAATCCTACTCTCTCTTATCCCACATGGAGGCGGGATGACCTGAGGCACCTAGAAATATGCCTTTTATAGGTATTTCTCCACATGTCTTCCTTCTACTTAGGGATAGTCTCGCCATTCATCAAGCCAGCTTCCTCACCTGTTTTTTATAGGTTACTCCTCGAGCCCCGTTTTCCTTGGCGATGGTGTCCCGAGTACGGGTACCATCTTTCCAGCTACCTTCAATATTTTCTCCTCCCTCACCAACCTAAAAGGAAGCTCACGATGGAGTGGAAATATCCCAGGTTTGGAGTCAGACAGGTTTGAATGGCAACCTTGGCTCCATTGCTGGCCAGCTCTAACCTCGCTGAATCTCAGTCCCCTCATCTGTGAAATGGGATAATAGTTGTCTTGTGGTACCCTTTGTAGCGCTTTTGATTCCATTTTGGAATTTCTTCTTGTCCTTGTTGTATTTGAGGACAGGAACTATGTTTGATTTACCATCATGTAACTAGAACAGTCCTTAGAATCTAATGGATGCCTGTGAAATATCTGTTGGCTACATGTTGAATGAATGAATTGAAAGAGGTGATACAGGCAGGGGTATTGTTAGTATGTGGCACATATCCTAAGTCCTCACCGCTCTGTGCTGCTTCCTGTCTTATCTCACCAGAGATGATTCGCACATCATGACATCAGCAACTAGTCAGTCTTTTCCTGTTCTCTGCCAGGCGTTCTGGTCCTCCTACTTTGCTCGCATGCTTGGTAGCCCCCTCCCTAGAATTGCTCTGTAACAGGAAACTGGTTTTGTGATCAAGGTGTCCAAACTGTCGAGTTCCAGTAGGGCAGGTAGCAGTAAGCTGGGCATTTTCTCCCAGGAGCTACTACATTAATACCTTAAACATTTCTATGGGCCCAAAGGTTGGTGTTCCTTTTATTCCAAAGACCCGGTGAGATTTCATTAATCACAGCAAAGTTCTAGGATCCCAGCTTTAAATCAATGATGTATATAACAAGAAATGAGCAATCAATTGTAACTTTTTTTCAGTAAACTGATGCAATTTAGTGCTTATGGAATTTATCTATCTGGCAGATCAGCAGCCGCACATAATTTTAATTACACCTGTCACCCTCGGCCGCACTCCCGCATTCCACGCCGTCTTATCAGGGTGGCCGTACCTGTACTGCTGGCTCTTGCGGCTCCAAATCCAGCGCTTGCTTTCTTGTCATTTAGGGAGCTGACTGGCACTTGAATTTCAGAGAAAAGCTACCTTATTAATATAAAGTGACTTAATAGGAAGTACAAGGGTGCAGCTGTTAAATGTTAGCAAGGAAACTCGATCGACACTTGCTAATTAGATCCAATCTCATCCCGTAACCTGCTGTGGTCATGTGAATTTCACTACCTTTATTTGCATTGTGCAATAGAAGCATTTCCTGCTAATGATACTCGGGGTGGCTGGGGGGAGCCGTCTTTCAAAAGGGCCCAATCAGTCCTGCTGTCCTTCACTTCCGTAAGAGCGGCAAGGGTGAAGGGACGGGCTGAACATCACTTAGGGTGACGAAGAATTGGCATTTTTCTCCTGTGGTATAATGAGGGTATTGAAACGTTTGGGCACTGCATTGCAGATGAAAGGATGCCTTCCTCATCGCTGTGCCTTCTCTCCATCTGCGGCATAATTTGACTCTCATTTCTACACTGTTCTCTAGGCATTATCTGGAGGATGAGTCACCCTCTTCCCGTCAGTCATTTCGAGGCACGAGTTGTCTGTCGCAGACTTTAAAAGCACAGCAACTGTTAGTGGATCACATCCTGCCCTCAGATCTCTTTCTAGTGGTTTTTGAGCAGTGGCCCCTGGGGTTTCTTTTCCAGATGGCCCTGCAGAGGCACACGGTCCTTTGGCCAGACCCCACTTCCCACTCGCTGTCCGCTGGTGGCTGGTTGGGAATGAAGCCGACCCTCCTGTTCTCACTGAGTCCGACTTTTCACGTTACTTCTCTCCAACCTACTGACCAAGTGCTCTCAGTGCGTATGGAGAACGTGCTATGTGCCAGTCTAGGTTCTAAGCACTACCTGTGTTAACTCATTTATTTTCGTGCTCATCATACCGCGATCTAGTAGACAGTAGCATTAATTTCATTGTTCAGATGAAGAAATTGAGGCACAGAGACCATACGAGTTGTCCAAGGTCACAAAGCGAGTAAGAGGCAGAGTCAGGATTCGAACTCAGGCAGCCAGGCTCAGAGTCTGTGCTCTCAGTACTGCACTGAGCTGCCTGTCTTATTTGCTTCACTTTGCCATGTGGAAACCATGATCAATTTTAAGGAATGGGAGAAAAAGAGACAACTCGGAGATGAAAGTTGAACCAAAGAGTCCCTCATGTGCGAGTTGCAGACGCAGCCGATGCGTTCCCAGCTCGTAAGCAGTGGAGAAGTCTACCCATGGCTCACAGAACGATGGAGGAGGTCTGGGAGAAAATGGGAGCCAGCCAGACGCCAGCTCTAACATCAGTACTAATGTCAGTATCATTAGCTAGCCTTTATAGTTTCGTGTGCGGCATACAATATGGTGATGTTGAGCCCCGTGCTTGAAAAACTTGGAAAGATATAAGTTGATATCCATCCCAAATTTTTCACTTAGGGAAACAGAGGCTCACCAGGCACACAGCTACTTCATGGCAAAAGCTGCATTTTGTACTCTGGGTTTCTGGCATCCTTTTAACATTCTTATCATCATTCCTCCACTTGCTTTAAGGGAGCTTAGCATCGTAGTGTGCTCCAGTTATCTATTGCTGCGTAACAAACCACTGCAATTTTGGTAACATAAATAACAACAAAACACTTATAGTTATTATCTGTCATGGTTTCTGGGGTTGACTGGGTCGAGCTGGGTGGCGTGCACTTGGGGTCTCTCATGTGGTTGTAGTGAGATAGTATCTGGGGCTCGAGTCATCTTGAAAGCAGTGTGTTTGACATTGATGCTGGCCATCAGCTAGTGCCTCAGCTGGGGCTGTGGGCTGGAACACCTGCATGTGGCCTCTCTCGGGCTTCTTCAGAGCTTGGCAGCTGGGTTCCAAGAGCAAGTGTTGGGAGGGAAGAGGGGAGGGGAGGAGGAAGGGAAGGGAGAGAGGGGAAGAGAGAAAGAAGCTCTATCTCATTTTAGGATTTAGACTCAAAAGTCACAGGACATCACTCCTTCCATACGCTATTGATCTACACAAAGTTCTAACTTCAAAGAGAGGGAATAAGGGACCCACCTCCCCATGTGAGTTATGTCAAAGTTACATTATAAGGAAGAACGTGTTTTGGCCATTTTGGGAAAATACAATCTGCCACATAGCCTTTTCTTAGAATGTTTTTCTTTCTAGACCTAATCTGCATCGAGCAAACATTTCAATCAGCATAGATCTTTCTCTTTAAACTCACCATTGATATCAACTGTTTTCTCTGTAAGACATTTTGGGTAGCACACACACAAAAAAATGCATCCATCTCAAGCAGTACAGATCAATTGAAAATATTTTCTTCTTTGTCCCAAGCATAAATAATTTATCCTAATTCTAGGGATAGTGACTATGACCAGAATGATTTGTAGTATAACTAAGTTCCATTTTGGTATTTTCTAGTTCACAGAGGGGTGTTCCCTCATGGTTACCATATTGTGTAGATAGGGTTAGAGCCAGGCCTGCCTTAATAAACAAACATTTTGAACTAGCATACTCATTACTTTCATTTTTTAAAGAATTATTTTTATTTAATATATAATATATAATCATTTTTATCTATGAAACATAAAAGGAATTGACAGCTAACAATACGAAGAGCACCTGGGTAAATAAAACATCGTCATTAACTCTTGTGTCACCTATGTCATCTCCTTTGCTCCCTACTTGGAGGTAACCATTATCCTGACTTCTGTGTTTGTTGCGACATTAATTTTCTTTACCATTTGGACATATTTGTGTCATTTAGTGATATTTTGTTTAATTTTGCTTGCTTTAGAACATTTTTGTGGTTGGAGTCATAGTATATTCTTTCACACAATGCTGTGCTCTCGAGATGGATTGGTGCTGCTGCGTGTAGCTGGATTTCACTCACATCCACTGTTATACTTGGATAGTATTCAACACCGTACACAGTAACGTCTTCTGCTGTTTGATGGACATTTCTTTTTTCCCATTTTAAAAATCATAAACAGTGCTGATATTAACATTCTTATACATGTCCCCAGGTATCCACGTGCAGGTGTTTTCCCAGGGTGCCTACCCAGGACTGAAGTTGTTGAGGAATAACAAATGCTTGATTTCAACTTTATCAGAAGTGCCAAATTGTGTTCCACAGTGATCTTTCTATTTACTGTATATGAAAGTTCTGGTTATTTCCCACCCCTGCCAACACTTCCTTTCTGG
Source organism: Hipposideros armiger (assembly GCF_001890085.2). Lineage (NCBI taxonomy): Eukaryota > Metazoa > Chordata > Mammalia > Chiroptera > Hipposideridae > Hipposideros > Hipposideros armiger. Next base: position 47,891 of record NW_017731361.1, on the reverse strand, counting down.
TTTTTTTTTTTCTTTCTTTTTTTTTGTTTTTTTTTTGTCAACCCAATGTGTATTAAATAGTACCTTTTTATGGTTTTCTTTAGCATTTATGAACACCTTTTCTTATATTTACTGGTCTTTCTGGTTTGGTTATTCATTAAATTCCCGTTCGAGTCTTTCCTTGATTTTTGTATTGAGGTGTCTTTTTCTTATTTTTTTTATAGGAGTATTATTCTTCTATTCTGGATTCTAACCTTTGTTCTGTTATATGTTCCAGACATCCTCTCCCTGTTTGTGGGCTGCTGCTTTTTACTCTCTTTGTGGTGTGTTTTATTATATAGGCATTGTTAATACTACCCAATTTTTCACACTGCTCCTATTGTTTGCACCGTCAGGTCTTACTTAAAAAATCCTTCCCTACCTTGAGGTTGTCAATATATTATGTTATAGTTTCTCCTGAATGCTTTATGCTGTTTTCTTTGATATTTGAGTGTACAATACACCTGGATTATTAAGTGTGTTCATGTTGAGGAAGACAGCTTTCTGGGTGATGTGAAATGAACCTCTGTTCATGGTGCTTGGACTCTTTATTTTCAGTGTTTTTATGCTTTAAATTTTGATACTTGAGAATTCTGATGTTAAAATTCCAGTATTTCTGATACAATAGCTACATCAGCTCTCTTAGCATGTGAGCCAGGTATTTCTTTTTTAAAAATATTTTGCCTTCAACTTTTCTTTAATTTTTAGTCTTAGTGTCTGTTAACAGCCAATTGTTTGGGTTAGTTTTTCATTCTGCAGTACAAGTTTTATCTGAACTAAAAGCATTCAACCCACATATATTTATGGTAATTCTGTTCTCATTAATATTTTCTGCTTTTAATTTGCTTTGCCTTTTTTCATGTTTCTTTTTCTCTCCTTTTTTTTTCTACTTTTGGATTTTCCCCCCAATTTTATTCCTTTATATTTTATCCATCAGTTTTGGAGCTAGTCACTCTATTTCTATTCTATTTGTGATTAATCATAAAAATTTGACTTGACTATTTTACTTATCAGAGTCTAAACTTGTTAAGTATCTTTGCCCTCCTCCCAGACAATACCAGGAAGAACCTTAGGACACTTACACTCTAACTCATATGCTATTGTTGGTATGTGTTTGAGTTCTAAATTCTGTTAACTTCCAAGATGTCATTGTTTTATACAGTTAATTTTTGTTCAGTTTTACTCGCATATTTGCCTTTTTCTTTGTCCATCATCCCTCTTTCACTTCAGAAGTTCTGTCTGGAGTCACTTTCCTTCTGTCTCAAGTGCATCCTTTGGAAATCCCTGTAACTAAGATCCATGTGTGACAAAGTATCTGAGTTTTGTCTCACAATGTCTTTGTTTTCCTGTTATTCTTAAAACAACCTAGGCAAAAGCAATTACGTTACAGAAAATGTTGAGTCACATGATGTTTTCACAGCATTATTTATGACAGACAAAAAAAAAAAAGAGTGGAAAACCTACACATCCAATAGGAGGGGAGTGCTTTATTATACAAATATATCCATATGACATATCATACAATCAAATTACCATGTTTTTAAAGCTAACACAACGGTATAGGATCATGCACACAGGGAATACTAAGTGAAAAAAGCAGCTCACCAAACTATATGTACAATACGGTACACACAAAAATACCCTGAAAAATGCTAAAGAAAATATAGCAAAAAAATTTAATTTTTTTGTTTCTCAAGTGTTGGAGTGCTAGGCGAGTCTGATTTTTATTTTTGTACTTTTCAATATTTTATAAGCTTTCTGTCAGAGTGAGTACAGAATTTGTAATTAGAAGCCAGTTATTTATTTTTTAAAATTACCCATAATCAAAATGATTTTCAGGAAGATTGGATCATTTACACTCACATTCCACCTCAGCACTGCGTGCGTAGAAGTTTTATTTTTAATGGTTGCCGATTTTATAAGTGTACTCTAGTATTTCATTATTATTTTCATTTACATTTTTTTTTATTAGTATTGAAGTTAGATGCTTTTTGGGAGGGGGTGTTTATTGGCCATTTGTATTTCTTCTTTCACTAGAGCATTTGTTCATACCCTTTGTCAATTTTTCAATTACATTCTTAATGGTTTCCTATTGATTTGAAATAACTCTTTATATATTAAGAATATCGACCCTGCCTTTTTTCAAATTATTTTCCAACCTGTCTTTTAATGATCATTTATCGTAACTTCGTTGTTTGTAATATTTAATTTTAAAAATGACTGAGGTATACATTTTGGAAAAAGGGAAGGCGATAATTGTAAATAGGGTAAAACATAAATTCAAAAACATTCTAATATACATTTTGATAATAAGGAGAGAAAAAGTAAATAAAATATAACTCTTAAAGAAGTTGTAAAAAAAAAACATAAGAAATAGAGGAGGCAGAGTATTTCTTTAGTTTTAACTAACAGGAGGATGGGGTGATTTGTCTTGTCCGTCACTCCCCTGTGGATGTACGGCTCCATACATTATCTCTCTATATTTAATAGGCCATCACTACATGTTTCTAAGGTCTGTAATTATTCATGATCACTCGAAGGTACACTAGAGGAAGCAGACATGAGAGGGAATGAAGGCAGCAAATTACAACTACATGCAAGATAAAGATTTTGCAGCTTATGAAAGGAATTAACCCAGTAACTCTCCACTTTCCACTGGTAGTCCTGAGGTTTGGATCTCTGTCCATTGCTTTCTCTATGTCACCTGAACAGTCATCACTTTGCCGGCCATGACTAACTCTCCCTTCTCCTCCAGGCCAGGGGTTTCTTAACCTGGGCACTACTGACGTTTTGGGTCAGATGATTCTTTGTTATAGGGGCTGTGCTGTGCACTGTATAGATGTCAGCAGCATCGCTCGCTCCACCCACTAGATGTTAGTAGGACTGGTGCAGCCGTGACAGCCAAACGTGTCTCCAGACTTTACCAGACGTCCCCTGGGGTGCAAAATTGGCCCTGGTTGAGAACCACTAGGCTAAATTGACATGGAACGGTGAAAACCAGAGGTTTCCTTATGGGCTTTTGGGGCCTTTGAGTTGAGTTGTAATTTGCAGAGTGTTCAGGTTTAGCTTGTTTTGATGACAATTTGGTGGGATTGTGGCTGGCTGAGTACAGCTCTCTCTTCCACAGTGTGGGGCTATGGCAGGTCCTTTAATGAACATAAACCTCTCATTTTTATATGCACCTTTGTTAACACTTCGTTATTTCTCTGGTTGCTTTGATTTAGGCAGAGTCCTCCTTTATGCGTCTTCTAATAATTGGTACTGTTCATTGTTCTTTTACTGTAAGCCTTTAATCCATGTGAAACTTACATTGATGTGTATTGTGAGGCGAGGCTTTAACTTTTTGCGATGTTTTTCTTTTAAAATAATAAATGTAATGGAGCCATTGGTTGAATAATTCCATTATGATGTTCCTTAAGACATTCATTAAGTTATTACTTTTTATAGTCATATTCTGTTTCTTGATTCTGTCTAAAGATTCTTGCAATAGTATCATGCATTTTTAAAAACTATCAGAATAAAGAAGCTCCTTACACATTATTTTTCACGCACACACACACACAGAGCTAGGTATCGGGAATAATATATGGTATAATTTTGATCCTAGTTTTCTTTGGGGACTTTTTAAATCATTGAAATGTTTTCCCTGGAATTTGGCTTAGAAAAGAAGCAAGCATGGCAGCCTCAGCCTCTCCTAATTGGGGACCAGTAACAACTTTCCATGAAGCTCCTACCACACCAACGTGCCTCCAGAAGAGGGACAGAAATATAACGCTGTCTCCAGCTGCTAAGGTCTTTGTAGTCTGGTAGGAAGACAGACTCAAAACCAAAAGTCACATGTGCTGCGTCCTCTGGTCCAGGTCGGCTCTGTTCCACTCTCCCCTGGAGAGCCCAGGGCCCTGCCTTCGCGGAAGCAGCAGGAAGCCCTGAGAGCACCCATCACAGGCCACCTCAGGCACAGCTTGGGGGTGTGAGGCGTCTCCATTTCCTACTCCTTTGTTCTTCTGGTCAGCGATGCAAACCAGAAGAGCAGGAGAGGAACACTGTGCCACAGCACGATTTTGGGCCTCACAGACTTGCCAGAGCCACAGCCCCTCAGCACCCCAGGTGTGCTTGAGCACACAGGACCGGAGCCTAAACGAAGCTCCCTCAGTTTCTCTCCTCAGACCTCCCTCAAGGCAGACTCACAATACTGTCTCTGTGGGATCATCGTGGGCTGGTCGTTCTGTTTCTTTTGTTCTCTTTTGGTTTGGGTCCTGGGCAGCCTCACTGGGTGCCTGAGCAGTCTCTCCTATACCTAACTTTTCATCTTAAGGTTGGTTAGTTGGCTTCTTTCCAGAAGTCTAGAAAAGCATATCATACCCCTGTGGTCAAAACCATGTCAGAACTCAGTAACTCCTTCCTGTTACAGCTGGTGGATACTAGTAGGTATTGAGCTGATATATCTAATTTTTTCAAGTCCTTCTAATCTGGGTTCTGCTTCTGGTGTAAACTTGTTTTCCCAAAATAAGCAGACAGATTTTTAAGTCTGCTTATTTCAGAAACACCATTGGAACGTGAACTTTTGAATGTCCTGTCTGCTCCACTCCTCACATACGACGAGTCCTAAGTAAGTAAGGCAGAGAGTGAGAGTTCCACGAATACACATACCTGGAACACATACCAGGTCCTGTGCTCATGCTCGAGGCATTGCAGAACCATCGTTTAACTAACCTCACAACAGGCGGGAATACTATTTTGTTGGTACCCACATGAGTACCATCTCAGAGCTCATGGGGAGAGCACAGCAGCCTGTGAATGATGCTCATGTCTGCACAGGCTCTGAGACAGCATGCACAGGCGTCTGTTAGTTTGGTTTTACATCGCAAACTGGCCTTATTCTAAAGGGGCAGCTTCATTCTGACTGTATAACCCTTCTCTGCCTAAGGTTCTCTCCCCTTTAGCAGTGACCTTGGCCTGCCTAATGCTAGCCATTTCCATACATGTATCCTTTAGACTCCCAATCTTGGGTCCAAGCTGTGGCAGTTTTCCCCCTCCCCCCCCCATAACCCCTCAGCCCTGACTGGATCCCCTTCAAAGCTGTATGTTGTCAGGCTCTGTGTCAGGGCCTTCAGAATGGTGTCCAGACCTGGTGACGTTAAGAAACCGCCCCATGGTGCCTCCCTTCTCCCCCATCCTCCAGAGGCGTGGACCACACACACGGCCCAGAACACATTTGTCCACCTGTGGGTGTGTGAACATAGAGGGTGGGATGGGACCTTGCCTTCTGCAGTCTCCTGCATTCACGCATGTGCACACAGCTAAACAGGCCCCAATTCCCTTCCCCACAGAGACCTGGCGAGGGGGCGGCACATCAGAAGCAGGACCTCTGAGGGCCCTGACTGCTCTTCCCAGCAGGTCTCCAGGCTCCCCGTGCCTTCCGTTTGGGAGTGGATACTCTGGGGTGGGGGTGGGGGAGATGTGCCCTGAATGTGAACACGAACATTACCAGACTGATACCTCTTTCCCAAGGCTAATGTGATAACCACGATTCAAACTCTTCTCCACAGCCACTTAAGGCGCCTCTTGGTGAAAGTACAATAGAAAAATGAGCCTTTCAGAATTGACTTTTACCCAGAGAAACTTTTGGAATCGGTCCCAGCCTGATTTCACAGGATTAGAATCATCCACCTTGGAGAAGTCACTGCCAGACGGATTTGGCCTTTGCTCCCCTTGCCAGGCTTTCGTGGTGAGACCCTCACTGCATGCAGGATAACTGTTACCAAGGCAACGGGGGTTTCTGTCAGAGTCATTGGGGGTTCTCACATCACTACACGGGATTAAAAAATAAAGAAAACTAGATGATGTATTCTGACCCTCTAGGAATTCATTTCTGTGAGGACTTTTATCCCTAGAGATAGAAAATTGGATTAATGAGTCTCAGCTATGTACGTTATGGGTGATGAGCTCAGGGGGTATTGACACAGAAAGACCCTTTTCCGGATAGAACTGAGACCTAAGAGGGCCTCTGTCCAATCTCTCCATCTTGGACACTTGTAATATGGATACTGCAGGCTTAACTAGCTGCTAAAAGATGTCTGAGGCCAAATTTGCAATAACCCCAAATCTCAATGCCCTGAGCCCCCGACCCATGGATTAGCAAGGACATATGTGTGAACTTGAATGTCTTTCGGCCACACCCTCACGGGGACTCCATGGCCAAGGACAACTGCGTTCAACAAGGTACCCATGTAATCAGAGCCATTGGTGCATACTGCTCCAGTGTATCAGGTGGCCACTGTCTCGGCCACCTGCTGGTCTCCTCTGAGTAGGCCTCAGGCTTACTCAGGCTGATATGGCTCCAAACCGGTTCTCCAAAAAAAAGCACACCACTCAGTGAGAACACGTGTGTTAGCAGCAGCACTGAAAATAAAAGGGTTTCCTGCATCACAGAAAAGGTATTTTGACTTCAGATGTCATCTACAGATCCAGGTGTCCCATGTCTAAAAGGAAAATGAATATTTCTTCTTTTTTAAAATCACGTTTTATTGCGGTAACGGTGGCTTATAACATTATATGAGTGTCAGGTGTGCAGCATTATAAATTGACATCTGTATGTACTATATCATTTCACCACCAAAAGCCTGTTTCTATCTGTCACCATGTAACTGAGCAGGGGGTGGAGAGAGGGGGAAACAGGTGAAGGGCCCGATTGTATTTCTTCTTTTACTTAAATTCTGAAAGTAGCCTGGGGGCGGGGATATTGAGAGGGAAAAACTCATTAATGTCACAGGTGTTAGAGAAAGGGAATTCCTGGGAGGGAGAGGTTGGCGTCAGGATGGCGCCCAGATTGGAGAGATGAATAAATAACTATCTTTAGGCAACCATTTCCCAAACTGGGTTCCTCGGAGCTACAAGGCATTAATGTCCTACACACAAAAAAGCGTTCTATGGTCATGTAAATTCGGGGACCTCCAGTTAAGCACATTTAAAAGAACTCCCTTTTAATGAGATTCTGCAGTGCAAGTCACCAAAGAAAGAAGAGTTGCCAACTGAATTTCACCACAAATCCCTTTTCTGGAGATAGCCACCCACCCCAGACTTTGGGAGGTTCTGCTCTGATCTCCAGCATCCTTTTCTGAGTCTCATTGGACTGGTTTTGGCTTCCCTTCACCTATACACACATTCTTAGGCCTGAAGAACAACTCTTTAAACATCACACAATCATGGATATTTGTTTCTTGTAGACAATTAGAAAACATCAACAGGCAAAAGAAGAAAAAGCAATAACAAAGATCCTCCCACCTAACAGACCCACTGGGGGCTTTCATCATGTATTTCCTCCCTGTTTCCATCACTCTCGCTCCCCACGTCCACACCACCTATTTCATGTTACAAAAGTGAGCTCCAGCCAGACTTTTGAATTCTGCTTTCGTTCGCTGAATATATTACAAACATTTTGTATGTCATAATATCCTACTTTGTCATACTTTTCAGTGGCTTCTCAGTCATACTTTGTAATGACTTTTCTAACATATTTGTGAACCATAATTTAATCCCTATTATTGGACACTTGCTTCTGGGTTTGTTTGTTTTTTAGTGTTATAAGCATCGTAGTTGTTTGTAACAGCACAACTAAATCTTTGCAGCCATCTGTGCTTGGTTGATTTAAGTCTCGTATAAAATCTACTAACGGGTCATAATTTTCGGTGTGTGTTGCTCATCCTGAGACAGAATCTTAATTAGAACCAGCTCTTGGGCCATCCATATTCTGTCTCCAATGATTAGATTAACTATAGTAGGGCCTCCTGGCTAAGAGTACGGAGCCCGGTGTCAGATAGCCTTGGTGCAAACCTGACCCTGCTGCTTAATATTTTGCTGAATTTGAGTAGTTGATGTAACTTCTCTAAGCCTCAGTCTCCACAGCTATAAAATGGGAATAATTATAGTGCCTGCCTCAAAGAGTTGTGAGGGTTTACAAGCCTAACACTTGTAATTGTGTGTGCGTGTGTGTGCGCACGTGTTTGCGCGTGTGTGCACATGTGTGTGCATGTGATGAGTTAGGAGACAGGGCATGTTTTGGGTACCAGAGACCAGCATGACTGAGGTGCTTTTTCTCCAGCTCCTCCTCCTTTTTCTGGCAATGGGGGCCGCTTTGCAAAAGGTGCGAGTGCAGGACACAGCAGGACAGACATGGCTGTGGCCGTGACCTGAATGTGACTCCCAGCTCCACCATTTATTAGCTTGACCTAGACATGTGATGTGGCTCCCTCCTGGTTTACAGTCTGGGAAAGAGACATTAAGGGAACTCCGAGGAACTCCCTCCCTCACAGGGAGATGGTGTGATGAGTCCGTGAGGTCATGCTTGTGTGTACAGCACCTGTCACGTAATAAGCACTCAGTGGCGGCCAGACAAAAAGTCACTTAACCGCCTTAACTTGTTTCCATATCAGTGAGATAGAAATAATGACTCCAATGAGTTATCGCCAGGGTTAAATGAAAACAATGAAGGCTAACGCTAGCATGGTTCTTGGCAAGAGTAGGTATTTAATATAGGGTAGCTCTCGGGACGTATTATCACCATTGGTCTTAGTACTGCGACTGTAGCACAGGCTGAGTTGTGCTGGGGCCACCTGTCCCTTACAGCCGACAGCTGACCGTTCAGGCACTGTCAGTTACAGAGCCCCTTGGCCGCCACGCCTGCACACAATTCACCCACCTCTACCTTGGTCTGCGGACTGGAAACCCTCCAGCCCAATACTCCAGCCTGACCTGTCCAGGACTTCTAACATCCATGGTGCTGGCTTCTGAGACTGCCCTTAGTGGAGCCATACTTGTGATTACATTTCTATGCTTCCTGCTGATGAGATATTAGAAAGGACTAAGGCAACAGATCTTACTGGAGAATGGAAGAGCTCCTCAGCAGGCTGCAGGGACACTTCATTGCAATGTTTCTGAGCTCAAGGTAGACCTAGAATTCTCTCTGTAGGCCCAAGGAGACCACCACATGCTGGGAAATTGCGTGAAGCATGAGGAGTCACAGTGGAATGGCGTTTGAAATGATGAGGTTACACCATGAATTCAATCTCAAGGCACGTTACGGGCTGTAATTCTTTGAAGTCCTTAAAGATGTCTTCACACCCCTTAACATTAGACCCGGTGTTCAAGTTCTGTTGATGCCACCCCATGCTTCACGCTAAAAACCGTTATTTCCCATTTGTATCTGAGTTCCACTATTCGTACAAACCCACAATTCTGCGTTCCTTTCAGAATGATTTTATTGCACTGAAGTTTCCTGGGAAGCCACCTTTGTTTTCTTCAGTGCTCTGAAGTGTGAAGTCTACATAATTTGCTAAATGCATCATGCTTACATATGCATAAGCCAGTTAGCTCCAAATCACCGTCTCCTGCCTGCACTACCGGCTGAATGCTTAAAGAAAATGAAGCTTAATTTTCTGTAAGCAGCGTTCCATGGTTTCCAAATAAGCTCACGGAGACACAGATAAACTAAATTACTTAGTGGTAACCATCCAGACAGGAATGAGAAGTCAGGGCTGAGGCAAGCCAGGTGTGTGCAGTCGCTCTATAGAGCATCCTTCAATCACAATAAGCAAAAAGACAGGAAAATGAGATCTTAGGGACCCCCCGGTCTCCGCCTAGGCTGGCGGAGGCCCAGGTGTTAGCAGGTGGGCTGGTGCCAATCTGTAAGCCCGTGGGCCCGATGTCGGCCAGTGGAACCCTGAATTCGGAGCTGCCAGGCTTCCTGGTTAACTCCTTTCCTTGGGTGGGAGTGTCCCGTGTGATGTCTGGGGTAGAAGAATTAGGCCATCCTTCCCATAAGCAAGTCATCATGGGCAGAGGGAGGCACATCGCCTGGAATCATTTGTCCTGGGTTTAAATGCCGCATTTGGCATTTCAGTGACATTTACACTGGAGGCGAGAGCGGGCAAGGTCCCTAGCCTACCTAGGCCTAGGCGTTCTCAAAGGTGGAGACAAAGGGTCACCCTCCAGGTTTCATCGCTGAGACAGTGTGTGTCTCTACATAGCATCCGAGCCGGGCACACAGGCGCTTCTCCTGCCTCTCCCCCACCCATGGCCAGTCTCCCTGTAGATGGAAGTTATTTGTCTCGGGGCTGGTTAGACGCTCCCTCTCATCCTCAAAGGCACACAGCAGCTGCTTTCTTATTTGACCCGTTTGTCATGCTGATTCTTGGTGCTCTAATGGTAGTGGGAGCAGTGTTTTCTCTTGGCTTCAAGTATTCATATTATTTTCTTTGCACCTCTGCAAACATCCGTCAGTGCCTACTTTTAACTAGACACTCTGCTGTAACTAGGGTAAGTGTAGATGTGACTGCTGCAAAATCCCTGTTGTATCAGCGCTCGGAGTCCTGAGGGGACAATGGGTTGTGACATAGCATGGAAAAGTGGAATGCAAGTGGAGGGCTCTGGGGACACCCCCGTGGTGGGGGAGTCGAATCTCCCTGGGTAAGAAGATTCCACAGATGGACACATTTGAACCAAGCCTGGGTTCTCCAGGAAAGAGCATTCTGGAAGAGAAAACAGCTCAGGTGTGTTAAAAGTCCACCAACCCTGTGGAGGGAAAATGTTCTCCTTTTACAGATACGGGGAGGGGAGGCTGAGTGGCAGGCCAGGCCTATCTCATAATCATCTCTGTCTCCCCAGGGTGTCTGACTTGGGGAGAGCTGGAATTGCATCTAGACCTGCCCAAGGTCACAGGACAGGGGGAGAACAGCACAGACTGCGCTGATTAAAAAATCCCACATTTAGGGGCTACTTTTCCCCTTTGGGTGAGAAAGAAAAATGTTAGCATGTGGCATTAAACCTGATGGATTGGCGCAAACTGTCTTGAGTTACACGGCTAACAGGTCTCTTGAGGTCATATCACTGGACTTTTTCCCGCCTCGGGGCAATTGCCCCGCACTGCGTTTGTTCATTCATTTGTTCATTTGTTAATTCATTCAACAAACCTCCACAGGCCATCTGTGTTGTTGCCAGGCCTTGAGCTCAGTGCTGAGGTGACACCTGAGTGAGTGGACGCAGGGTCCCTGCGTTCAGGGAGCACATGCATTAACGGGCAGAAAGACACAGAAACAGACTTCAGTTTTTCAAAGCGGTGTCTATTCGCATCACAAGCAAAAAGGAATATAGGAATTCTTCTTCTCATTCTTGTCCACAATCTGTCCAGCTCCCACCTCCCCACAAAACAGAAGTCGTTAGTATTAATTTTATGAAACCCTTGAAGAGGGTCTTGATGCACATAAAAGTAAACAATACAGATTCCTGCCTCCCCCGCCCCCAATTGGACACTGATAGTAGCACATGACACATACTGTCCTGCACTTTGCTTTTTTAACCTACTACATCTTGGAGATTCTTGCCTATTCTACAAATAGCTGTACAGTTTTCCATGGTGTGGGTGTACTATAGTTGACTTAACCATGGACATTTGAATTACTTCCAGCCTTTTGCTATTTCAAATAATGCTGTAACGGATAGCCTTATATACATGACTTCAAATGTGTGTGTGTGTGTGTGTGTGAGTGTGTGTGTGTGCATCCTTGTAGCTGTAGTCCCAAAGTGGAATTTTAGAGTCAAAAGACCTAGCAACCTTTCTAAACACTTTGTCATTGTTATGCCTCTTGTAATCTGTATGGACTTAGGTTTTTCTCTGTGACCCAGTCTGAAAATCAAATCTTATTCTTTTAAGAGATGAATTTTAACCCATTTAGTTTTACTGATGTAAAAATTGTATTTGGTCCTATCAACTCTATTATTTTTGTTCTGTTTTCCTTTGTGCTCTTCCCCAGTGTGTGCTAATTTCTTTGTGTGTAGGAGGGCGCATGTGTGTGTGTAATTCTTCATAGTCAGGGATGTTATCACTTTAAACCGTGCTAAAATTAATATGATTCTTCTCTCCTTTTCCTTCCTCCTTGTTTTTTCACTTCCCCCACCTTTCTTCTATCACTTAATAATAGTTAATATAATCAGCCTTTTAGAGTTTACCTGTGTTCTAGCAAATATAGTCTTTCTTCTATTATTTGATTTGTCATCTTTTGATGCTTTTATCTGACCCCCCAAACTACTGTATATGAGGCCCTCAGCGCACATGCCCGACTCTGCATCTTCTTGCTGTCCCCTACCTTTTTTCTGGTAGTTGTATCACTTCTTCATTGTTAGGACAGGTGGTATTTGCATTCTTATCTGTCACCCTAATCGCCACCTTCCTTCGTTCATAAATAAATGGATTTCTCGAGTCATCTCCACCGCTGGCTACAGGGAGCCCTCTAGTAGCTCCTCTGAAGGGCTCATGGGAACAGTATTCCCCAAGTCACTGTGTGTCCAAACTGGTTTTCTGGATTACTTACTCTTTGAAGGTAGCTCAGATGGATATAAAAGCCGTGGTTCAACTTTCTTTTTTTGATGATCTTATAGATATTACTCTGCTGGATTCTGGCTTTGACTGTTGTTGGTTTGAAATCTGAGGTCAGCCTTATTTCTCTTTTCTCTCCTAAATTACTTGGATATCTTTTCTGCTACTCAGTCAATATTTCTTCATTTTAAAAATCCAGTAACTTCATTAGGACAGATCTTCATATGGACCATTCTAGGTGGATTTTCCCCTGGCTAACACGGTGCTTTCTCAATATGTCCATTCAACTCTCCTTTTATTGCAAGCATGGTTTAACAAATTACATGTTAAATATATGTCCTGTTCAATTGTTTTCTTTTGTTTCTTCAGGGGTTCCAATTATGCACATGTAGGAATTCCTTCACCTCTTCTCTGTAGCTGTCGTTTACTCTCTAATCCTTTGTAATTCCTTGTTGGTGTCCTCTTCGTGTTGTGCATGCTTCTCATTTCTAGCATCCTCTGTCTTCCTGAATTTTCCACAGCATCTGTTCTCCCTGTGCTTCTTCCGGTTTGGCTTCATTTTCATGATGACTTTAGTTTTTCTTTTTACTTCTTTCCTGGAACCTAGATGCTTACATGCCATCTCCTCTATTGTACCTTCATCTTTTCTCTGAAGTCTTGTACACTATTTTATTGTCTTCCTTCAAATATGATTGTTTCATTTCAACTCATGGTATTAGACTTTGGCCCACATTTTCACCTTTTCTATTATTTTCCTGATGAGTGTGCTGTGGTAAGTTTTGCTGCTCTTTTCCACAATGTTTCCTTTACGCACACACACACACACACACACACACACACACACACACACAAACACACAAACACACACACACGCGCGCGCACACACATGTATATAAAATTTATATTTTAATCAGTGTGCCAGCATCTTAGAAAATAACCATATTATTGGAATAAGTTAGACCTCACTGGCCTGCCTATTCAAAAGGGCGTCCTGTGGATAGAAGGGGACAAGCCCGTCTATCTTTGTAGACGTCACAATCTGAAAGCACTCTGCTCAGTGCGTCACCAGTGACAGATGGCTTCTTGTTAAAATGGCTGCTCTGCGTCATCCATCTTTTTTGTTTCTATGACACAAATCAGGCCCATGAGGGTTTCTCTCATCAGCTGTGCTCACTCTGTCTCCAGTTCTCTTGCTGCACTGAAGTGGGCCTTAGGAATGATTCTCCTGCTATAGGAAGAACAAATTGATGGGCATTTTCTGAGACCTGCAGCCCCCAGGCCACTTCCCTCTTTTTCTGCTTTCTTGTTAGTTTTTCTTCCAATGCAGCATCTGCCCCATCTGTGCCCTGTCCTTTCCTCCAGATCCCCAAGTTCTTGCTAACAGGAAATGTTGGTCTGTCACTTTAGGAGGCACCCTTCGCCTATCAGAAATATATTTTTCATTGGTGCCCCTAGATATTTACTTCCATCTGGGTGGCTTCTGCATATTATTCAAAATGGGGAATATATCTCTCTTGTAAAGGTTTTACTGAAAATGGAATTGATGATTTTTTTTCTGTTGATTATATATGATATTTAGAAGGGGAGGAGGGAAATTGCTGCCTTGTTAGATACTAGGCAATTTTGATCAAACGTGTGTTTCTAGAGATAGAAATAATAATAGCAACCATTTCATCTTTGTGCCAGTCACAGGGTTCTCTCTGAGCCCAGAGGACATCCTTTGAGGCTCGGATGCTATGTTCTTCTCATGTCCAGTTACTATACCCATCCACGCCCTAAGGCTTCTGGGGAAGAGACAAATTTAAAGTGAGCTGCATGACCTGAAGGGTGAGAAGAATAGTGTCAAATACTGAACCTGGCAGGATTTAGAATAGTTCAAGTTACCCTTATGTTTCAGAAGGCAGTTCTTCTTTGGATCCCGTTTTATTTATGTCCCATCAGTTTGTCCTGCCTCCTCCTGGAAGCCTCCCCTGACTATCATCAGCCACTTGAGCTCACACATTAACAAATGCATGAAAGTGAAGATGCCAGGCTATGCCTGCTCCAGGCATCTCCAGGACCATTCAAACTGTTCTGGCCTTAGTTTCAATTCCAGCTCCAGCTTCTACCCTCATCCTAGACTCTGGCACCTCTGGGGGTACTGCTGGCTCTTTGTCATGAGAAGATGTGGTGCAGTTATCCTCCCAGTCATATACGTATGTCATCACCCACTCTAGACCAACAGAGGGAGGAGTGATGGAGAGGAGCTAAGAGGAGCTCATAGTTCTCTGCATTTGGCCTAAATCTGCTCCTGGTCCCCCACCTAATCGGTGGATGAAGGTATGCCAGCGTCCTGCTCTCACCCACAAATCAGAGGCAATCTTAGGGTCCCTGTGTCCTAGGTCATCAGGATCAGATCTCAAGTCCCAAACTTGACATCCACCGATCCTTTGAGGCTTCCTGCCCCATGAAATAATGATGTAAGTTTATTTCACGTTTAAGGACAAAAACATACATGCATATGTTGGTGCTTTAGGTACTGAAAAACACAGAAACTTAAATTACATTTAATGCTGATTCGGATGTTGAATTTGAGCAGATTAAACTGGACACACATTGCCAATTAGGAATGGAGGTTCATCTTATATGTGCCCTAGAAATGTTGTGGGGTTTTTTGTCACTAAAACTTACTCTTGCAGATACAGGCGTTTGTGTCAGTGCTGGAACAGTCAGTGCCACTTTGTCAGAAGATGGTCCTTGGATTGTATAAGCATTTATATGATGTGTAATATATCAGAGTATCTTTAAAAAATATACAGAAGATTATATATATATGTATATAGGTTTATACATATTTGATTTTTATGTTTCTGATTTAGAAGTAGATCTAATCATGCTAAGGTTGGTGTGTTTAATTGAAGCAGAGCTGACCTTAAGTATAAATCCGCTTTAAATGTCAAACAGTCACTTCATTCACATTGGTTCCTCATTTCCAGGACCTGCCTAGAATGTCTTCTCCTTTCCTAAGCCCTCCCTGCACAGGAGCCTTAGCTCAAGTCCTGCCACCTCCTCCTCCTGGAGGTCTTCCCTGAATGTCATCAGCCACTTGAGCTCAAACTTGAACAAAATGAATGTCTGCCTCTGCAGGGGGATGAGCCCACACAGGGATCCCCGTCCCAGCCCCGCCCCTGGTGCTCTCAGTAGGCCAGGCTGAGCCTGTGTCCCACACCTGTCCTGAAGCACCTGCCACTGTTGATTTTAGGTGAGAACAGCAGTTGTTGTTCCTCCAGTTTAGTCTTAGCTGAGTGCCCGAGATGTCTGGTTGGCCAGGAAATCATTCCGTGAAACCGCTGGTCATGATGCTGTTTTCTCCAGTACAGCTTAGTGTATTTCCCACGGAGGGAAATGCTTCCCGTTGCCTGGGACGCACCGTGAAGGCCAGAGCGAGTATTTCTAACCAGCATATCGCCATTGTAGCTTTTTTTCCCTTCCCACCCTGGAGCGTTGAAAAGGCGTGGATATTATTAGAAGCTTTAAAAGTTGATTTCATCTAGCTGACCTCCCTGCTCTGGATTATTCAGGGGGAAAAAAAACTAAGTGTTACTCCACTAATGCCCATTTGCAAATGTTGTGTAAGTTCCAAATGTATTTCTTTCTCCAGATGAAGGATTATTATTAGAATCAAGGGGAACATTCAAGTCTCCTCAAGTCAGGGTACTAAGAATGGGCTTAATGGGCTTAATTGGGAAATTTATGCATCTTCGCTTGTAGGTTGTACCATTAATTAGTTTAACTCATTTTCCTCCAAGTTTAATGTCAGTATTTTAAGCTCTTTCAAAGACTGCTTTCTAAGAAGGACTTTATTAGCAAGCGCCTGAATAAAGGGGCCCTAATTCCTTTGCTCATGCCTGTTTTTACATAAAACGATGTATTCCCCAAGGATAAGAGAACATGCATATATATTGATGTTTTAGGCACTGAAAAGTAAAAACGGGAATTACAGATAATAATTTAATTTGAGCAGGTGTAACGTGGCTCAGATAGATCTCTGTTGGAGGATCTCCAATATCTCTTGTATATTTTAAAAATCACTTCAGGAAGCCCGGCTGTGTTTGCTGCCACTAGAACTGCTTATGGCCAAGAGTTTATTATCCATTAGCCTCTCAGATGTAAGTGCCACCTCCTGAAGCTGCTAGAGGACACGTGGTGGCTGCCTGTGGGCTTTTGAGAGCTCAATCGTCACACTAAATCCTCACCACAACCCTGTGAGTGCGATGCTGTTATTATCCCCATTTGACAGATGGAAAAATCAGAGGCTGAGAGAAGAGCAGTGACTTGCATGAAAAACTTGGATGCTTGGGAGCTGGTGTTCAAACCCAGGG
The DNA here is from genome assembly GCF_001890085.2 of Hipposideros armiger. Classification (NCBI taxonomy): domain Eukaryota; kingdom Metazoa; phylum Chordata; class Mammalia; order Chiroptera; family Hipposideridae; genus Hipposideros; species Hipposideros armiger. The sequence goes on along the minus strand of NW_017731361.1, from coordinate 31,142 downwards.
CTGTCAGACCCACAAGCCTGAACTCGTAACTGCAGTGCAGGCCGCCTGGTTGTGTTGGGGGGATGGGAGGGGAGGTGGCTGGGGACGCATGGTTCTGACCCACACGTCGTGTGGAAGAGGCGCTCAGCCTCCGTCTGCCCATGGGGCCTGGGTGGGAGCGCAGGTGCAGGCACCTGGGTTGTGTTGTGTGTGCAGATCAGGGAACTCTACATTAGGAGACTTGGGGTTTAAATCTCAGTCTTGCTACTCACTGTCTCTAGACCTTGGAGATGTCACCGAACCTTCTCTGAAAGGCAACAGGAGTATCGTATCCTCCGCTGGCGTCAGGTGGTCGTTTCATATGAGAATACCATGTGCATGATCTTAACTCCCACACTGTTCCATTTAGTGGGTCACCATGTCCACAAACACAAGTAATATCAGAACCCACAGCTGCCAGGGGCTGAGCGCTTAGTCCATTTTAGTCCAATCCTCCCCATAAGGCTATGAGCTAGTTCTGTCATCACCTGCACGCTGCAGATAAGGAAACTGGGGGCGGGAGAAGTCACTTGTCCAGTGTCAGCCAGGACAGCAGAGCTGGCACCTGAACTCAGCTCTGTCTTTCTCAGAGCCTAGTTACTCTCTCCTGCCACCCCAGGATTCCTTTCAAGCAGGATGACTCTGGTTACTGCCCGCCAAGCTGTGCTAAGCAGAATCCACCCTCACCCATCTGAGTTCCGGGTAATAAGAGCCCAGGTTGCTCTGCTTCAAGTTCCCAGGGAGTGTGGCTCCCGTCCTCAGTGTGCCTGGACATTCCCAGCACTGGGGCATGTGCTGTGTGCTAGATAGTCCACGGTGTGAGGGACCCAGTCCTTGCTGGGAACAGGAGTCCTCGTGTGCCCGAGGCCACCAGCAGCAGGAAGAGGCGGCACCCTGGGCACGGCGGTTCAGGATGGCATCCCTGTGTTTGCGCCAATCCAGGCTCTGCCCTAGACGGGGCTCAGCTGGCCCGCTCAAAGGAGATGCTAGCTGCACACGCTCTGAATGCTCTGATTAAGTACTTATGCATAGTAGCACCAAGGAGGGCTGGAGGACACGGCCAGCACCGTGTCTCCATTCCTGAGACGCCACCTGGCCTGCTCCAGACAGAACTGCAGTTGGGCCCAACTCTTTAATTACCTTTGGAGGCACGAAAGTTTAAATGAGATTCTGATTGTTTTTTCATATTGGCTCCTGCCAGAGCTAAGCGTTAGTGAGGCTAGGGTGGGAAAGGGAGGTCGATCGTGTGACAGGCGGGGCATTGGTCTCCTTTGGCTCTTTAGCTGTAGGGTTCTGTGAGTTATAAGAATACTCCAGTAATTGGTTCCCTTGCAGAGGTTTACAGACATGCCGCGATGCTTGTGTGTCAGCTTTGCCATTTTCAAACATCCTCAGTTGGGTGTTCAGTTAGGATTTGTAATGGAAAGACACACACGCTCACACTTGCTCCCACTCACTTTATTAAACACTCCATCTTTGTGAATAAAGAATTTCCATCCTCTGTCCCCACCTCCACTTTTTGTATCAGCTCCTAAATGTTTTACACCTGATTGTTTCCTTACCTTCCCCTTTCTGTGAAATCCTCTGAGAGAGCTTTGTAGAGTGCAGCCCTCAAAGTCACCAATAAGCTGGGGCCAGCCTGGAACCCCAGTTATCGCCCTTGGGGGCACTTTTCAAAGCAGCTCGATTTCCTGGCGCTCCCCTTCCAAAACCGCCGCCCGTTTTGAAACTTCCTCGCTCGCTCTGCACTAGCCCTTGGCTTTGCCTGAAGGAGGCTGGAGAAGCCAGGGACGATGGAGGGAGGGGGCAGAGCCAGGCTAGGCTGCTCAGCGAAGAGGCCATCCTCTCTCTCCATCAACCGCTGACACCCAGGCTGTCTGACCTCCCCATGAGCAGAGACCAACAGGTGAGAGCACCCGCCTCCCTCTCATCACCCCACCAGGGCTGCGGTGACCCTGTAATAGCTTCTCTGCCCTACGGTATTGGCGACAGTGCATCCCCCCATCGCCTGGGTGGCTGTGATGTACTCCTCGCTTTGTTTGAATACTCCCTGCATTTGAATTGTCTAGTTTAAAGCCGCTTAAAGCTCCAGGCTTCAGGTAGATGGGAGGAGAGTGGGTTCCCAGGTGGAAAAAGCGACCGCATTTCCTTCCCAGGGCTGTATCGCTGGCGCGGAGGCTGTGTGCGCCTTATTTACACTTGCTTATAGCATTTCGCTCTTATTTTCCAGACAGACAGGAAGTCTGCTGGGAGGGCAGAAAATTACCTGGCCTTCCTTTTGCCGGAGCGCTGTGCCGTCCTGGGGGAGGAGCTGCGTTTTGCTCATTTTGGAGTCATGTGCAACGGGGCTGTACTTTTCCCTAACGAAGCCCCAGTGGCCGCACATGTGACACGTGTGCTTCTAGGAGCCTCAGAGGAAGGCGGCAGCCGGCTGGGGGCAGTCCCTCGGAAGGACCTCTGTTCTCACCAAAGCTCAGAAGGCAGGAGCCCGACGTGCACCCTTCCTCCTCTGTCCTCCTAATACCCAGCCAGCTGTCGCCCATGCAGAACCGCCTTTACATGTGAGGGTCTGACATTTTGATGTTTTTCAACCCAGGGTATGGGCCAAGTATGTGAATTGCGTCAGTGAGTACAGGCTCCCCACACACCCCGTCTGTGCAGGCAGACAGCCCAGCGCCCAGGGACAGCCCACCAGGGTAAGAGTCTGGATCTACGTCTGTCTCTGCCACCTGATAGCCATTCGACTGGGAGTCTGGAAGCAGTGCGTCCGTTCATTCCTCTTTCAGTCCATGTAATTTGAACTACTGGGTGTCCGTCCTTCTGCTAAGTGCTCGGAATGCCGGTGTGGGGAAGTCAGACCAATCCCCCCATCACAGCTTTTCCACTTGGCAGAGAGCGGACATATAATATATTGCAACCCGAATCTCTTGGACTTCTAGTTAGTGTCCCACCTATGAAATAAGTTAAGAAGAGAGGTTGTTCTTTATCTCAAAAGTATCTCCTCAGGCTTTTTAAAGAACATACAATAAAATTCCACATATTACAATATGTTGGGATATGGGAAGGGGGGTATACATTTCTACCAGTAGCTGTGAGCTGTGTTTTACTGATACTATCTTACTCTATGCAATCACAGTATGAGCTAAGCTTTGTTACGCCATTTTGCAGATGGACAAATTCAAGTTTACAAAAGTCAACAAGAGGGTTATTGTACTCAGTTAATAAATGCGCGCTGAGACCACGCTCCATGCCAGGAACCAATAGCAGAAGGTGCTGAGCCAGGCTCGGGGCCTGTCTTCTGTCGCTGTGATCTGGGACGGGGGAAGGACACGGAACAGGAAGTTACAGGTGTGACACATGCCACCTGAGGAGCAAAGCACTGGAAGCCTATGAAAAGGAAAACTCACCGAGTTTGAGGGTAAGGGAAGTCCTCTAAGAGGAAGTACCTTTGAAGCAGAGATCTGATGGAGAAATTGGCTGCGGCAAGACAGAGGGAAGCGGTGTGCTCCGGGCAGAACGGTGTGAGAGACGGACAGCAGGGTGGCGCGTGGGGCCCAGGAAGAGAATAGAGACCAAAGTCTGCCGGGCCTCTGGGGTCAGATCTCACAGGTCATGTTATGGAGTTTGGACTTGCCTGCCCAGTGACTGGAAGCCTGCGAAGTTGCTAAGTAGAACAAGTGACTTGATCGAGTGTCCATTTTAGACAGCTTGCTGTGGCTGCTGAACGGGGAGGGGAATGCAGGAACGAGACAGGAGACCAGGTGGGACTCTGTTACCGTGGTGCTGGTGGGAGGCCGTATGGTGACATGGACTGGAATGAAGATGGCGGAGAGAGTGGGACGCAGGGCAGTTTTTGTAGGAATTCCAGGCAGCTCCCAGGTGTCTGCCCTGAGGATGGGAGTGCCTGGAAGGGCCATTTTCTGAGGACTGGAGGAGGCACAGATTGGAGGTCGGCGGATCCCAGAGATGCTGCCAACACCCCAGCCATGCTGGGGCAGGCTGAGGTCATGTAAGGAAGATGGGGCGTGCCCTGTAGAAACAAGAGGGCGACTCTGGGAACCCTGAGGAACTGCAAGCGGGAGAACTGGGGACTGGCCGGCACTTACCTCAGGAAGGCAACACAGTGAGCCAAACCCTCTCCCAAGACAGCACCATCTTTTCCTTTGAAGAGGCTAATAGTGGTGACCTGAGTCGTCTGCTTCTCTTACCAGGAGGAGTGGAGAGACCATCAGACACCCCTCTCTAGAAATCACAAGGATTGGCCCGGCTCAGGGCAGAGTGCGAGCACGGCGAGTAGATATGGTTTGATGGTGTTCTCCCCACTGACATTACTTTTCCCCAGGAAGGAGCTGAGTGTGTGGGATGTACCCTTTGGGCCCCCTTTCTGAAAGTACTAATCCTTTTCGGGGGGCTATGACAGGCACCGTAAAAGGCAAGCATGTTTCTCCCATTACCAGTCGGTCTGTTATGGCTTGAATACCAAATCTGAACAAACAGCTCTCTGCAGGCTGCTATCTTTTATTTTTCTCTGGGATGTATCTTGCTCTAGGCAGACTGTGCCTGACTTCCTCCCCACAAGGGCCATTTGGATGAGGACACTGTGGGGGAACAGGGCCCAGTAATTGAGTGCCTCCCGTCGCCACTCGGGCTTCCTCATCTTTCTCTCCCCAAGCCGGTGGCATCGTGCTGTGGACGTCTCCCTGAATGACAGATTCGCTCTTTTGGGATCCTAGTGCCTGATTCCATCAGCCATCCAAAGCCGGTGTGCTTTGGGAAGCCTGTGGGAAATTCAGCAGTCTTCTAAAGATATAGATTACCTGCACATCTGTCGGGCTTTAGTTAAACATGACTGACTAATTTATCCTACAGTGTGAGAGGGGGATTCATTTCCTGTGCAGGTTGACTTGGCAATTTTCTCTGCCTAAGAACACTGAGACTAGATGACGTGCATGGCAATTGAGAAGAAATAGGCACTATTCGTTTTTCATTTTCAAATGTGAGATTGGCTATCGAGTCCATATCACATTCCCTCAGAAAAACAGACCACATCCTGTCCTGTTTCGAACTGTGCAGCCTCTGAAAAGTCAGACGAGTGAGCACTGTCGCCCTGAGGTTCTGAGTTGGGGCCCGTAAGCTTGTCAGCACAGGCCTGCTCCTGAGGTCCATCCTGGTATCCAGGCAAAGCCACAAGTCACAGCCGACGGCAATAACTCCTTCCCTCCTGTGTGTGCACCTGGTATAGCATGACACGCTGGCTCCTGGCTTGAGTGGGCTTGTGACCTTCCTCAGCCCATCTTTAAACACTGGAGGGAAGGAGTGGAGGCACAACCCTGATGTCAGGATGTCATGATGAACCCCCCAAAGCTGGAAATCCCCAAGGGATGGCTGACATCACCTGGCACTATCCAGCACATTGTGCTGTGACGGAAATACTTCCTATCTGTGCTACCCTGTAAGAAGTCACGGCCACGGGGAACTGGGGGGCACTTGGAGTGGGGGGAGGGGTGCAACTGAGGAACTAAATTTTAACTTTCATTTTAATTCATTTCGATGTAAACAGCCACACATGGTGAACGGGAACTGTACTGGCTAACATGTGTATACATTTTCACCTGTTTCCTATGTGGCCAAAGGCAGTTTCGTTTAGGTGCATTTGTCTTGCTGGTTTTCTGAATGCTGTGATGTTTGCTTTAAGCTTACTTACACATGTTCAATTTAAAACTAAAAAAAAAAGTGTTAATAAAAGTCACAGCTGGCACATGCTGAGTAATTACTATACACCATGCGCTCTGCTTAGCGATCTAGACATCTTGTCTAATNCTCATTTCAGAGGCTTGCCTCAGACTTTCAACAGCTGATATCACTCTGTCCAACTCAGAAAAAACTCCTCCAAAGCTGTGGATCTGACCGGCCTAGGTTCTGCTCCCTGTAAACAGATATAAGGCATCTCTCTGATCTGAAGCCAATTGGCTAGATCTCTCTTCCATCGGCATTTCCAGGGCCAGGACTTGTGCATATAGATCTGATTCCTCCATGGGACAGGTTATCTTGGCTTTGAGTGATGAGTCCAAGGTCCCCAGGTGGTTATAGAACTAGTATAACGCTATCTTAAAAAAATTTGTTTCCATTGGTTATTGGTATCTTCTTAATGCTTCACGAACCAATCATGAATGAGACATTTATAAGCTATGTAGTCTGAGAGAATTTCTTTTCCCCCCAGCTTACATGAATGAAATGCCTACCTTTGTCCTACCAGGAGTCTTACCTTAGCACATCTCCCCACAGACAGAGATTACTCTTGGCTGACTCATAAAAATATGATTTATCTGCTTACAAATTATTTTTCAGATGGTGAAATCTAATAAATATGTGTTCAGGGGCATTTCCATTAAAAAGTAGATAAACAACGAATTTCAGTCAGTTTATAATGCTGCCTACTTAGAAAAAGTGGCAATGCTCGGACACTAGAGCAGCACCTGTGCCTTATGCCTTCCCAGCCTGGGGGTCAGCCTCACATGTTTTTGTTTATTACGTGCTGCTGTTTTCCAACCGCAGCTCGAGGAGGAGGCTGCACATGTCCCCAGCCCTCTGCTTGTTCTCCTTTGCGGCTCTTGTGTGAGAACCTGTTTACAGATCTCGCTGCCTGCTGGTCATTGCAAGCATCTCCTTGTCCTTCTCTGAAGACTAGTGGTCTTCAGAGCCCCTAAGTTAGAGTGTGGGCACCACCACTGCAGGTGGGGCATCAGCAGACTTGCCTACCACTCAGCAGTGCTTTTCTGGGGGCACCTTCCTATCCTGATCTCTGAGAGCCAGGATTGCTCAGTGTTTATCATTTTTAGAATCACCTGGAATGTGGGGTTAAATCCAGGTCCNAAAAAAAAAGTGTTAATAAAAGTCACAGCTGGCACATGCTGAGTAATTACTATACACCATGCGCTCTGCTTAGCGATCTAGACATCTTGTCTAATATCGCAGTCACATAAGGACATACTGAGTTCACAGATGAGGAAACCCAGGCGCTGAGAGGCTGCCTTGTGGGTATCACCCGGCCCAGAAGTCGTAAAGCGGGGCTTCCTTTCTGGGCTGAGAGTCCAGAGCTGGTACCCTCTGCTGCCTGGCATGTCAGTTCTCAATGTCATTTCCTGGCTGGCATTGTAAGATACAGCCCTGTCCTGGTTGTTGAAAGCAAAGCAGAATCTTGAGGTCTTTAACAGCTTGGGTCTACACAGTGGCCACACAGTCACTGTGTGCTTTGCCGAGTTGAGATCTATCTGGTTCCTGGCTGGAATGCGGGCAGCAGGTATAGAGAGCGCGCTGAGCTTGCATAGATTCCACCTGGGTCTGCTCACCTCCCCTCAAATGGAGGGTGGGAGAGACTTTTTCTGCCTGAGGTCTGGGAAGTTTGGCTCTGTTCTCCACCAAGCCCCAGGCTAAGGGAAGATGGGCTTGCCGGAAAGCACACATGGGTGGTGGTTAAGGAGGAGGAGAGGGTCTGTATGATGCTAGTTTCTTCTAGAGATGATTCACCCTGCCCTTTGCAAGGCAGATAGGGCTTATCGCCTCAATTCAGTGGGAGTCTGCACTCACTGAAGGATGGCTTGGAGTTTTGGCGAGACAGTCTACTCATTTGTCACTGCCCCCATGCCTTCCAACGGAGAACCTGGGGTCTCTCTGTGCTGGTAGAATCCAGCCTTAACCTATGTCTGGTCAGTGCCGGGAGACGGTCAGAATTTGGCTCTGCACAGTAACATTGTTTCTGCTTGGCTTCTTGGCAGCCCGTGTCCGCTAGCTTTAGAATTTGGGAAAAGTGACAGTTGTACAGTTCACTTATTGGGATTTTGACCTCTCAGATCTCTAATTTCTGTCCCTCCAGATGCTCAAGGTTACTAAACACATTGTTTTTGTTTGTTTGTTTTATGTCTATTCGTAGCAGCCCACTGCCTGGACCCTTTGTCAAAATTCTCAATACATAGAATTAGGGTAAAATTTGGAAGCTACTGTGAAAGTCGTCTCCCTTCTCTGCACCACCGGCCCTCCTCTGGGATTTGTTCCCTCAGGTTCTACCTCATTGCTCTGCGAGGCCTTCCAGTGCCCCCCCTCTCCCCCAGCCATTGGGATTTTCTTCTCGTTCTCAGGAGTATTCCTTGGCCCCAATTACTCCGTCCTGCCTAAAAGATGAGCTGGACATCTACAGGTGGTCAGAAGGCCAGCAAAATGCCCCACACCCACAAATCCAAACCTTGGGCTAAAACAAAATTGAGAATCTGCTATTCCTGGGACCTTCTGGTGTCCCGGGCAGCCTTTCCCTAAGAGCCTTAGCTATTCCTGAGCGTTCATCTCGGAATGAGTTTAGTGGAAACACCATCTTCTCTGGCAAACTGCAAGAGCAAGTTTTATCGGCTTAGCAAGCGGTATCTGTGACAGTGTTTGAGGCTGCTGCACAACTGTGAGGCTGGCAACTTGCTTTAATAGCTTGGAGGCAGCCTGGGTTCAGCTGTGAACAATGCTGCCTGCCCTGGAAGTCTAGGCTCTCTGTCACACTCCTGACCTGTGACAGCAGCACCTTTGGGAGGTTTCAACGTGGGGGTAAGGAGTTCTGTCGTGGCTGGGCAGGGAGGCTTGTCTGGGCATGGCTTCGCTGATGGCACCGCATGGTGAGGACAGAGCTAACAGGAGCAGAAAGACTACGGACTGACAGGTCCTTCCATTTGCTTTTCTCCAGCCTGCACGGACAAGGAGCTGAGGAACCTGGCTTCCCGGCTGAAAGACTGGTTTGGAGCCCTTCACGAGGATGCAAACAGGGTCATCAAGCCCACCAGCTCTGACACAGCCCAAGGCAGTAAGACCACTTTACTCTTGCTAATTTATTTTGTTTAAAATTCCACATTTCCTACGTTATTAGACAGTGTTGATTTAGTAATAGCATTTTGGGGTGAACAAAGAAACACTACATGAAACACACACTGACTTAAAATATGTCCCAATTTCAGAAATATTTACATCACAGAGGAGGGGGAAATGCCTTAGCATCAAGGCCGTACAGAGACTTATGCATGTTTTGGATCCATGGATGAGAATCCGCGTATGCAGAGAGGGCAGACTTAGGTTATATGTAGATTTTCGACTCCGTGGGTGCCCAGTGCCCTAAACCTCTGGTGTTTAAGGGTCAGCTGTGTTTTTAAAAGTCTGGTCACAAAATTGTTTAGTATAGACATTTTGGAAAATATATATAAAAATACAAAAAAATCTATAAACCCATCATTTTAACAACTGTTAAGCATGTTGTGGTATATACTTCTTTTTCCTTGTCATAGAAAAAGAAAAAAAAAGTGT
>NW_017731361.1:8550-16976 GCF_001890085.2 Hipposideros armiger | reverse complement strand
TACAGTAGCCCAGCTCCAGGTCGAGCTGTTGTTCAGCATCTTAGCTGTAGAGGGCAGTGTCACTGGCCCTCATATGTGGGATCCGAACCGGCGCCCTCTGGCATCCCAAGCCAGCTGTTAACCAACACGCCACTCGGCCGACCCTGTTTTACAATGTATTTAAATATCTAGTTGGGGAGACCCTCCCCTGCCATTAATTTTTCAGAATTTTCCTGGATAATCTTATATATTTTAACAATTTGAGCTCTAGTGCTTTATTCAATTAAAAAAAATTCTTATTAGTATTATTTTTAGAATCAGGCAAAATTAATCTAGGAGAATTGATAGCTATATAATATTGAATCTGTTTATCCCAGAACGGAATCTGTTAACCAATGGAGTTACACGTTTTGTTCTCACAGATAATATACTTCCCTTATGTTTACTGTTGTTGCCATTGTACAAGAAATTGATGATTTTCCATTATATTTCCTCACTAGTGGTTGTTTCAATATTAATTTTGTTCCTGGACACCTTACTAAATCCCCATTTTGTTTAAATAGTTATTCTGGTTGGTTTCCTTGGATTTTTCAGCTGTGCAATCATGTCATCTGCAAATAGTGATGATTTTTTTATCTTCCTTTTCAATTTTTATACCTCATTTCTTTCTCTTTTCCAATCACATCAGCTAGTACCTGCAAGTCGATGTTACATAACAGCCATGTTTTTTGCTTCAGTAGAAATGCTTGTAGTGGGTCAGCATTAAGCCTAACTTTAGCTTTGGGCTGGAGTTCATACAAAATCCTGTGACTTTAGGCAGGGTTCAGGTTTAGCCCGAGTGAAGCCTCAATGTGAATGCTTCCCATGGACATGCAACGCCCTGACAGCGAGGTTACAGCCTTAACCAAGAGACAGAGCTGGCCACCTGGGGAGTTTCTGGATAGACTACCCTTTTAGCAACTGCTGAAGGAAGCCAGGGACCCCACCTAGGGCAAGACGTGGCAATGCAGGAGGAGTTGAACAAGGTCATTTGTTGTAGTTCTTTTTCTGTTTGCTTCTCATTTTGTGTATTTCTCCCCTTTTCTTAAGTTAGTTTCTTAATTTTTTTGTTAGGTTCCCACCACTTTAGTCCCTAACCCAATTCTGGGATTTTTATTTTACTTCCACATTTCATTATTATTTCCTGTTTATTACAGTATGTACTTGAGGCTACTCATTTTTTTCCCAAAGTATTTCTTTAGCTGTAGACCATAGGCATTGATATCTGGTATTTCTATTATGGTTAATTTGTAGATAATTCTACCGTTAAGACTCTTTGGCCCAAGCACACTCTAAGAGTGCACTTTTTGTTGGCTGGTTTTGATATTATTCACTTTAGTTTTGTTGCTAAGTTCAAGTTTTAGGCTTTTTTTTTTTTCCAAAAAAACCTCATCAGAATTGTATTCTTTGAATTAGTCCTTGAATATCTGAAAATATATGATGCTAAGTATAAACTTTCTGGAGTCAGTTTTTTTTCCTCTTTTATTGGTGGCATAACCATTTTGCCTGGAAGCCAAAGGGATTATTTACCTTTTAAGGGTACGAATTTTCTAGGACATGTCTTAGTTTTTCTCAGTCTGTAGCACTTTTTCTTGAGATACAGTCTTTTGAGCTCTAGCTCAAAAAAACTTTTTTGTTCCATTTGATTAGTCTCTTCTCAGGATCATCCGTTTTGTAGCTTCAGACATAAAGCCTTCATTTCTTTAATTGCTTAATTTTCTCCTTTCTATGTCATTTTTACCCTTGAGCCTCTGTATCTGTGCCTTAAACTCTAGTCTTACACAGCTCTTTTTCATTAAAACCCTTGACTAAGAGAAATCTTTGGTGATTAGTTTCATCTGCTCAGCAGCAAACATTTTTCTGTTATGAATTCTTCATTTTTCTGTTATGAATTCTTCATCTGGAGTTTCATCTTGTTTGTTCCTCTGGTTTTCTTGTAGCAATTTTTAGTAGGTCTCAGTCTGATTTATTTGTCCTTATCTTTCAATAAGCAGAGTTTTAAAAATTACTATAGGACAGTTTGAGGAAGGTTTTATAATTAGAAACTTGTTTCAAAGAAAACTGAGACAGTGTTTATAGGAATGACTGATTTTTCCTTCTCTCCTGCAACAGGCTTCTGAATGCCTAATTTCTATGTTTCAGTATAGTTACAAAGATGAGCATTTCCATCTGTAAAACAGGACTAATATGGGTACCTACTGAATATGGTGTTGTAAAGATTAAACGAAGATGTAAAGCTCTGGTACATTGTTAGAATACAATAAATGTTCATTATTTGTCATAGTAAATACTACCTTTCATCATCAAAGACGGGGCATGTTTTCCCTTCCCTTTGTTATTTTCAGTTGGTATCTTAAACCAAGAAATACAACCAGTTTCTCTCAAGGAGCACGCAGCAAGCCCAGGTGGCACTGGGAACGCCACAGGGTAGGAATTGTAAATGGGTACGTAGGTACTTCTGCTGCCTCGGTAGACACACGTGTGGGGCCTGCAGAAAGTTAAGTGCCCTGAGGTTTAGAGCATCTGTGTCCGTGGAGGACCCTGAGCAAATAGCAGAGCCTCCCAGAGCCACAGGACCTGCAAAAGCAAGTCATGGTAAGACCCAAGAACTAGCAAGGTCACCTTTCTTTTTGCTTGTCATGGACGTAAGTTCTCTTGGGAGATAAGAGAGTACCACACACTTTATATGCCCCCTTTAGCCACGTGGCCCCCCACCCTATCAGTCCTTCATTGAGAGCTGACAGTTTTGTGCTCATTCATAACAAAACTGGGGACTCAGAAGATGAGAGAGAGAAAGAAGCTTGCCCAGAGTATTCAGCTAGGAGGTGGCAGAGCCAAGAGGTAAGGTCTTACACTTCTGGACACACTCTCAATCTCTGGTGTAGCTTCACAGCTGTCCCTGGAGCTCTGTGTTTTGCTTTCCTGGGTGATGAGCCAGAAGTTTGGAAGTAGCCATTCTAATCCAATTTCTCTCCTACAGCAAGCGCGGGCGTAGATTAAGTATTTGTCACCTTCCTGCTGGTTAGTGGGTCTATGGATTCAGAANCAAAAAAATCTATAAACCCATCATTTTAACAACTGTTAAGCATGTTGTGGTATATACTTCTTTTTCCTTGTCATAGAAAAAGAAAAAAAAAGTGTGGGTGTGCACACACACACATTGCAGATTGGTTTATGGCCTCCTTTTATCATTTCACAATATGCTGACTATCTTTCTATGTTGTTGAGTAGCATTCTGCTTTGTAATAGCTACATAGCTGCCCAAATTATGCATATAACTTAATTGATGATTTAAGTTATATAGATGTTTAGTTTGGAGCACTGAACTTGTTCCTAACGTTCAGCTATTTTAAACAACATCGTAGCGAACCTCTTTGGTGATCTATAATAGCTTTGTAAATAGTAGTCAGACTGAGTTTTGTTCTCCATAGAAACGCCCAAACACATGTCCCCCTCCCCATCACTGAGCTGGCAGAGACCGCACTCAGAGCCTCTTCACAAACAAGAGAAAACTCACGGCGGTCCTCAGATCTGTACTCTGGTGTACTCTGGAGGCATCTCTCGATGCCTCTGACTCAAAGGCGGGGAGGGGCAGTCGGCACGTAATGGACAACTCAACAGCACAAGTCTTCAGGCACCTGGAGTTTTATAGTTGTTGGGATCCACAGTGTAACCAGGGCATTAGCCAAAAGAAGAACAATCTCCTGAATTTTGGGTTATTCTTTGTTGCTTGTAGCCATAGACACTAGTGGAGAATATTGATCTAGGGGACAGTTCTTTCACTATGTTAAGGGAAAAATAATGTTTGTGTCCTGGAATCTAAGTGTCCAAAGAGGGGTTCTTGGTGGTTGTGTCTGTGGGGAAGGGAGTACGATGATTTTTCCTTTTTTGTTCCTGCTGGGGCTTCCTTGGGAGTTTGCAGACAATTAATTCACAGCTGGTCTAGAGAAACTTCCCGGGATCCCCCAGGAGTAGCTGGCCCTGGGGCCCTCTGAGCAACCTTTCAGCAAAGAGCAGACTGATGTGCAGAGAGAGCTGCTCCCTGCAGCCTCCCATCCCCGGAGACCTTTCTGCAGACAGCTGGGGAGCCTGCGAAAGACCTGCCTTTGGCCAGGAGCGAACTGAGTCCCCGAAGAGGCTTTCAGGTTTGATGTCCTGAAGCAACTGTTGTGAGAGTGATATAAAGGAATGAGGCTGGGTTATCCCACAAGGCCAGAGGAGGGAGAGGCTTGTTTGTCAGTCCAGGAGATCTGAAGGGGAAACCAGGGAACCCTCCGAGTCCCACATGCGTGGGGCCAATCAGAAGGGCTGCTGTGTACCCCCTCCACCCCTTAAATATCAGATGCAGGCACCTCTTTTCTAGAACCTTCCAAATGGGTATGAGGTGGACTTGACCTTTAGATTAGTTCCAACCAGTTTGGCACTTCTTTTTGGTGGTCAGTCAGCAATAACTCCTCTTTCCCATGTATTAAAATATGAATACTCTATAAAACTGATGCACATTACATAAAATATTCTATACGAAAAGTGTGGAGCCATTTAGTGCTGGAGTAAATGGTCTTCCTTAGCCCCTGAGGACATCATCATCATAGAGGTTATTTAGTCGTGACCTTCAATCAAAGAAGAGGCTACCTTATGTCCCTAGAGCCTCTGTTCTTGAAAAAGGAGATGTTCTAAGATGTGCTATAAGATATCAAAATGAACCTATTTAAAAATGCAAAGATTTTAATGTGTGCCGAGGTAAACTTTGCAATAGCTAGAAAATTTCTCTCAACAAATACTTTTATTGACAACTTGCTATGTGCCTGTAGTGGCTGAGGCTCCTAAAGAGAATAAGAGTCTTTGCCTAGAGTCTAATAACAGGCACTTACAGTAACCCTACACACGGGGTTTTATAGCTCAGGGGGAGGTCCTGTCCTTGCTTTACTGGCTATCTGAAAAGTGAAGAGCCTTTGGTAAAGACAGAGGTTTAAAAAGGGTGGGCATACTGTGTATGCTGCGGCTTATGTTCTGCTGACTAAGCAGGGGTTCCTGGTGATGCAACAGAGAAACCCAATGGGAAACCCAAGAGTGGGCAACCGACCCCATCAGAACCCTTAACTGCAGTCTCTGTGTCCCCGCCCCTGGGCACTGTCCACCCCCAAACATGGCACCCTAGCCAAGTGGATGTCCTTGGGGCAGGAGGGTCATGTACAGTGCGAGGCAGAGACAGCTCTGAGAGGGGAGGGACTGACGGTGTACACTCAGGGTTGGGCCGCCTGGGCCTGAATTCCGGCTCCACCATTGTCCGACCCTGAGCAAGTTAACTTAAGCCTGGAGAGCACATAGCATCATTTCATAGGACTGTTACAAGGGCTCAGTGAGATAATTAAAGATAAAGTGCTTAGAAGAGTGCCTTAAGACAAAAGTGAACTTTTATCATAATTTTTTCCAGGAACATAAAAGCCAGCCCTAGAAATCCAGCTTGTGGAGTAACCTGAAATTGCATGGTGCTTTGGAGTCTGAAAGAAAGCCGAGTGTTAGATTTGGCGCATGCCTTCTCGGGCTTTGGCTACAGTCGACTTAATCTCCCAAGTGTTAAGCAAAGTGTTATTACTCGAGTGCCTACAGTTTCCATTGTGGAAACAAATAATTCTTTAAGAAAACTGCCCCCCGCTCCTCCAGGGAAATAAGAAAGAAATTATTGTCTGAGTCAGTTTGGATTCCGGATCATGTACCTCTTGAGGGGACTGCAGCAAAGAAGCTTGGGGACCCAAGGCGGGAACCTGGCTTGTTTTCCCATTAATGTTCAGGCTGCTTGGGTTTAACAGTCCGCTAGGATGTAATCAGTGCTGCTGGACTGTGCCACATAGTTTCGTTTTAATGCCATCCTTTTTACAGTCGTGTCTTTGTTTCGGTTTTTCCAATAATTTTTTTCCCCTTAAATACAAAAGCAGAGTTTGCAGTACTATCAGTTAGTCCCACAACTCACCGTGTTGGTACGCTTCCTTTCAGGCATGCCCTGTTTTAAGTATCTAGTAAATGAAAACCCGTATTTACATCACAGATAAATTAGCATTGGGGATTTGTTCCCATTAGAACGTACTTTCCTCAAATGCTGACTTCTGTTTTTGTGCATTTTAAATGGTTTCACTTAAAAAGCAGCAATGACATATTCTAGTCAAGTGCCGCTGAGACCATACCCCTGGAGGAGACGGTCGTGGGGGTGGGCCCTGGGCCTCTTCCTGGGGCAGGAAAGACCCGGCTCGGTGGCAGCTGACAAGTGCCTTGCCCTCGGCAGGGTTTGACACCAGCATCCTGCCCATCTGCAAGGACTCCCTGGGCTGGATGTTCAACAAGCTGGACATGAACTATGACCTCCTGCTTGACCACTCGGAGATCAACGCCATCTACCTGGATAAGTACGAGCCCTGTATCAAGCCTCTCTTCAACTCCTGCGACTCCTTCAAGGATGGCAAGCTCTCGAACAACGAGTGGTGCTACTGCTTCCAGAAGCCCGGAGGTAAGGGAGCGGGGAGGTGGGGTCCAGGGCGGCCATTGCAGGGCAGGACCACATGCCACATATTGGGAAGGCAGATGGAGATCAGCAGGCAGAAGGACACAGCTAGAAAATAAAGCATTCATCCCATTTAGTGGCAGGCCCAATGGCTCTTTTCTCCTATTTGAGTTCCACTTTTAGCACAGTATATTAGAAAACCCAAGAGCATAATCAAGGAGTGTGTTATTTCAGTATTCCTTCTGGGAAAACCTCTTAACCACATTGTGCCTCAGCCCTGTGATCTGTAAAATGGGGATAGAAACCTTTGCTACATAATCCCCCTTGTCACGTGGGTTCTCCGTGTTCCCCTTTAGGCCAAGCCACTTGTCAGCTTTTCTAGGGTAGCATGGATTTATCCTGAGTGTGTTAGACAAGGATATTTTGGTTATAAATAAACTCTAGCTAACTGAAGAAAGAAAGTGGCAAGATTTGGGGAAAGAATACAGAGCATCTCATGTACCACAGCATGAGGAGAGTCAGCCTGCAGGTGTGCAGATGGGGGACTAGAAGACTCCAGGGTCCAGAGGCAGGAGCTCTGAGTCTCCTTTAGGGGCCTCGGGTCCCACTTTACTTCCCTTTGTCTCAGCTCTTGGGCCAGGGGGCAGAGGGACACCAGTGGTGCACCCCAGCTCACGGGGACAAGCAGAGACCAGTCCAAGTCCCAGAAAGATCAGGTGCCATGTGGGTTAGGCAAGGCTCCAGGATAACATACAACAGGCTGTCAGAACCCACCCCCAGGAAAGGAAGATGGCTACTAACATTAAAGCATCTAAATTGGGTACATAGGTATGCATGTTCAGACAGTACACACACACAGCAGAAAATATAGGCATCACCAAAGGGTAGTCGGTAAAACGTGAGGACGTGTATATGTTTATAGGATTATAAGATACATTCCTAAAAGCAGAATTACTGGTCAAAGCACATATGCATTTTTAAATTTGAGCATCGTTTCCAATTTGCCCTCCAAGGGGTTGTAACAATGTACAGTTATACAAGAATACCTGTTTTTCTATGGTCTCGTCAAACTTTGTGATTGTTTTCAAATCAAGGGAAATTATATGTCCTTATAGGCTTCATTTAGTTTCTCTTATTATGACTTAGGTTGAGCATCTTTGTTTGAAACACTCTTGAGTCCCCTTCCCTTGAAATGTCTAGTTTTTGTACACTTTTTCTATCAGGTTCTTGTGTTTTTTTGTTTGTTTTTAATAGGACTTTTCTCTAAGGACCTTAGAACTGTTCTAGTCATACATATTGTAAATTC
The DNA here is from genome assembly GCF_001890085.2 of Hipposideros armiger. Lineage (NCBI taxonomy): Eukaryota > Metazoa > Chordata > Mammalia > Chiroptera > Hipposideridae > Hipposideros > Hipposideros armiger. The sequence continues at coordinate 9,156 of NW_017731361.1, read as the reverse complement.
CTCTCCCTACCCCCACCCCCGACTTCAACTCTGTATTTTTGCTAGGAAGGAATTTTAAGATAGTCAAGTCTCTCCATCTTTTATTTTATGGCTTCTTAGAAGCCATAAAGCTTACATTAAGCTTAGCAAAGTATATTTCCCACTTTAAGATAGTAAAGCAATTTTCTTGTGTTTTCTCTTAGTACTTTTGGGGGTTATTTTGTGTGTGTTTGTTTATTGACATCTTGTCTCACTTTAGATTCTTTAGATGGTCAAATAGGGTCCCAACCCCTCCCCCCTCCCTGGAGATGGTTGTCCAGTCACTTATTGACTAATCTTAATTAATCCATCTTTCTCCCCCCGATTTGAAATGCTTCCTCTATCCATATGAAACTCCTATATTTATATGTCTATTAATCAAACTATTTATAAATCTGTTCTAAACTGTTTAAATTACAGTTGTTTTACTATATATATAATATATATAGTTATATATATATAGTTATATATATAACTATATATATAACTATATATATATATAACTATATATAGTTATATCTATATATATAGTTTATATATATATATATATATATATATATATATATATATATATATATATATATATAT
>NW_017731361.1:0-1075 GCF_001890085.2 Hipposideros armiger | reverse complement strand
ATTTCCAATAAAATACTAGAAAACCAAATTCAACATTTGTTGATGATAAATACAACAAATTAAGTATAGAAGTACTTACCTCAACATAATAAAGGCCATATATGACAAGCTAACATCACACTCAATGGTGAAAGGCTCAAATCTTTTCCTTTAATATTAGGAACAGGGTGCCCATTCTCACCACCCCCATTCAACATAGTACTGGAAGTCCTAGACAGAACAATTAAGCAAAACATGAAAAATTAAAGGCATCAATCAGAGTTGGAAAGAAAGAAGTAAAATTGTTTATATTTGCAGGTGACATAACTTTATATAGAGAAAATCCTATATTCTAAAAAACCGTTAGATTGAATCAACCAATTCAGTAAATTGGCAGGATGGAAAATTAATATGCAAAAATCGGTAGCATTTCTATATACTAACAACAAATTATCTGAAAAAGGAATAAAATGAATATAATAGCATCAAAAATAAAATACTTAAGAATAAACTTAACCAAGGAGGCAAACAGCCCTAGTCTGAAAACCATACGACATTAATGAAAGAAATCAAAGAAGACACAAATACATGAAAAGACATCTTGTGTTCATGGATTGGAAGAATTAATAATGTTAAAATGTCCATACTACCCAAAACCATCTATAGCATCAACACAATCCCTATCAAAAGTCCAGTGGCATTTTGTGCAGTAGAAAAAGACAATCCTGAAATTTTTATGGAACCACAAAATACTCCAAACAGCCAAAGCGATCATGAGAAAGAAGAATAAAGCAGGAGGCACCACATGTCCTGGTTTCAAGCTGTCTTATAAAGCTATGGTACTGGCATAAAAGCAGACTCATGGACCAATGGGACAAAATAGGAGCAGGGGCCCAGAAAACTCCATGGAGAAAAGACAGTGTGTTCAAGAGAGGGTGCTGAAAATTTAGAAATCAGATATTTACATGTAAAAGAATGAAGCTAGAACTCTATCTGGTACCACTCACAAAAATTAACTCAGAATGGACTGAAGACTTAAATGTGAGACCTGAAACCATGAGACTCTTAGAAAAAAAAGCATAAAAATAAAGCTCCC
>NW_017732449.1:475423-476372 GCF_001890085.2 Hipposideros armiger | reverse complement strand
TCACACAGAAGAGGGACTCAAATTTTTCTTAATGGTCCCAGTGATTAGAACTAGGACCAAAAAGTAGAACCAATGAGAAGGTTTATAATAATCTTCTCTATCACAATCCAAAACCACAGTGTATCTCTGAGGGTGGTAAGTTCCCATCCGTTTGGCAGGTTTCTTTGCTTCAGGGAAGGGAGTTTCAAGTAAGAGGTTGAACAAATGTAAAGCCTTTCTTAGCACTGATATCCTGCAATTCCCCCATCTCAGACATTAACTGGTAGTCAGGAGGAGATAATAAGTTTTGGAGCAACGCAACTGTGTTATCAGAAGTGTGATTAAGGAGACAGGATTTGGTGGAGTGCACAGTTGTATTTCAGGGGTAGAACTGGATACTGGGAGGTCAGAAATGGTGAGGGTTATTGATAGAATGCTTAATTCAGCATCCTAGGATCACATATATTTTCAAGGGGACTTGGGAAAGAGGAGGTGAATTCCTCCAAGCCTTGGTGCATTTCACATAGAAATTTCGAGTATTGAAGTCTTCCTGAACCTTCTTATTCTTTCTCAGTATGGTTCCCTAATAGATAAACTGAGATTCACACATGATTTTTTTTTTAATGCTCCTATTTTCCAGGGAGCATTAAAATGTCCTTGGTGAAAACAAAGACAGCAGATTTCAAAAGTTAACGGCCTCCAAAAAAGGCTTTAATATTTAATTTGAAATTAAATAATCTATTCTGAAAAGACTTTTTATAGATCCATCAATTCTCAATAGAAATATAAGTTAATTGGAAATGAAAATTTGTTCTTTAAATAAGACCAAATATCATTTGGGAATATCCGAGTATCCATGGAAGCTTGGGCATTGTATGCTGGCTCTGATTGCTACATGTTTCACTGACTTTTGAAGAAAAGAAAACATTAAGATGAGTTGGAAATAATTGTGAATTAACCCTGTATTCTA
>NW_017732449.1:464674-467943 GCF_001890085.2 Hipposideros armiger | reverse complement strand
TTCCCCACACAAAAAAGTATGAAGTACAAGGACAGGAAATTATTGTAACAGGAGTCAGGAATTGGCTGCTATTGGGGTAGAGGTGGAGGGATTGACTGAAACAGGGCATGACGGAACTTTCTGGAACGATGGAAATGCTCTCTCTATACCTTGTTTTGCATGATGTTGACATGGATGAACACAAATGTCAAAACTCATCAAACTGAGCATTTAAGATCCATGTATTTAATCAAATGTAAATTATCTCAGTTAAAAAAAAGGCTTTTCTATATATACCAGTGAATAAAACAGATTTTAAAAATGAAAAATATCCCATTCTCAATGGCGGCAAAAATATAAAGTACACAAGAAAAATCTTACGAGGAAATGTAATGAATCCGTATAAAGAAATTTTACAAAATGTTATTAAATGACTTTTTATTTTAAAGATTTTATTGGGGAATTGGGGGAAGGAAACAGCATTGGGGAATTGGGGAAGGGGAACAGACAAGTTGCTGTCCTTTTGTTCTTTAGTCTAATTCACTGGCCCATGTTGGTGTTATCATTGAGCTCTTCCTGGCTGAGGCAGTCAGTCACTGGCCATTGGACAGCTGCTCATGGCAGCTCACTGCAGCCCCACTGTAGCCCCACTGCAGCCTACACCATCGCAGCGACTCACAGCAGCACAGCTCCAGGTTGAGCCTTTATTCACCATCTTAGCTATAGAGGGCGCAGAGTCACTGGCCCATGTGGCAACCAATCTGGCACCCCTGTTGCTCAGAGCTGGCATCCCAAGCCAACTCTTAACCAACTGAGCCACTGGGGTAAATAAAGATATTCTATGTTCTCAGACGAGAATATTTAATATTGTAAAGATGTTCATTCATACCAAAGTTGTATATAAATATAAGTAAATCCCAGAGCAATGTCACAATTCATTTTAAAACATCTTTCTTAAATAATATAAAGGATTTACCTGCAATATTAAATGGAAGAAACAACTTATCTTTTCATCATTTATAAAAATAAGATGGGAGATTTGTCTTACCAAATAGTAAAACGTATTATTAAAAGTCTGTAATTATAATATCAGCATATTGCTACCAGAAAAATGAGGAAGAATAGAAATAAGCAAAGTATAAAAATAGACCAAAACAGACAGGCAGTCCCCTACTTCAGTACATAATTATCTCATAAAAACATATGGAATACAAATGCACAAAAACTGAAAAGCACGCTTACATATTATAAAGGGGTTTCTATTCTCTAAGAACTGAAAATTCTATGACAACCCTAATCATACAAGTTTTAACAGTATGTTCCCAACATTTTCTTTCAATCACAATAGATCCTAGAATCAGCAGGCTAAGTGTAAGAGAGCATCTGTTTGAGGAACTGCTTTCAAATTCTAATTATTTCCATATTTATCCCAATTTTATTATTTTTTGATGCTTATACTTTATGATTAATATCAACACTTCTCAAGTTCCCATCTTGTGTGTGTGTGTGTGTGTGTGTGTGAGAGAGAGAGAGAGAGAGAGAAAGAGAGAGATGTGTAAGTTGGTTTTACTGTAATTGCATTGCTGAGACATAATTTACATCTCATAAGATTCACCTGTTTTAAGCGTAAAATTCAATGAATTTTAGTACATTTACAGAATTTTACAAACATCACCACAATCTAATTTTAGAATATTTNTATTTAAGAACTAGGGCAAATGGCGCTTTAGCAAAGGAAGATCTGCCTTTCCTTCATGCACAAGCATCAGACCAGTTCCCTCTGTGTCCACTAAGATTTCCTAACACTCTTTAGGGAAATAAGAGATTAGATTACAACAAAGGGTAGTGTAGGTGTAATTAGGGGTACCTCAGATGCACCTCCAATAAAGACAATAATAATAGTCTACCTCTTTTTTTCTTTCTCTCTCAAAAATTAAATGAACTAATATATGTAAAGCATGTAGCACCGTGTCTGAAATATATGTGTTAACTCATTGTCTGTGTTGCCTATGTCTCTTAGAGCAGACCCTGGCACAGAGTAGGTACATAATTATCAAATGCAGTGCATCAGTGAGTGAAGGGCGGCAGTGTCTACAGGAAGGGAAAGACGGATGGATCAGGGCCAGCGCAGAGCACGGACTCCTCTCCAACAGCTCGATCCACATTTGAAGACACTCTCACCTCCTAATCTATAAGTTGGATAAAAGAGACATACAGGCACTACAAGAATTTTCTAGACTATGGAAAGAAGTATACAAGAAAGAAAGCAAATAAGATATTCTTTTTAAATGGTATGCCCGGGGAGCTACAGACAGTTATCAGATACCATCAGAGAGGTTGAACTACTTGCCCACAGTCACAAAGTTCACGGGGGTCAAGAATGTGTCTGACACTTTCCATCTCCATGTGTTCCCTCTGGCCCTAAGTATTCATTCAAAGGTGGGGACGTTTAGAATGTGTCAATCAATCCTGTTAGAATTTTAGAATTCCAACTCCAGGACTCAGAAGAGGGTCTTAAGTTTTCTCCGTCCAATGCTCCATTTCAGACTCATAGGCATTTCTAGAAAGAGTAAGTCAACTGCTACAGAGTCCCTTCTTGGTAATAGCCCAAGGCCATTCCGTGTGTTGGGATGGTTTGGGTGCCAAACCTGGGCACCAAGTTTGTCCTGATCACCTGAGAAATTCCCTGACTCCCTATAATCATACTTTAGTCTACGTTACGTAGAAATTTTCTCATCTCTCTACAAAGGCATAGTTCTCACTCACCCAGGACAAGAGCAAAGGCAGCTATGTAGAGAGCAGTGGAGAAGCTGGGCCTGTTTCAAGAAAGTCTTCAAATGGATTCATTCATTTATTCAACAAGTACTTCTTGAATACCTACCATGTACCAGGCACTGTACTAGGTGCTGGGAATAAAAAGGGGGGAATCCTTGCTGTAATGGGGTTGCCATTGTAGTTGACATTCTAGAACTCAGATAATAAACAAATTAAATAAATAAAGTATATTGGATGTTAAATGGTAAATAGTGTTATTGAAAAATTACAGGGAGATAGGAGGTGGTGGAAAGAAATGCCATTTTAGATAGGATAGTTAAGAAAGAGAAATTAAACCTGTAACCTATGCTATTCAAGCTTCTACTTTTTTAAGCTAATTTCTTAAGATTGTCTTTCATTTTATAAGGTCTCCTTAATCATTAAAAAGCATTTTAATTGGTTATTGAATTAGACATGGTTTCCACTGTAGACACGTTCATGCTACTCATCTAATCGGATCCTGTGGTGGATGGTAA
>NW_017732449.1:458615-461463 GCF_001890085.2 Hipposideros armiger | reverse complement strand
AATCTAATTTTAGAATATTTGCATCACCCTAAATAGAAGCCTCATGCCCATTTACGGTCACTCCCTATTCCCACCCTAGTCCTAGACAACCGCTAATCTACTTTGAATCTCTACAGACTTGCCTTTTCTGGATGTTCTATATTAATGGACTCAGACAATATGTGTTATATTGTGTCTGGCTTTGAAATAAGGACAAAATGAAATACAATTTTAAAACAATTACATAAATGTCATTAATCAAATGAAGATAAAAATTCTGCTAAAACTGACCCATTTTATCAATGCCACTTGAAATAATTTTCAATATCTTTATCAGCTGATGCATCAAATAAGAAAACTGGGTTATAAAAGTGGTTTAGTGATGATGTATAAGGCTCAAGTGTGCAAATTGCACAAAAGTAAAAATATGAGTATTTGTTATATGACAACGCTGGTAGTTTAGAAATGCTTGTTTACTCAGTTGGGGTTGATATAACTGATTACTTAGGGAATAGGATCACTAGTATATATGTACACTAAATTCATTCCAAATGTATTCAAGCTTTAAAGTGTGGCCTCTGGCATCATACTACCTGGATTTAATTCCAGGCTCTGCCACTCACTATGTGACCTTGAGCAAGTCACTTCACCTTTTTGTGTCTCAGTTTCTTCACTTGTCAAATGAGTTATAATAATATCATACACCACAGGTTTTTTGTGATGAATAAAGAAGATAACACATATAAAAAATTCTTAGAAAAGGGCCTGGCAAATGGTTAAGTACTCAGTAAATGTAAGCTTTTGATGTTGCTTTTGTTGTTAATATATGAGGTTGGACAATTTAAGTTCATGAATATGTTGCAACGATGTTGTTTGATATCAGAGGGATTATTCATTATGAATTTGTACCAACTGGACAAACACTTAACAAAGTTCACACTTTGGAAGTGCTGAAAAGGCTGCATGAAAAAGTTAAATGACCTGAAATTTTCGCCAACAATTCATGGTTCTTGCATCACGACAATGCATCAGCTCACATGGCACTGCCTGTAAGGGAGTTTTTAGCCAGTAAACAAATAACTGTATTGGAACACCCTCTCTACTCACCTGATCTGACCCCCAATGAATTCTTTCTTTACCGGAAGATAAAGAAAATATTGAACCAAAGACATTTTGACAACATTCAGAACATCAAGGGTAATACGATGACATCTTCAATGGCCATTTCAGAAAAAGAGTTCCAAAATTGCTTTGAAGGGTCGACTAGGCACTGGTGTCAGTGCATAGCTTCCCAAGGGGAGTACTTCTAAGGTGACCATAGTGATATTCAGCAATGAGGCATGTAGCCCTTTTTCTAGGATGAGTCCNGCTTCTACTTTTTTAAGCTAATTTCTTAAGATTGTCTTTCATTTTATAAGGTCTCCTTAATCATTAAAAAGCATTTTAATTGGTTATTGAATTAGACATGGTTTCCACTGTAGACACGTTCATGCTACTCATCTAATCGGATCCTGTGGTGGATGGTAAGACGCTCCTTATGTTTGGGAAGATTTACAATAGGGACCTAACTGAATCTTCTCCCCAGGAACTCTAGGGTATCAGAGCTAAACCATCTATGACAATCTAGAGAAGTCCAAAAAGCACGATGATAATATTCATTAGGAAGCCTTTCTCCCACACCAAGGGCCCTGATCACACCCACTGCAGGTATCTCCTATCAGGGTCTCTAACAGAGAAGAAGTAAAGGCTTCCCCAGCCTCCAGGTGCTACCAGACATCTGGGAAGAGCGACTCCAAGTATGAGGTTGAGTTATGTGAAAATGTCACTTTTGTAAGTCAAAAATGGGGGACTATCAGCAATTTCATACAGCTTAACCTATTTCATGGCTCAGGGTCAAGCTGCCCTAGATGTCCTCATGAAATGCCTCTGACTTAGTACACGAGAACTCATTCCAAAAGAAAATGCAAACCTCAACAACTCAGCGCAGCCGAGGACACCAACAACGTCCACACCTACAGCAGCAGGGCCCAGAGCAGGTGAGCAGGGGACTTTGGGACCTCTGGCATAGCACTGGCCAATAACAATATGGGAAGAGGAGGTGTGAGATGAAGGAAATCACTCAAGGGTAAAACCAACAGGAGAATGGGAATGAAAAGGTGACAGAGGTAATTGATTTGTTTAAAAATGTATTCCAGAGGAGAAAATAATAGCTCTAATATTGAGTTTAGTACGATTCTGAAACCAATATCTGACAAAGATGTACAAAAGAAGTAAGCAACTCCATAAAAACAATAACAAATAAGCAAGCAAACAAAATATAGGCCAATTCTTATATAAACATAGTTGAAAATATATTAACAAATAAAATCCATCAGTATTAATAATACGCCTTGACCAAGTCAAGTTTATTCCAAGATGCATGGATGTTTCAAAATTAGTAAATCACATTAGTGGGTTAAGGAAGAAAAATTATGCAAACATCTCAACAGAAAATATATTAAGATAAAATTTGACATCCATTCCAAATGAAACAAAAAGGTAACACTAAGACCATTATCATTAATTCAAGATCAGGACAATAATCCCTGCTATCACTCCTGTTAGTCAACAGTTTGGGAAGTTCCAGCTAATGCCATAAAATAAGAAAAATACATAAAAGGTAAAATTATTACAAAAAAGGATAAAAAATATGATTCTTCTCAGAAGATATGATTGTTTAGTTGGAAATCAAAGATAACCAAGCGAATAACTACTGAAACTAATGAAACAGTTAGCTAATTATAGATGTGTAAAAATAAAGAACTTCTACATATCACAAATCAAAAGATAACCTAATAAAAATGGGCAAAATGCTAAAACAAATTTTATA
>NW_017732449.1:453385-454400 GCF_001890085.2 Hipposideros armiger | reverse complement strand
TTTTGTTTGTTTTAGAAAGTCTTTATTTCCCGTTTGCTTTTTTTTGAAGGATAATTTTACAGGGTACAAAATTCTAGGTTGGTGGGTAATTTTTCTCTCAACTCTTGAAATATTTCACTTCACTCTCTTCTTGCTTGTACGGTTTTTGAAGAGAAGTCAGATGTAATTCTTACGTTTGTTACTCGACAAGTTAGGTGTTCTTTTCCTCTGGCTTCTTTCAGGATATTTTTCTTTTTCTTTTTTTAACTTTATTGGGAAATAATGTGTTTTCCCCAGGACCCACCAGCTCCAACTCAAGTAGTTGTTCTTCAATCTTAGTTGTAGAGGGTGTAGCTCAGCTCTAAGTCCAGTTGCCGTTTTCAATCGATTGGGTTGTCGGATAAGTCATGACATATTTTTTTCTATGTTTTTCATTGCAAAAATGAATCATGACTTTTCCGACAACCCAATAGCTGTGGGGGGTGGGGGGAGTGGTCCACCATCCTATGCGGGAGTCGAACTGGCAACCTTAAGAGCACACATTCTAACCACGTTCTGAGCCATCCGGCTGCCCACCAGCAACTCAGCGGCAGCTCAGGTCAAGTCACTGTCTTCAATCTAGTTGCAAAGGGCACAGCTCACTGGCCCATATGGGAATCAAACCGGCAACCTGTTGCTCAGAGCTTGCGCTCTAACCTACTGAGCCACTTGGCCACCCCCAGGATTTTTTTCTTTCTCTTTGATTTTCTGTAGTTTGAAAATGATTGGAATTTATCCTTCTTGGTGTTCTCTGAACTTCCTGGATCTGTGGTTTGATGTATGAAACTAATTTTGGGGAAATTCTGTTATAATTGTTTCAAATATTGCTTTCTGTTCCTTTCTTCTCTTTCCGGAATTCCTAATTATGCATGTTATGCCTTTTGTAGCTGTCTCACAGTCCTTGGATATTCTCTTCTGTTGTTTTAAGTCTTTGTTCTCTTTGCTTTTCAGTTTTAGAGCTTTCTGTTGAGATATTCTCAAGCTCTGAGATTCTTTT
>NW_017732449.1:449146-450657 GCF_001890085.2 Hipposideros armiger | reverse complement strand
GGTTAGGTGTGGAAGCGTGAGTGAGTAGCCAGGAGAAAACCTATGGAAATATATTTTTTATCTTGTTGTGAACCTTGAAAAAAAAATGATAGTGTTCATTGAAATGCCTACTCTATTACAGGTGCTATCCAAACACTAACTCATTTGTTCTTGACAACAACGACATAGGCAGATAAAGTATTAATGTCTTTTCCATATGAGAACCGAGGCATAGAGAGAAACGGCAGCCATAGCATTTATGGGAGAGCAGCTTGGGAGCGTGCTCCCAAGCAGCAGTGTTGTCACTGTGGGGGGTGAGGTGATAGTGCCAATTAAGATGATGAATATATCTCCACTGCCCCTGCACAGCAAAGGCCACACCACTACCTCTGAGAACAAATTGTAAAGCATCACGGTGAGCTCCGCACATGAGCAGCTTCTTGTCAAGAAAACAGGAAGCATTATGCTGAAAAAAGGAGAACAGATGAAAATGCCAGTAGCTGAGTGCATGGGGAAGCAAAGCCTTGAATTACTCAACTTAATCAAAAGCTTTTCAGAGCTGAGGAAGGGGTCGTGTGTCTACTGAGAGGAAGTCCAAGCCTCAGGACCTGGAATCCAATAGGAAAGCCCTGGTGTGGGATCCCTCAGCATATGTTCCCCAACTCAGGTTTGTGGGGTGAGTGGGAATAGGTGACAAGACTGGAGAAGACGACACATGTTGGTCCTGCCAGAGTTTAGACCATCAGATGTACCAAGGCCTGGGGACGTGCATATTTGCAAACTGATGACCTGCTCAAAATGGTCTACAGATATGTTTTATAATTTATCACAAGAACAATGGGGAGCTGATGATGTGTTTTAAGCAAGAGAGTGACATGGTTTTTACACGGATCACCACGGCTGCGGTTGTGGGTAATGAACTAGAAGGGAGATGAGGAGGTGGCTTAGGCGAGGGGTGTCTAAAGAGAGTTCAGATGCCCCAGAGATGTGCAGTATGATGCTCTGGAGTAGGGTAAGGAAACAAAATAATTTCTCTTTATCTTTGTTATTGTAAAAATAAAGTCTACTCATACTTCACATAAAGATGGACATGAGCTGACTCACTCAATCTCAATCAAAAACATTATGTAGATAATGTAAATATTCATTTACTATTGTTAACGATTAACTATACTTGGTCTATATTGTTCTTTGAGATATTTGCTAATGACAGTATAAAGCCATTATCATCAAGATAGTTAAAACATAATATTTCAAATATAATATTTCATCTTTGTCCTTTTTTTGTGTGTAGGTGTTAACATGTTCAGTGAAACAGTACATGAATATAATTAATAAAAAAGAAAATATACATATATTGTCAGTGAATGCTCTATTATTATTATTATTATTAAACTAATATAAGTGCACTGTATCAGTCTGGGTCCAAACAAGAGAGAGAAAGCATCCAGTAATTTGGGCAGGGAAAGTTTAATATGAAGAATTATTAACTGTAACATAGGACTGGAGTGGTGAGGAATTGGCTTGCAAGA
>NW_017732449.1:445454-446321 GCF_001890085.2 Hipposideros armiger | reverse complement strand
TTTTGAAACCCTGGCTATTCATGTAAAAGTAGGACTTTTTAAAGGTGGTCATTTTGATGTGGCTATTTTAAAGACAAGGGCATCATATCATAACATTCACTGTTTCTAGTACCAAGCTGATGCTTACTCCATCTCCGACCCCACGTCAGACATGACCACCACTCACAAATAGGATGTGAATTAGTGACGGTGTCAGGGTCAAAACCCCACTAAAAACAGTTGTTTTATACATTATCTGGAAATGTTTGTAAAAGCTGGAGGTTTATCTGTTTGTTTCTAGGCAATGTGAAGATGCACATAGCATTTCTTTTCTCCCTCTTGACCCGCCCTCATATCTTCTGAAACAACCACGCTCTCAGGCTGAAAGTTGGTGGTGGCAGCAATAGCAATGCCAGTCCCGAAAGGAGGAACCAGGGAGTGGGCACCAAGGGGAGAGAGGACTGGATCTGAAAGGAGACAGGGTGAGGCCTTGGCAATAAGCCCTATAATAAAGGCGGCGAAGGGAAGTTAGCACAGGCCACACACAGCTCTGCATTTCGGAGGTACTCGTATGTATCTGTGATGTGGGAGCGAGCTGACATGGATGAAGGCTTGTGGTCTGCAGGACAGACCAGTGCCTGTGAGCAGCTCAGGCAGGAGCGACTTTGGCTGTCCTTCACACTGGCGTTCTTTACATACCTGTTCAGTGTTTAATAGAAGAGAGGTGGGCTGTTCTGATGGGTAGAGAAGGCAAATTGTTGGAGGCAGTGCTGGGCTCCCCTCTGTCATCTGAACAGTCAAGCCCTAAGCTTGCAGTTAACTGGGCCCAGGTCTTAGAAGGTAGGCAGGTGAGCTTTCACTGCAACCTGAGCGAGCTGGGAATGTCAT
>NW_017732449.1:442193-443929 GCF_001890085.2 Hipposideros armiger | reverse complement strand
TTCCCTTCCTTTCTCCAGGACCAAAATAACCTTGGCTATTTTCTATGACTGCTACAATTGAGAAATACACAGACCAGAGCCAGGACCAGACCCGAGGTCCATGATTGGGTATGAAATCTTAAGAGACAGTAAAAAAATATATATATTCCATTTAAAAAAAGGACCAGTTCAATTCCTAAAAACCACTCATCTATAATCTGAAAATATGGAAGGATTCTCTTCTGTGTAACAAACAAACGAAAAAGAGGTCTGATGGCTCTGATACCTGGGAAAGATTACATGCAAAAATAGCTCAAGCTATTGAGAATGCCGAGGGAGTGTGCAGTTCCTGAAGCAGAGGGCAGTAAAATCTGGCACTAAATGCTAACAAGGGAGGAGTTCTTCCAAAATGTCCAGGGCCTGTGAGTCACTGGGACCCTCTTCCATTAAATGTAAAAGTAATTCTCTAAAAGCAGCACGATTATGGACCTTACTGTCCAGCCCAATGTGTTAAGAAAGCACTACTGCTCAGAAAAGGATCCAAAACTGACCTGAGATGAAGGAAATGAACTATGGATTAGATTCTCTAATGCCTCCCTGTTTTGGGTGAAGCCATGCTGACAGCAAAGTGACATTTGCAGGGCCATCTGGTGACATTTCTGTTTGGGAACAGATTACTAGAGACTGGGGAGGGTGGTGGGGTTGGTGCAGAGGCCAACACAAGGATCTCAGGTCGCTTCCTGGAGCCTGTGTATGTCTTCGAAGGGGGAAATCCCCTATTTTTTTTTTTTTCTAGAAGACTGGTCAAATTGTAGTTACTAAACAGTGCGTGACCTGATAGGCAGCCCCTTCTGTACTGAAAATCGCCTTTTTATTCTGAAAGCAGCTATGAATATGAAACCCAGGTATTAAGGAAAGTCCCTTTTTAGGAAATGTTCTCTCCTCCCTTCCCTCACTCCACCAGGATAAAGGCAGCTCGAGATGAGTTGCTTCTTCTTGGAATTGCTTCCTGCTCTGATGTCACAGACTTAGGCCCTGCCAGCTTGCGGTTGCCTGCTTTGGTAGCCATGAGCATCCCAGTGCCTAGCATCAAGACTGCCTGGTAACGTCTGTTGAAAGAGCAAATGCTTCACTGGGCTTTAACCATTCCATCATGCTCTGCTCTCACCGAGTTGTTGATCTCTGTTTCAATATGGCAAAACTCCAGAATTACCTCTGTTTGGCTTCCTATCCCCTCAACAAGCTGCTGTCTGCACACTGTTGTGCAGGAATAGTGAGGCTTTTCCTTTGAGGCCTAAGTGGAAGCATTGCATGTCTGCAAACCTCCCCAGGGCCAGCGGCACCCTTTATTGCAGAGATGCTGGTTTGATCCCTGAAGCTGCACAGAGACTTCCCCGGTCCCTTGCCCTGCAGCACTACTTTTCTTTAACTGGAATATTTTCATAAGAACTGTCTGAAAGTAGTATTGGTGAACTGCTCAGTGCCAGTTTCTCTTTCGGACACACTGACTGTGACCCCTCAGCCTCCAAAGAAAGAAGCCAGACAAGCTCCCTCTGCAGGCTGCACACCCAATTGGTGTTTTCCCAGGGCTGCCTGGCTTCCAGGGAGGCAGGCCCTGGTCTCAGGAATTGTGGACTAAGGGAACAAAGCCCTGTCCAGCTCTTCAGGGACAGGAGACCCACCTGCCTACAGAGGGGCCCTCTGACATGCTGTTCATCCTGCTTCTTTCCTTATGTTGAAGTAAAGCTTACCAAATC
>NW_017732449.1:421102-439543 GCF_001890085.2 Hipposideros armiger | reverse complement strand
AATTAAAAAATGGACAAAAAATTTAAACAGATGTTTCATCAAAGAACATAAACAGATGGTAGAGAAGCACATGAAAAGATGCTCAACCTCATAAGTCACTAGGGAAATGCAAATTAAACCATAATAAGATTCCATTTTATACCTCTCAGAATGTCTAAAACTAAAGACCAACCCTGCCAAGTGCTGGTGAGAGTGCAGAACAGGAATTTTCATACATTGCTGGTGTGGATGTTAAATGGTATTTCCATTCTGGTAAACCATGTGGCAGTTCCTTAAAAATGTAAATATACAAATATACACTTACTATATAATCCAGCCATTCTACTCTTAGATAATTATGCAAGAAAAATGAAAGCATATGCCCATAGAAAGCATGTGAACATTGATTGCAGCTTTACTTGTAATAGCTCTAAACTGAAAATAATCCAAATAATCCAATAAACAACAAATAAACAAATAGTGGTATATCTATGCAATGGAATAGTACTCAGCAACAAAAAGATTGAACTATCAATACACACAACAACATGGACGAATCTCAAAATAATTATTCTGAATGAAAGAAGCCAAACCAAACAGAATATACCGTATGATTGTATGTAAAATTCTAGAAAAATCCCAATTAACTTAGAGTGACAGAATCCAGATTAACAGTTGCTAAGGATTGGAGGATGGGTGGCAGGAGGGAAGATAGGAAGGGATTACAAAGGGGTATATGACAAGTTTTTGGGGTCACAAATTTGTTCATTATTTTGATTGTGGTGATGGTTTCATGAATGCATACATGTCGAATACTGTGAAATTGCTTTAAACATATGCAGTTTATTGTATATCAATTATTTCTCAATAAAACTGTTAAAAAAACACTTCTGGAATTTGCTCCTGTTCTCCTTGTCTATTACCACCATCCTGGTGAGAAAAATTGTCTCTGTCCTGGCCTTCTACAACAGCCTGACCCTTTCCTCGTTCTCCCCTTTCCCATTCTCTGCACTGCAGCAGAGTGCTCTTTTAAGAACATAAATCTATTTGTGTCATTTCACTACTGAAAATCCTTCAAAATTACTCATAAAATAAAGGATGACAATCCTCTTCTTGCCTACAAGGCTCTACCTATTTTTGTTGCTCCCACCTGAATCCTAATCTCCTTTCCATCCTGTTTCCCCCTTTTAACCACTTTGCTTTCTGCTCCTGGAACTTGCCAAAACTGTTTCTGTCTCAAGGACTTTGCACATGCCAATTTCTTTTGCCTGGGATTTTGCCCTTCTCCAAGTGAACTCCTAGCCTTCCGTGAGCCTCAGCTTCAATGTTATTTCCTCCAAGCATTCTTCCTTGATGCACCAGGCTAGGTTTGGCCTATATCTCCTTCTCAGAACCAACCACCCACTTAAATACTTACCTGTGCAAATTTTTGTTTTCTACCTGTCCCTTCTTCCTGAATTCCCACATCCCAAGACCATCAGCTCCAAGAGAGTAGGGATCATTATACTCAATGTCTAGTGCATTGCCTGGTACACAGCGGGAAGGTATTCAAAAACATTTGTTGAATAAATGATATAGACACAGAACTGGGACTCACTTCCTTACCCAGAACTCATTCCCTCACTTTCAAATTGATTTGTTCTCAGTCTACTCATGCAAAATCCATCCTTCTGTAGCTGACAACCAAGTGTACTTTTCCTATAGTTACTTAGATCTCAGATTGGTAAGAATTAAGAAATGTACTAAAGCCATAGCTTAAGTATTAAATACTTTCAAACCAAAATATTGGACTTAAAAAAGAAAGGTTAGCAATGTTAAACATAGCTGAATTAGGTTTTTAAAAAAGTCAGTCATATTCATTTTAATGATACAATTATTCTGGAAGTTATACCTCAAGTCAGTTACAAAGCTAGTTAACAAGGCAGTTAACAAAGAATGAAAGTGAGTGGGGACGAAGCTAGTGAGGCAGGATCTTGCAGGAAAAGAAGTCATAGCTCCTTGCTAAAAGCTGACCATTAACCCAGCACCACCATGTTTTTAGCAAAGCAATGGCCTAGATTCTCAGTGCAGCTGAGTGTGTGGGGCTGGGAAGATCAAGATTGCAAACATGGCCATTTTCCAAAACAGCTTCCTAAGAAACAGCCTACCTTCCCCTCCCTTTCACTCCCCCACTATGTTTATAGACTCCCCTTAATTAGAGCATTTCAGCATGGAAGCATAATCCAATCTGAAAGAAAATTTCCCTTGAGAGTCATCTGTCAGAATTAGACTACCCTTGCTACTGGACAGTAAGGCTGTATTGTAAATACCACAGACTGCTTCGATTCTCCAAAGGTTCAAAACTCATTTTCCAAGCAAGCAAATGCCAATCCAGGGGACAAGGCTTTCTGTCAG
Organism: Hipposideros armiger; assembly: GCF_001890085.2. NCBI lineage: Eukaryota > Metazoa > Chordata > Mammalia > Chiroptera > Hipposideridae > Hipposideros > Hipposideros armiger. Next base: position 437,170 of record NW_017732449.1, on the reverse strand, counting down.
GAAACTGGCTCACTGTTTTGGACAGTAATGCTTCCACAGGTAGATGATCATTCAAAGCAGCCCCAGGGGGACATTCTACCTGACTAGCCTCACCTTTCTTCAGAGAGGAAATTGACTGTCCTTGACAACTCTGTTAAGTCTCCTTCAATTGTTCAGGTTTGCAGAAGATTTTTTTTCACTGAATGAGATTGTCCCCATGTATTCAGCCATGGAGCTATCTGACTGTGTAGTAATGTGGGTCCAAGGAGAGCCCACTTTGGCTCCCTGTAAAGCCAGCCCCTTTCTCAGGGGCATCTAGCTGGCCATGCACACATCTGCCTTTGGTACCCATGCCAAGGCAGCAAGCAGACTTTTGACTAGAAAAGGTGTGTGTAGGATGGAGGGGGGGAAGAGTGTCCCTTCTCTATTTCTTCATCATTTCCCTACATCTCAGCGGTCATGTGAACCAGGGTCTCTCTTGTGTCCCCGTAACCCCTTTACCATTGTTCTGCTCTATCACACAGCAGTAGACCCCACTGTGTCCAGGCCAGTGCAGCCATGTGTACCCATTCCTTGGCTGCTGTGAGTGTTGGCTGCTCACACCTTTCCTGGGAGAATTCCCCTTAGCTAAAAATGACTGGCAAGTTACACTCTCTCCACAGGGGTGATCTTCGGCCTCCAGTTTCAGGGTGGGACACCTCTGCGGTACCTTTCACGCACCACAGCAGCCTGTGGGGTCAGGCTCAGGGCTTGAGTGGAAGCCCCATCTTTGCCTATCCTGATCCCTGTCTCAAAGATTTCACTCGAAAGAAGTTCCTCAATAAATTACCTGCATGAGAATCCCTCTGAGTCTCTGCTTATAGGGAATCCTACGTAATATACACATACTATATTGGAGCTATTCTCATTTCATTCATTCATTCATTCATTCATTCATTCATTCATTCAAAAACCATTTATCATCCACCTCTTAGGTTAAGTACTGAAGATACAATCATAGACTTTGTCTTCAAGAAGCACCTAGTCGAGTGGGGTAGGCAGGTTAAACAGATACTCACAATCAGATGTGATACCTGCTTTGAGGAGGTGGATAAGAAGATACTTTTAAGAGTTCACAGAGACACCTAATCTGTTCTCAGTGGATCTAGGAAAGGCTTGCTTAACGAGGTGCCAGTTAATCGCAGGGCTTTAAGAAGAATAAGATTTAGTTGAACAAAAAGGAGGAGTGGGAAAAAAAGGTCATTGCAGGCAGAGAATAGTGTTTGTACAGAACAAATACATGAGTGAACAATTAGAAGGAACTAGATGGAATAACAGGGAATTGGTTGTCCAAAACTTATAGCAGACATTGTTACTGGAGCCTCGTCTTCTCATTTGCTGAGCCTTAATATTGCTTCTTAATCCTTCTTAACACAGCTATCATCAGTTGATTAAAATTGGTCCTCAAGATGAAAACTCTTTGCTATCCCTTTTGTACATATGTTTTTATGTTTATCTTCAACTGCACATCTCCATTTCTCCAAACTTTCCTGCATCTGCCCCCATATTTTTCTCATTAATTCCTACAACAAAGGGAATGTCCTGTCTTTCTTTATCTAAAGTCAGCCCCTCTACCTACATTTTGGACCCTGTCTCCTACCTTTTTAGGGAACTTGCTCTGTTGATTATCCTACCCTTTATATATCCACATCTTCAAACTCTACCTGTATTGACTCCTTTCATTAGATATTTTTTCTTACTTAATTAACTCTATTTCCCCCCCTCAAGTGATTTTTAAATTTTTATTACTTTATTTTTAATTGACATACAGGAAAACTCAGTTTTGTTACACCATTCTATGAGTTTTGACAAATGCATAGAGTCATGTACCCACCACCACAATTACAATAGAGAACAATTCCATTATTCTTCCAAAATTCCTTCATGTTGTCTCTTTGTAGTCAACCCACCTCCCCACCCCCAGCTCCTGGCAACTGTTCTCTTTCCCGAAAATTTTGCCTTTTTCATAATATATAAATGAAGTGAGACAGTATGTAGCCTTTTCAGTCTGGCTCTTTCACTTTGCATTATGAACTTAAGATTCATTCATATTATTGTATATATATTATATATATGCACATTGTTTCTTTAACTGCTGAATAGTATTCCATTGTATGGATGTAACAGTTTATCCAGTTACCCATTGAAGGACACTGAGGTTGTTTCCAGTATTGGGTCATTATGAATAAAGCTGCTATATACATTCACATTCAGGTTCATAGAGATTTTTTTTTTGTAAATATGTTTTTATTCCTCTTGTAAATTTACTGTCTTTCAAATTCCATTTAAAATAATCAAAACGTGGGTAGATTATATAGAGAAAACTATCAGTGGCCCCTGCTACCTTCTTTGAGCTGTGGCATCATCCCCACGTATGTACACAGGAATCCCAACAGAGCCAGCCTGCTTTCTCAGCTCTCTGCTCTGTTCTCCTCTTTGCACACCAAAGAAACAACAAGAAAATAAAACCAGAGGCTGATCTCATGCACGAATTTAGTTGCAAAACCTTTAACAAAATATTAACAAACCAAATAGCCAAACATACACACACTCATGTATATCCATGTATATGAAAAATAATGCATCATGAACAAGGCAGATTTATCCCAGGAATACAAGTTCTCACACAAGTTAGAAAATAAAGTAATATAATTTGTCACATTAAAAGATAAGAGGAGCAAAACATATGATTATCTCAATAAATTTAGAAAAATCATCTAATGAAATCCAATATCCATTCAGGCTTTCAAACAGTCTATAGTCAATGTCCTATTTAGCAGTAAAGTTCAAAGCACTCCTTTTAAAATCAGGAACAAGCCAAGGATTACTCTGCTGGTGGTTGTGTTGGCAGTCCTGGTAAATTGAATAAAGCAAGCACAAGCGGTTGTTTTAGGGGGAGAAGTAAAAGAAAAAGAAGGAACAAAACTGCCCTTATTCATGCATGGTATAACTGTCAATGTACAAAATTCAAAAGGACCTGTGGGCAATTTATTAGACTTAGAGTGCAGAGGATCACCACGTGCTGGAGAGAACACAGACAAGATGGCTAATGTACTGCAGCTGAGATTGTAAACTGGTCAAACCACTTCGAGATATCATTTTTTCAATGTAGCAACTCCGTTCCTAGATATGCATACCCTAGAGAAATTCTTGCACCTATTTACCAAGGGACATGTATACAAAGTAGACACATGTAGCATTTCTAAAATAGAAAACACTTAAGTTAATTCAAATGTCCATTGATAAGAGACTAGATAAATTATGGCATTCCATACAATGGAATGCTAAAACACTTCTGCCAGAAAAAAAAAAAAACCAAAAAACAAAAAACTACAGTATGTATGTGAACATAAATGATTCAATACAAATACTGAAAATAGAAGTCTGCAGAAGGATATGTGCAATATAATTTCTTTCATATAAATTTCAAAAATAGGCAAAATGAAACAACCCATTCTTAGGTGGTAAAATTATTTTAAAAATGGCAATTACAGATATAAAATTCAGTATACTGATTATTTCTGAGGGCATTGTGGGGATGGAGAAGGGACAAAGGGAGCTTCAAAGAGATTGATAATGTTTTGTTTCTTCAGCTAAATTCTGGATTGATTGATGTGCATTTTGTTATTTTTAAATCATATACAGTATATATACATTGTATACACTCTTGTATATGTCATATACAGTAACAACTTGGACTGCGAGTAACGTGCGTGGTTTGCGAGTGTTCTGCAAGACAAGCAAACATTTCTAATACAGGGCCAGCCGAATGGCTCAGTTGGTTGAGAGTTAGCTTAAGAGCGTGAGCTCTGAGCAACAGGGCTGCCGGTTCGATTCCCACATGGGCCAGTGACACTGCGCCTGAGCTGAGCTGCCAACAGGTGGCAGGATGGCTCAGTTGGTGAGAGCACGTGCTCCTAACAACAAGACTGTCTGTTTGATGGTGGGCTATGCCCACCCACAACTAAGACTGAACTCGGCACCTTGAACTGAGCTGCCACCGGATGGCTCAGTGGATAGAGTATGTGCTCTTAACAACAAGGCTGCTGGTTCGACTCTCGCATAGGATGGTGGCTATGCCCAATCGCAACTAAGATTGTAACACAGTACCTTGAGCTTAGAGGTCACAAGCTGCTGATGGGCAGCCAGATGGCGACTGGCGCCCTCCACAACTAAGACTGAAGAACAACAACTTGGCTGGTCCCCCTCCCCAATTCCCCAACACTGTTGTCCTCCCCAATTCCCCAATTAAAAAAATAAAATTTCTAATACATTTTAACGTGGTAAAGAAGTGATGTCTCGCAATACGAACAGTTGGTTTCCAGAACGAATTATGCTCGCAAACCAAGGTATTACTGTATTTCATTTCAAAAGGCAAATGCTCTGTCCTGGCACCTACACTAGGATAAAAGCTACCAAAGTCTGTCAGAGACCTGTAGTTTCATTAATCCCATTCTTTAGACGTTCTGTTCTGCAGTTCTGCCACTTTTCACTCCCTCTGAATAATCTAGACATGAACGGGACACCATGTCGGAGGGATCATGAGTCACAGGGCGGGATTCAGTGGACTCTTATGAAGACACAGCTCATTAGACCCCAGGGATGGCCAACTCTACCCAATCCACATTACAGAAGAAATCTGGCTTCCCTGTCATCAGCTGGACACTAGGGCTTTTTCTATGGGGCTTTTCAAATTGTTGGTCCCTTAGAACCAGTTATCCAACCAGGCTTAGTGTTGTCAACACTACACGTAGTGTGTCCTGGAGCTGGTTCTTGTCAGCTGGCACTAGCTTGTGAGAGCCAATGTGAGCACCTTTTGCCAAATCCATCTTCAGTGATGTCACATTGGTAGCTTAAAATCAGGCTTACTGGGAGAATTTACACCATGGAAAGGAACAAATGTGAGAAGCCAGGTCCCCTTTGTATCCTCCTCACCCCAGCCAAATGTTACACATCTACCAGGACACCACTGAATTTGACCCAGCCATTCAAATATATGATAATAACTCAGGACGCATGATGCAACTGAATGACACAGGATTAAATTAATAAACTTTTTCAGTCATGGAGCCTGCCTGCCCCATTTGTATTCAACTGTGAGGAGCAAGCATCCTGGGCTTCCCTGAAAATTTATATCCTCCCCTGAGTGGTTGCAGGTGTCTACCTCGACCAAGGCTAGAAATGGCCCGAGGGTCCTGGAGACAGAACAGGGAAATTCCTAAATCAGCCACTATAAAATACTGGCCTTAGCAATGACTCACAAAGTCCAATTTTGATGCAATGTAAGGTTTTTAAATTCCTAACATTAAAATAAAGTCTCTGTTGCTGTAAACTATAACCTTACCTTTTCTGAACTGGGATCCACATTGGCATAGAGGGAACCTCATTACTTCTAGTGTTACTATGTGAGAACGCTGGCATCTCCTCCAAATCAGACTCTAACTTAGATGATCATAGGTCCCAGAGAAAGTCTCTGAACCAGTTTCTAAGTAGGTCACCAGGAGACAGATTCCTGAAGTGCTCAATGTCTACTTGCCAGAGAGCCATTGATGAGTGGGGTACACTAAAAATACCAGGAGTAGAGCCATGACAGCCAACAGTCACCCTGACCACTAAACTCATGCTTTCCCAACTCTGACCTTTCCCCAGATGCTATCTTTTCTCCTGTTGGCTGATACATGTCTCACAAAGGCGCATTATACCATTATTGATTGATCTGGCTTCAGTAGTTGACAGGTTTAATTAAACTATTGCTTTTACACTCAATAATTGCTATTTTGTTTCTTCACAGGAAGGTGTGAGAATTAATTTTTATTTGAATGCTAACATTTATAAAACTCCTAATCTCCTTGGAGAAGAACAAATTTTTAAAAATTAGTTTTTTAGCTCTTTATAACACCCCCCACCCCCACCAAATCAGACCCTAGAGCCTCACCAAATTAGCCCCTCATAAAGAACTTCATTGTATTCAGCAAGTGTTTATTAAGTATTTCACTTCTATACATCATTCTAGGGGCTGGGCATATAGTAGCATACAAGCCAGGTATGGTCTTTGCACCCACAGAACTGTCTAAAGGAGAAGAAAAAAATGATCAAACACATAAAAGAAGGTATAATGAGTAATGACAAAAGTGGAGAGTGTCATGGAAGCAAATACCAGAAAAATCTATCCTAGTCCAAGGCTCATGTAAAAGTTTTTTGAGGAAGTGTCATTTAAGCCAGCATCTTAGAGCTTAGTACAAGTTAGCCAGGGAAAGAGGAAAAGGAGAACTAAACCAGCATATATGACAATTTTGAGACACCTTTTCATAAACTGAGTTAGCTGTTGAAAAACTTAGTTCTAATTCCTATTTGGCCATTATCCAGCTGTGTGACCTTGGGTGCATCTCCTAATGGCCTTCCACCTCAGTTTTATGCACTAAACGAGGATTTTAGATTACAGTACCTCTAAGGCTCTTTGTGGCTATTCAATCACAAGGCAAACATATAATACAGAGATTACTGTTCAGTTAGTACAAGTAAAACTGCTTTTTGAATAGGCTTTGAGCAATACAGCACACAGTGTTTCCAGTAACAGAGTGGATGTTTACAGGAACTCCTCCATGTAAAAAACTGGATTATAAAATCCTTTTTAATGCATAGAAAAGCTGATGGGACAGAAATGGAATCATTCAGTGGCCAGAAACAATAAGAAAGCATAAATCCACAGAGGTAAGTAAGTGCTGGTGCTTAACTGGAGGTAGATGTGAATCTCTGGTGGTTTAGTGCCTGGGTTTTAGAGGACTATGGGAGAATCCTCCATATCCTTAAAAGATTAAGAGCTATATCCTTAAAGGATAAACAAAACAGGATACCTGCCTTGCATAAGTAGATGCTAGAGATCCATCCTGTCTTGGACTTGCTCTAGGTAAAGCAAGAAAAAAAAATTCTCCCCTGCCAGTTACTATCCATTATTACAAGCCTGCACGTACACATTTGGAGCCTATATTTACCCTACCTCTGTTGTTCCAAGACCCTCATGCTGAAAATTTAAAGAGGTTCCATTCTGGTAGTTCACCTAGGCATCTGGCAGAAGCAATCCCAACTCATCTCTGAAGGAATGTGTATGGTAAACCCAGGGATTGAAAACTTCAGTCGGCCCTCCGCATCTGTGAGTTCTGCATCTGCAGATTCCAATGTCAATCCGCAGTTGGTTGAATCCACAGATGCCGAACCCAAGGATATGGGGGGGTGACTAAGGGCTGACTTGAGCATTTGCAGATTTTGGTATCCATGGGAGTCCTGGAACCAATTCCGTACCTATAATGAAGGATGATTGTACTGACAAAGTTCCAAGCTACATGAGTTCACAATCATAGATCACTAAATACATGAGACAACAAGGCGTGATCAGCTAGGGTCGGTAGAAATGCCAAACAAACAAACAAATAAAAATCAGAAATGCAAAGATTATAGCTATTGGAGTTACGAGTAACAGAACATACATACACACACACACACACACACACACACACACATACACACACACACACACAATGCATGAAAGGGTAAAAGAAATGGAAAAGGGAACTTAAAGTATGTTGAAGAAAAAAACTATCAAATATATGTGTTAAGCAAATGTGAAAATACATCGAATAATATTTCTACAAACAGAAAGAAGAAAAATGGCTGGGAATTTTCCAGAACTGACAAAAAACAAAAAACAATCTCAGACTCAGGAAACCCAATAAATCTCAGTCAGGATAAATAAAAAGAAATGCCCACTTAGCAATGTTTTAGCTAACTTACAGAACACTAAACAAAAAAGCAAGATCTTGGAAGCAATAAGAAAGAAAAAAAATTACATACAATGGAATAAATATTAGACTAAATGTTGACTTCTCAAAAGTGATTGGAGGTCAGAAGACTACGGAATGATAGATTTACAATGCCAAAATCAGAGGAACTGAGAGTTTTATGTCCCTGAATTTTTATACCCAGGAAAACAATCTTTGAAAAACAACAACAAAACAGACATATTCAGGAGCTGTGGCTATTGGTTCAAGGTTATTGCCAGCCTACGGATAACCCCAAGGAGGTAGCTGGAGAAATAAATATCCCAACTGCACTCTCCTCCCTTCCTTGTTGTCTGAACCTAACCAGATATCAGAGACTAAGGGAGCTATTTTCACTTTGAAGGAAAATAAACAAAATCCCCAAAGCATCCAGGGGCACTGAGCTGAAGCAAACTGAAAGTATCCAAAATACCGCCAATCAATTTTATAAATCAAGTCACATTGATTCTAACCCAGATAAGGATCATCCAAGAAAGTAGATTACATGTATCACTCTTCAGCATCCAGATGCAAAAAATGCTAAACAAAATATTAGTAAACTGAACTCTGCAATGTATAAAACAGGTAATATATTAAGGCCAACTGGGGTCATACTAGGAATATAAGATTGGCTGAAAATAAGAAAACTAATTAATGTAATTGATCAAAGTAACAATATTCAAGGGGGCAAAAAAACCCTCAGAGGATCATAGCATTTGATAAAACAACTGTCTGTGATAAAGTCTTAGTCAACAAGGAATAAAGGGATACATTCTTAATATTATAAAGACATCCACAAAATATCTATAGCAAAATTGTATTAATGCAAATGTTAAAAACATTCCATTTAAAATAAGGAACAAGTTAAGAATGACTACTACCAAAATTATTATTCAGCACTGTGCTGGAAATGCTAGTCTGTGCCCTAAATTAAAAAAAAAAAGAATAAAAGGCATACAAATTAGAAACAAACTATGATAATTCGCATGACTGATTATCTAAAAAAGAAAATTCAGAAGAATCCATAATCCAATTATGAGAATTAAGTTTTGCAAGAGTAACAAAAAGAGATAAATATACACAATTTAAACTGTATTGCTATACAGCAGCATTAGTTAAAAAATGCAGTTTTAGAAAAGAAACTATTTAAAATAACAGAAATAGGTACCTAGCAATAAATCTAACATGCAAGATCCTCATGTTGAAAACTTTAAGCCTTGAATGACTTTAAAGAAGAACTAAATAAATGAAGAAAATGCACTTTGGTCACAAATAGGAAGATGCAATATCATAAAAGATGTAAAGTTTCCCTAAATTAATCTATAGACTTCATATAAGTCCAAACAAATACCAGAAAAAATTTTAACTTGACAATTAAGAGTCTAAAATTTATGAGAATAGTCAAATATTGGTCAAGATTAAACTGAACAAAAAGCATACCGGATGACTGAATTGCTCTTCCAGATGTCAAGACTTATCACAGAATGATAGGAATTTGAAAATTGTGCTATTGGTAGAGAGAGTCAAATAAAACAATGGATAAAAGAGAATCTAGAACACTCTTCATATATGGAAATCTATATAAGACACAGAATGCACTGCAGATTATTGGGGAAATATGCCAGAACATTGGTTACCCATTTGGAAAAAGAAATATGGATGCATTATAAACTGAAAATTCATGTGCCCCCAAATTCATATGATGAAGCCGTCATACCCAATATGACAGTATTTGGAGGTGGGTCCTTTGGAAAGTAATTAGGTTTAAATGAGGGCATGTGGATGGGCCCCCTATGATGGGACTAGTGTCCTGATAAGAACAAGAAGAAGAGAGACCAGAGCTCTCTCTCTCTGCTATGTGAAGACACAGTGAGAGAATGCTGCTGTCTACAAGCCAGGAAGAGGGCTCTAATCAGGAACCGAATCTGTGGGCACCTTGATCTTGGACTGCCCAGCTTCTAGAACTGTGGGAAATGAATTCCTGTTGTTTAGCTCAAGCTGACTAATACAAGATGCCTGTATTAACTGTACAAAAATTTCATTCTAAGTGGATTAAAGTCATAATTAGAAAAGTCAAAAGTTTAAAATTTCAAGTAGAAAACATAGGAGAAATTTCTTTATGACATAAAGTAAGGCAGGATTTCTTAAACAAGACACATAAGTATTAACTTACAACGGAAAATATTGACGTTTTACTACATTAAAACATAAGAACCTCAATGGATCAAAAGATACTATAAAATAAGTATAAAGATAGCCATAAACTGCGAGATGATGTCTGTAATACACATCAACAAGAATTTGCATATAGACTATATAGAGAACATATATGAATCAATAAGAAAAAAATCCAATAGAAAAGAGTTACTGAACAAGCATTTTACAAGAAAGGAAACATGAATAGCCAACACACATATCAAAAGATGGTCTACCTTGGCAACCAAGAAAACACAAATTATATACCATCTTACATGCATGTACACGTACACACACTCACTAATCAATGTGGCTACTGCAATAGTTGGTGAGAAGGTGGAACATTAGGAACTATCAAATCTCATCAGTAGGCAGATCAATTTGTACAGCCACTGTAGAAAAGATCTCGGCATTGCTAGAAAAGTTGACATGTGTATCTTACCTCACTCAGGGGTACAACCCTAGAAAAATTATTTCATATGTGAACCAGGAGATGTGCACAAAAATGTTCCCTGCACTGTTATTCAGAATCCCAAAGAACTAATAACAACCCAAATGTCATCAATATAAGACAGCTAATTTGTCATGTATAGCACAATGGAATATTATACAGCAGTGAAAATAAATGAACCACAGCTCCATTCATCTCTATTGCTAAATGTCAAAATCAATGTGAACTGGAAAAAAAAAAGTCAAAGAAGAGCTTTGAAAAACAAAAAGAGACAAAACCAAACAATACATTGTTTTATAAACATGTCTACAGATAAAATTCAGGATAGTGGTTTCCTCTGGGCAGGAGTGGACTGAGAGAACATGTGATGAGGGAGAACAACCCAAGGGTCACCGAAGTACTGGTGAGGTTCTATTCTTCATCTGAGGAGTGAGTTCACGTCTGTTCCTTAAATTATTTCCTCGTTAGCAGGTGTGTGCACATTATATACCCTGTGTTACGCATGTGCTATATTATAAAAATGAAACATTGGCAAATCTCAGACCTTCATCTTAGTCTCTATATAAAGCCATTTGCAAAAAAACCCCGTCAACACAGCCCCAAATAATAATTTCTTAATGACATTTTCAAAATACATGGCAGATTATAAAATAACCTGTAATTCCATTCTCAGAGCTCCTCTCTCCTGCTGGCCACCCAAAGGACTAGATCAATGCTTAGAATGTTTATTATTTGCCTGAGGAAACAACTGAGAATTTTGAAGCTTTTAGCCTTTTTGTTTTCTTCCTTGATTAATAATTGCATTGTCCTCAAACTCTATGGAAATCAAAGCTTCTCCAGCAATGGACGGGGGACTCTTAGTCCCAGAAGAGTGCTAAAATGGCAGTGATCTCAGGGCCATAAGGTCCTGCAGGCTGCCGTTCGATATTCTCATCCTATGAGAAACTGCTCTAGAAGATGTTCCTACCAGGATCAGCCTCATCCAGATTTTTATCAGCCACTGTCCACTCAGTGTTGCTCTCTCCACAAAGTCTCTAGAAGGCAACTCAGAGCAGGATCCCTGTTGAGCTGTTTAATAACCACATCAGCTATTTTACAGAATTCATTTGTCAAAAAATACGAATTGATGTCATACTAGATGGTATGACTAACCTCTCTTGACCGGAACTCATCACCGTCGGCCGACAGTGTCAGCTTATACCCAAGGGGACTTGGTAAAGACTCCAGTGAGAGGGTTTATGCTTGAGCCACTCATAACAATATAAACAGCCAGCCCATTTTGCGTCATTAAAGCTTCTCATGCTGCCTTCTGAGACTGGCAACTGGGATAAGTATAATCCTTGCTTCCCCCCCACATCCACCTTTTCATTTATAGAGATCATAACCTTTCAAGGTTGAAGAGATCTGTTCCTTCCCCAATCTCCCAAATCACTTTAATTTCATCACCCAATGTTCTCTCCAGCTCCTTCTTTTCTTTCTTCCTCATTATGATAAAAGCCAGCACAACCCCATGCTATATATACTTTGCTTATCTGAGCAGCCAGACCAAGCTGGCAGTGGTATCTTGTGGCCTGTGAAGAGAAGGTGCCCAAGTGTGGGTCAGCCCCCAGTTCACAAAAATAGCTAAGGATGAGAAAGTACTGGGGTGGCTATTTGGTCATCGGGCAGAGAATGTGTGTGCTCTGAGCGCAGTGAGAACTTTTCACTAAATAGGCTCTAAACTTAAGCTGGATTACGGTCTGAGCTGCGTAGTACTTGGTGTCTTTGGATGCCAAAGCGGAGAAAAAGAAGGGCCTCAGAAGGGCCCCTATTCCAGAAGGCAAGCTAACAGTTACCTGAGGGAAACTGGACAGGTGAAAGAAACTTAAAAAGTAGTTTTAAAATATCAGAGTTACCTAAGAAAATCCAATTTCCTTTCTATTTCAGGAGTGTCAATACATCTCTGCAGAAAAATGAAAGGATGTAAATGGAGTAAAAATATCATCACTGTAATCTCGTGTTGAAAATATACGCATGTACATGGATATAGGGCATCACCACATAGGATTTCTGCCCTCTCTCTCCTGAGCTCTAAATTGGATTTGACCTTCTGTAGATTAGTCTTGCCAATATCTGTAGATCTTTTCAAACTGACCTCCTTATAACTTCGATTCTATATTTGAAAATGTGGTGGCAACTCTTCTCAACGATTCTCACTGCTGGTGTTAAAGTTGAAGATCTGATCATGAGAAATGACCTGAGCTGACCTGAGAACATAGGCAAGGACTTAATGCTCTCAGCTGCAGATACAGATAATAGGCTGCTAGGGTCCATTAAGCACAAACAACCTCAGAAAGCTCTAAAGAAAATGTGGTAAGGAGGACAGATAACATCTAATGTCTAGTAGAGAAATAGCTAAGAATTAGAAAAGAGAGAATGTTATTCTTTAATATTGTTTTCATGAATAATTCTTGGAAATTCCAAAATGAATATTGTCTAAGATCTGTTTCTGGAAAGGTACCAGGAGGCTCTGAAGCCATAGCTACAAGTACATTGACATGGATTTTATACTTTGCCCCCCAAATAAAATAAGGTAGAAGTAATTTGTTTCATGGTGACCAAGAAGCACTCCCCGCTTCCCCAACAAAATGAAGACATGCTGGACTTACATTGGTGACATATTCGATGTCCTTCCAAAGGATGCACTCCCTGGGGAAATCAGCCAAGTCTAAGAAGTGATCCACCACCACTTGGCCAATTAAGTCATGGCGAGAGAACCTGTCAAAGTCGTACACAGAGAAGTGAAGCTTCCGGGCTGCAAGGTCATTGTAGGGAACTGGAAACAAAAATACTTCATCAAACACAGGGTTCAGGGTCTTTCTGTGAACTTTAGTCTGGTGCTTTGTTTTCCGATCGGGAAGCAAATAGATCTTGACGTAAGGATCTGAGGTCCCAGAAAAGTCCTTGGCAGGCAAATTGACAGCTTTGTGAATCTTCACTATGAGCTGCTCCAAGTCACAGTCATATTTTAAAATAAAGTTCAGTTTCCCACAGGCCTTGCTGTTACTCCTTCTCCCATCATCATTATCCAGTGACCTCTGCTTATATAACTCTGGTTTGATTCGACCAATTCCAGTCAACTGTTCCTGTTTTTGAAGCTGCTGGATATTGAAGTCCGGGTTTGACAGGTTGAGTTGTCTTCTGATTGAATTATGCCTTCAGGGAACAGTGAGAGAGAACAACGTTATAACCTCATTAGCTCCAGGTCTTTCAGAAACGTGTGCTTGAGTTGTAGGTAGACTGCTATGCACTGTTATAAGCTTACATCTGTGTGTGTGTGTGGGGGGGGGGTTGTTTGTTTGTTTGTTTGCCTAAATTCAAAATACTCATCAATGTGAGTAAGCTGCTCCCTAAGACTTGAAGCTCAAAACTGAGGCCTAGTATCGGGAAATAAACCTACTACATGTGACCTTGGAGCTTTGAAAGTATAAGGCAGTTTCTAAGCTAACATGTCGTTTAAAAAAAACTTACTCAGATGGTGGAATGTAAAGATTTGTTCAAACTGGTTAAAATTAAAATTATTCAGTTTTATATATAGTGCCCTGAAATTGAAATAGTTAGCTGTATGTTTTCTTAAGAAGAGTGACTCTTTCTCTCAATTACCCAGAATCTCCTGTCACTGGCTTATAGCTTTATAAGGATGTACATTATTACCGGTTCAAATCAAATCATTTCCTCACAAGAACACAGGTTTTGCTTTTGTGAGAATGTATGCGACAGGATGTGTCTGCTTGCAGTGGATTGCATTGGCTCTGATAGGTGAAAGTAACAGCGCTGTGACTGTGTTTCTGTTATACCACGTGGGCTGATTACTGATCAGGAGGAAGGGTTTTATTTCTGTAACAAACATTACAGGTTCAAAAATTAAAGGTAAGCTATAAATGTATACAAGGATTCAGCTAGAGAAGGCTGGATACTGATATTTGCAAATTAAATATTTGCTAACACAATCTTCACCCTATAAGCTTATCGATTGGGATTAGAAGTTTCCCTGAAATTCTCTTTGAAACGTGCACTATCTGCATGAGTCCTCAGAAACTGAGAGAAGTAGTCATTAGATATAAGGTTTTTAAGGCTATTTTTGTTTGTTTTTAGCTCAGAGTCATTATACTGTATTTTCTGCAGTCTCTCAATAACCTTAATTAAAATAGCCTCTCTCCAACAGAAGGTCAAAGGGGACAGCCAGGTTGTCTCTGAGGGATTGGTAAATAGTTGGAGAGGCAGAGTAAACATTTGAGTTGACCTTTTTTTCCTTTCTTAAGACTATTTTGTGAAATAAAGATGTAAAAATGGGATTAATAGACCCCAAAACATGTTTAAAATTATTCTCCCTTGTCATGCAGATGTTATGCTGAACATCCCTCTTCATCTTAAAATACATACCTAGTCATTAATCATCAACACGGTACAAAAGCACAATCACAGGGCTGTCGCTCGCACCAATTAGCCAACACAGTTCACCACAAGCAGACAAACCCCAGGCACATACAGTCCCACAGGTGCAAGAACTGTGTGGTCTGTAAGTTTCTGCTGTGTGATTTTAATTTCTTACAGAGAAGTCCACAATATTAAGTTGTCTCTGTATCTTATGATTTTTCAGGGGGAGGAAGAGAGTCAGAGGATGCTATTAAGCACCTAAAACTGGCTTTCTGTGCTAGTACAACCAGGTCATTCACTTGTCCAGATGTTGAACCTCTGTAATGCTAGAACAGAACTGTAGTCTTGCCCTGCTGGGATCTCTGGGTAGAAAGGGCTGGCAGGAAGCAGTAAGTATCCAGCCCTGTGCAGAGGCAATACGCAGCTGGGACCTGCTCTGGTTTCCCCTGCTATTGATTTTTCCCTCCAGGCTGGATTCAAACAAGGGCCATATTGGGGTCTGGAGTCAGCTCCCACCTACGATGGGCCATTCTGGGAGCAGTTAGTGATGCTGTTTACATACTAAAAGTGCTCCATCAAGACCCACGGGATACCCATTCTCTGCACCAACATATACGATGGGAAACCAGTCCTGTGTCTATACCAGCCCCAGGCCCTGCTGTCGTTTTTCTCCTGAGGTGGTCACTGAGCAGACTCTCTGTGCATAACAACTTACCTTCAATTAAAAAAAATTTGTTTTTAATTAGTTTCAGGTATACAAAACAATGTAATAGTCAGGCATTTATACCCCTCACAAAGTGATAACCCCTCTCCCCCAATCTACTACCCCTCTGACATCGTATATAGCTGATACAATTCCATTGATACTATTCCCTACACTATACTCCACATCCTGTGACTACATACAGATAAAATTATAGTTGACATTCATTATTATTCAGCTTCAGCTTCAGGTGTACAGTGCAGTGGTCAGGCATCTACTTTCAATTTTTTTGAGTACTGACTTTAGATTCATCACAGCAAAATTTTGTCTTAACCCTTATCTGTAAGACTATGCCTGCCATGTACATTTTAATTTAAAATACATGAATTTGGCTGCTTAGCAATGGAACATTCTGTTTTGCTTGTACGTTTTCTTAGACATGAAATCTGAAGAGAATTAAGTTCTACCTG
>NW_017732449.1:385290-420567 GCF_001890085.2 Hipposideros armiger | reverse complement strand
GAGAATAGAACGTTGTGACTTGGCGTCCCATCACCCCAGATGAGGGGTTCTAAGATGGTCAGTGGAGGTGGTACTTGAGTGCAATAAACTAGCGCCCTTCCCACCCCCATTCCCCGCCCAGGGTCTCAAATTTTAATGCTGCTGAGTGACACTGAGTGTGTGTGATAAGGAGTGATCTGTGTCTGAAGCAGGCAGTCCTCTGAGTAGGTCTGGGGAGTCCTGTATCTTGGTGTTCTCAGGACTTAACGTGCACAACGAATGGAAAGAGAGGAGGTGGGCCCCAAGGACAGGGTGTGACAAGGAAAGCTGAGAGACTGTGTCCTCTGTAAATGAGTCATATTCTAACACTTTCTTAAAGAAGCTGGCCCCCAGGATAGATATATAGAGAAAAACAAAGCGGGTGTGTCTTTCAGTTCACATAACTCATAGTCTAGAAGGGGTATAGGTGATAAACGCACAAGCATTTAGTTAGGAATAGAGTTCAATTCTGTGAAGAAGTGAAAGCAAGGCTATGTGTGGGAGAAAGAAGAGTGGGAGGGAATGGGGGAAAGAATACACACTTCAGATAAGGTGGTCAGGGAGGCCGTTCTAAGGAGGTGACATTTTAGGTGGGTACGAAAGCTGCAAAGGAGCCGGGCATGGCAAAGAAAAGGAAAAGCATTCCAGGCTGAGGGAACAGCATGTGTGAAGGTCTCAAGGCAGACAAGGGCGGAGGATACTGAAGGAACTAAGAGAGAGGCTGGCGAGTGTAGATGGAATGTGATGAGCTTTTTCATGTCAAGCCTCCTACTGAACCCATGTTAACAGTGTCCTCTGGGGTTGTGCCCCATGGTGGCCCTGGCCAAGAGGTGAGGCTGACAGCTGATAGAAGCAGGCTGTGGCACTATCACACAGAGCCTGAACAGACCTGATAAGGAGTTTGTGGTGCAGTAATTGAAATTTTTACAAAACTCCAGTAAGTGGATTTAATACTAGGATTAAATGTTGTAATTACTCTTATGAGGAGCACAATTCTAAAAGCTAGACTTTTTTGTGTGCTGAGAGCATTGGCTAGATGTAAACATTTATTTTTTTTTAATTTATTATTATTATTTTTTTTAGCTGAGCCATCCTGCTACCTGTTGGCAGCTTAGCGGCTGCTCAGCTCGGGCTGGACTCAAACCGCTGTTGCTCAGAGCTCAAACTCTTGAGCGAGCTCTTAACCAACTGAGCCACTCGGCCGGCCCTTAGATGTAAACATTTAAAACATAAAAATTTTTAAAATTACTCTTTTAGTTACTTCTTCAGATTTTAATAAACTGACAGCTTCAAAATGCAAGGTGCCTAGATCTCTCTTAACTTCCACGAGCCCCTCAAACTAGATGTAAATGTGTACTTTCTCTACTGGGATTTAAACATCAGGAACTATTATGTCCATGACATTCATATACTTACTCTAGACACATGCATTATACATTGCATAGGAAATTTGAGAAGACTTGAAAAACAGATTGGACTTCTATCTTGAGACATAAAATGGATAATGGATTAGATGGACTTTCAAGGTTCCTTCCATTTTGAGGATCCAGGGATTTTCATATATTTGGAATAGAGGCCTTTAAAATGTTTTGGTATTTAAAAATTCTGGAAAAAAAGTCCCTACATTCCCAGGATATTAGGTCATTATGCAAAAGAGATTTCATCCCAATTACTGTAAAAAGAATTAACAATACAGTAATACCTTGGTTTGCGAGCATAATTCGTTCTGGAAACAAACTACTTGTATTATAAGACATCACTCATTTACCACGTTAAAATGTATTGGAGGGCTGGCCAAGTGACTCAGTTGGTTAAGGGCTGGCTTAAGAGCGCAAGCTCTGAGCAACAGGGCCACTGGTTTGATTCCCACATGGGCCAGTGAGCTGCGCCCGAGCTGAGCTGTCGCTGAGCTGCCAACAGGTGGCAGGATGGCTCAGCCGGGGTAACAACAAGATTGCTTGGTCGATGGTGGGCTATGCCCACCCGCAACTAAGACTGAACTCAGCACCTTGAGCTGAGCTGCCGCCCGGATGGCTCAGTAGATAGAGCGTGCGCTCTTAACAAGAAGGCTGCTGGTTTGACTTCCGCATGGGATGGTGGTTATGCCCACCCACAACTAAAATTGAACACAGCACCTTGAGCTTAGAGGCCACGAGCTGCAGAAGCGCAGCCAGATGGTGACTGGCGCCCTCCACAACTAAGATTGAAGAACAACAACTTGGCTGGTCCCCCTCCTCAATTCCCCAACAGTGTTCCCCTCCCCTAATTCCCCAATAAAATCTTTAAAAAATAAATAAATAAAATAAATAAATAAAATGTATTAGAAATGTTTGCTTGTCTTGTGGACCACTTGCAAAACAAGTTACTCGCAATCCAAGGTTTCACTGTAATTTTGGAGGGTTCTAATAATAACTGTGCTAACTAGAAACAGAATGCTAATGTGTTCGATCTTAGAAGAACAGAAAGTCATCTTGACCAGAAACACTCTTAGAAGATGAAACAAAGCTCATATTTAGGACATTCCAAAAATCACTGACGGGAGCCACACATGTCCAAGCTGAAGAAGCTGGAAGAGGCGGGACATCTGACGTAAATGCCGTGACAGAAGCTATGCCCGCTGCAATGACAGTGAGGACGCCCTTCCCGGGCTGTCTAAGCCTTACGTGCTCTGGGCTGAGGAGGTGTTCTGAGAATTTGGGGATAAGTGATAACATCCACAGGAGAAGAAGCAGTAAGAAAGAAAGTGACAGCACTGAGAAAGAACATAATGAGAAAGATGGGAGAAGAAATAATAACTAGCAGAGCAGACTGCTTAGAGCCATCTCAGCGAAAATTACCTCCACCCTCTCCAAATACGGTGTCAAAAATGTTACTTAAAAAAGAATATTAGAAGGACTGGCCGAGTGGCTCAGTTGGTTAAGAGCTCGCTCAAGAGTTTGAGCTCTGAGGAACAGCGGTTCGAGTCCCGGCCTGAGCTGAGCAGCCGCTGAGCTGCCAACAGGTGGCAGGATGGCTCAGCTAAAAATATATATATATATTAGAAATGTTTTGGAAAATGAAGGAAATTTCACTCGTTTTCTCATTTTTCAGTAAAAAGGGTGTGTGTGTGTGTGTGTGTGTGTGTTTGTGTGTGTGTGTGTTTATAATATAACATAATCCCTAAAGAATTAGAAGACCATACACCATTCTTATTATAGAAAGATCATAAGTCAAAGATATGTATTTCCAGACATAACCCATAAATCTAGGTCAGTAATTTAGATAAGAATGTTTTAAATGAATGACGATGCAAATTATCAGTATTAGGTCAAATGCAGATGGAAAGAGTTAAGTTTTCTTATAGTAGTTCAGATGGTACCAAACTTGTTTTGGCCATCAGAAAAGAATTTAATTGCATTACTCCTAAAATAAATCTTAATGTAAAATACATTTTATGGGGATAATTCCTTCCCTCTTCTCTTTTAATTTTTTTCTTTCCACTTAATTTCCATAAATCAGTGGTGAAGATATCTATAGTTTTCATTTTTAAATAAAACATATTTCTTGATACGCAGAGTACTTACACATTTTTCTAGAATAAATATTGTGATAATTATGATATGATTGCTATCACTCATTAGACTTATGGCAGAGTCCTCAGATCTATAATCTAATAAAAACACAGTACTATCACCCTGTATTGATGGAACCCAATTCAGAAAAATGAATATGCAAAATAAAACCGAATAGGAGACAATTTCAAGGGAGACTCCATCTGAAAGGCTCCAATTATTGAAGTACTGAGAGCGTCAAAGACAGCTCCAGTAATATTTAAGTGTTAAATCTGAAGAGAAATCCTGGTGATAAAATCTGAGAATATCTTCTAAATCAAATGGCAAACAACCATCCATTTCCTCACAGAGGAATATTTTAGGTTTAGCACTTTGATTCAGAATTGGAAATGATGCTAAAATAGGTTTCTGAAAAAATTAAATTATAAACTGTCATATTCCATCCCACTTAATGTGAATGAGCAGAGCCTCTAGGATAAACTCGATTAACATAAAAAAGGGTAAAATCTTATTTCTGTTTCTAGAGAACAAATAAAAAAGATTTAAAAAAAAATATGCCCGAACTGTGCTCATACTTTCCAAATAACAGCACAAGCTATTCCTCTGGCTATCGCTCAAGCAAATATTTTCATTTTAAAGAAAGCTGCTTTCTGAGCCTCTTTTCCTAAAATCTCCCATTGAAAGTGAATTTTTATATCCAGTGATTCAGAATTGGCTGTTTAACTTCAAAGCCACCTTTATGCAACATCTGAGTCTTGGGAAAGGCCAGTCTCAATGATAATCATGCTGATAATAGAAACACTGAAAGCAAAAAGGCAGCTCACATTTTGGAGTACTTACTAAGTGCAGGCCTGCGCAAAGCACATGATGCCCATGTCATCATTTCATTCTCAGAACCACCTATATGTCAGTGCTATCACTATTTCTTCTACAGGAGAGAAAATGGAAACATACGGAAGTTGAGTAATGTGTCCAATATCATGTATATAGGTAAAGCCAGTTCACTGGACCCCAGAGCCCTTGCTTTTATCACTACATTATTTCTCCACTGCTTAAGAGCACAAAGCATCCAGCCACAGAAAGAGAGTGACCTTAGGCCTGGGCACTCTGTAGGTCTTGCCAAGGCTGGAGATGAACAAAGGCCTCCAGCCACTCTGTAGAGTATGAAGAAAGCCCATGTGTGACAGCTAGGGCTAGGTCAGAGGCACAAAGGATACACTCTACAGCACCAGGAGTGGTTAAACACTCAGGCTCTCGCGTTGACTAAACCAGGGTTCAAACCCTGATCTGGGTGCTTAACAATATATGACTTTGTTACTTAATCTCCTTAAGTTTCTTCTCTCAAATGAAAAAGATAATAGGATCCGTCTCTCACGAAGCTGTGAGCTATAATAAAATAACGTAGATAACGTTCTTAGACACCGTAAGTCTTAGCAATGGTAACTATTATTATGATGGACTAAGCAGAGATTAAGCAGAGCTCAGGAACCTCACTGGAATACAGGACGCACCGAGTTTTCCCATAATCATACCTCTGGTACCAAATGGACATGTGAAAGGTCACAGGCTCCTTGGCTACTCAATGCCATTGCTGCCAAGAGTGGGGGGTGGGGTGGTCCTTGCCTTGCATTCGGAAAGCAAGGAAGCATTACTGACCGAGTCGACGAGGTTGGCTCTGTGACTTGGCGCTGCATGCGGACACCATGGGCACAGTTCTCCTGGCCCTCCGCCTGGTTGGAGAGGGGGATGTCAGGGGAGGTGTGGCTGATCTTCATGGAGGAGTCCGGGCAGGGGCTGGGAGGGTCTAGGAAGCCCTCACTGTTCTCTTGCTCATTGGTCTCTGTGTCCGTGTAGTTAAGAGGCTCCTGGTTGTTGTCTTTGCTACCAGAGAACAGGCCTCTTTCTCGCCACGGAACCCAGCAGAGTTTCCAAGACACAAAGAGAGACACACCAAAGAGAGCGAGGCCACAGGCAGTGACTACAAGGGTCAGCAGGCTCACCGAGATATCTGCAAAGAAGCAAAGATCGAAGGTCAGTAGGAATGCTGTCCCCACCCTGGTGCCCACCCATTGCACAGCACAGACAGAATGACCCTCGCATCCATTCATCCCTCAGGAGCTGGCTGCGGAAGGCCAAGCTGGGATGCTGCTGGGTCACCTGCTTCTGAGGCACCAACAATGAGGACTTGGATGCAAGCACAGAGGAGGTAACATGCAGGCTGTGTTCAGAAACAATAAACAGCCTGCTATATGCTATAGCAAGAGGCAGGGTATACTCAGGAGACTGGGAAGGCCCTGCAAGTCAACAGAGACCCTATCCCACAGCACAAATCACTGATATTGCCTGAACCAACTGAAACCAGGGTAGTTTCAACTGCCCTTAAAAATACCTCGGTCATCTTGGAGAGCTGCACAATACAATTTGGGAATTGTTTAAGTAATGACATTTTAAAGCAAGAGAAATTAGAGTGCTTTTTTTCTATTTTTGATATTAACTTTTAAGGGTCTAAGCAAAGTAAAGCTCAAATCCTCTGAAGTCCTAGGAATATCCATGTTCCAGTGGTCAGGGTCCCCTGGACCCAGGAACGGCTGTCCTAGCTTGGGTCTCCCCAGTAACAGACCTGAGACAAGTTTGGTTTACTGAGAAGGTGAAGAAAACACAGGTAGGGGAGTAGGGAAGTGGTCCAGGGAGGGAAGCCAGTAAAGGGGGATTTAGCAAGCCAGTTACCACAGTGGAGGACTGAAGGTTAAGCCTGCGGGGGGGGGGGGCTCCACACACCTAGAGTCTCCCCACCCCAGGAGCCAGGGACATGGGCTATTTATAACATCAACTCCTTTCAGTCACTGATTTGAGGGCAGCTCTCAAGGGACATTTCCAACTTGCAGCATGAGTGGCAAAATAGGTTTCAGTGGCCAGAAGAATTGCACATTCAAATAAATGAAAGGGCTGGCCCTGGAGGCCAGCAAGCATGCGCTCAAGTGGTCAGGGTGAGGGGCTGTGTCTGGGCAACAACAGCATCTGATGCCTGGACAGCAGCCCCATGGCCTCGGCTAGCGTCCAGCGGCTGTGCTCTTAACTCTCAGAACGAAGCCCTCCACGCTTCCATCTCACCCCATAGTAGAGCCAGAGAGGCTGAGTTATCAACCCACACTCATTCCTGACGCCGTGGTAGCTGTAAACCCCTTACTTTAAAGAGTACCCGACCTGCTCTTACTGTGCTCCACCACATTCAGGGGCTCCAAGGACTCTCCCCAGGTTACTCCTTTACTGCCCATCATTAATATTTGCATTGCTTCAGCAAAAGTTTTCTGAATATCCATTCATGCCAGGTATTGTGCTAGGCTTTGGAGATACAATGGAGAACATGACAGATGCATTCCATACCTTCATAGAATTATATTCTAGTGAAGGAAAAAATTATTAGAAATTAGCTATTTAACAGCCACAATTTCAACTATCTACAGCACTCCACAATCCATGATATGTGAAAATTTGTATTTCTGCTGAGGCATGCATGTGAACCCTTCCTGCAAATCAGTTATCTACTGAGTCAAGCTGACCACCTATCATCCCTGTGCTTTTCAATATGACTCTGCGGATACTTGATCATTCTTAAGAAGTGATAAAATAGTTTCTTTGTGAAAAATTGCTCTTGACAGAAAGCCAGCTGCCAGGGCTGGTGAGGGATCTAATGTATATCTTCTATGACTCCCAATCAATCTTTGCTCTTATGGCAAAACAATATTACATCTCTGTTTGAAAACACTGGAGTTCCACATGGATAGCTGAGCCCAAATCTTTGCCACTTTCCTCTCCTCATGTCCCGCTGAAATGGGATAAGCAAACTATATAACAATGGAAAACAAGGATGGGTGCCATCAATCCATCAGTGAACCAGTAACGTGGAGGAATTGCTGGAACTGTTTTAAAGGAAAAGCCAATCAGTGCTGGACACTTAACCCAGGCAAATGAAGGGACACCAAGGGAAAAATAAAAATTAAAAAAAAACAAAAATAAAAAACCCCAGTTATGCAACAAGGGCAGGGATGGAGAATGAAGATTAGTCAGTGGGGGTAAAGTAACGGGCACTAAAATCACCCTTCGTAGAGCCCCAACACAAGGTAGTGGGGAGCGTGGTTTGGTCACTGGCTCCACCTGATGCTGTCAACTCACACAATAGAGTGGAAACTTTGTTAGTGCAACTTCTGTGATAGGTGGCGATGCTGGAAGCCCAGGGAAGGGGACCCTGTCCTTGTTAATCAGGCTGCCACAGAAAACATCAACCTCCACTCCCTCCAATGAAATCTAGAAACCAAACAGGCTCCACACCACAGTGAAATCCCTTAATACATCCTGTAATTTAAATGGAAGCAAAACTCCTTCCTTACGTCCTGTTAATCACTCCAGCACTGTCCTGACACACACATAGGAGAGCACCAGCAATGCCTAGAGGAAGGGTACACTGGAAGGCAGTAGGGTTTAGAAGTGCGATGTGATAACTGTATTATTTATCCAATGTTCACTCTCCCCCACCACAGCGCCCCTTGAGGGAGGAGAATATCTCCCGATGTTGGCCTTGGCCCTGTGACTTGCTCTAGTGAATGTAATATAAGTAGATACGGCCCATGCCACCTCAAACCACAGGACTCTTGGGCTCCCACCTTCTGCCATGAGAAGAAGAGGTCTCATATAAGGGCTGATCTTCCAGCTTGGGTGCCATCATGGGATGACTGTGGCACAAAGTCCAGAATGAGCAGCAAACTTGAACCTGACCCACAGACTGGGCAGAGCTGCAGCTGATCTCCAGATCCATGAGCAAAACCTAGATAGTTACTCTTTCAAGTCACTAAGATTTTGAAGGTGTTGGCTCCCATGGCAAAAAGTTGACCAATATATGTGACCCTATAATTTATTGTCCAAGGCTAAGAGGGAAAAGAGGTGATATTAATAACCAGATGAGACAAGAGATTTCATCCAGGATTATCTAGGGTAAACCAGGAAATATGGTCACCCTGTACTTAAGTACCCCACCTGAGCTCTGAACTCATCAGCTTGGTACAGCATAGCCTCTCAGGGTGTACCTGGCATAGACAACATGCTAAATAAATTTAAGCCTGACCCACTTTGTTAGAAACCACAGGGCCCTGCCCCAGCTTAAGGACAATTCCAGCTTGTCAGCTGACTCCCAGCTCATGTACCCAAAAAACAGATTGCTCCTAAGCCTAGCCATGGTGCATCCATGAGAGCAGGGATCTTGTCTAGCTCAGCATTGAATCCCAAGCATCGAGGAGAGTGCCTGGCACACAGAAGGCTTTCAGTAAATGTTTGATAAAGCCCACCTGAGGAGCTCTGTGTTTACCATGAATTGTAGTGCGGCCTGTAAACTCCAGGAGGTGCTAGCCACACGCATAGTCATTATAGATTTTTGTGCATAGAGCTATTACAGAAAATTTCTGGCAAATGGCAAGAGTGGCTTTTTCTTATTCACACAAAGGTGCCATGTGGGTTAGCAGTGGGCCAGGGAACACCTGCCAAGAGAAACCAATGGTGACCTGCACAGCCACACCAACCACTAAGCGTAATCATCTAGACTTCCGTTTGCAAACAACTCAGGGTGCCCTGTATACACTATGTTTGTATTTTTTCCTCATTTTTCAGAAAGAAGTGCTGAGAAAACTGCTGTGGAGTTACTAAAGCCATACACAATACCTACCTCAAACCCACGACCTCAGGAAAGGGAGAGGGAGAATCCACTTAGAATCACAAAATAGCCTTATTTAGAAGAACAGAAGTCATTTCTTCAGTTAGGTGGGAGGTACATGGCCATTTGTTTTATTATTGATCTTTACATGTATTCACTATGTATACTTTTTGGCCTTCATGGTCTATTTCAAAATAAAAACTGAAAAAAAAACAGTGACATTAAAAAGTTATTATTCTAAAGATAATTTTTCCAAGAAATAGGAAAATGTAATTGGTCCTTTTTGTCCAAGGCTCAAGAGAATAACCAGATTGAGATTCAGGGATAAAGTGAAACAAATAGTCACCCAGGTCTGATCCAGGTCGGGGAGATGTTGCTACTTGGGAGTGACTGTGCATGGAAAATTGTACCGAGCTGCCATGGAGTGCATCCTCTCAGGGAAGAAATGGAATGGAATGCCCTGTAGCAGCCTGATCGTCCAAACCCTCTTCTGCCAGCTATTAGCCCTAGCCATAGGATATGATGTATTGTAACAACATCTGGGGACACCAAATACAACACACAATGATACCTCTAGATCCAGCAGACATCCCAGCTGGACACCTATAATTCTAAGAGATTCCTGAAAGCCTAAAGACTTATTTTGGAATGGCAAATATTATTGTCCAATGAGTGAAAAGCTTAAGCACCCATATACTGCATATGGACAAGGGAACAGTAGTTGTCCCGCTAAATTGAGAAGGGCCAGAGAGAACACAAACTGACAACCAAGGAAAAGTCAGGGGACAAATCAGCAACTTAAAAGAGGCTAACCAAACTGAGCCATCAGGATAAATGGCTCTTGACATAAAACAAATTAACACAAGAGGCTAACTAATTCATATGCTGAGATGTTTAAAATAGTGGCTAACAGTGAAATAAGGCTATAGCAGAAACCACAAGCAGAGACCCTTGAGATCCCACCTGGTCCAAGGAAAGGAGAGTATAGCCCTAGAAGTCTACAGCCAGCCACATCATCACAAGGGGAAAGACAAGGCATTTTCAGCAGTCAGCAACTCAGAAAATATGCTGTTTATGTACTCTCTCCTGAATAAAACCTAAAGAAATTCTCCAAACAAATAAAAATTTATGTCAGAATAGAGAACCCAAGAAGGGAATAGCATACTACACAAGATGTATACTTACATACTATGTATCACAAGAATCAGTGGTAAGCAAAGACAAGAGTAAAAAAGTGTATTAAATCTAAATAATTGCTGGTTATGAGATTATGAAGTTTGATGTAACTGTTAAGGAAAAAACACTTTAAAAGAGCAAAGGAATGATGACTATACACACACTTAAATTCCAACAATATCAATAAAACAAGGGAGACCAAAGAAGGAAGTAACAAATTAAATGTCTTATTTTGTTAGCAGGAGGAGAATACAGATCCTTCAACTTGATGTTAATGAGGGAATACAGTTGCAAATATGAATATCAAATATTTAAGGAAAAATGTGATTCATAACAGTACATCTGCATATATATTTATATCCTCTCCTTCCTGAGACCCCCACCCCCCAATCAAGTGATACGAAATAAATAAAAAGTATAAGCCCATAATCACAAAGAGAACAGCATGGGATGATCAGCAAATAGGATTTTAATTTTTTTTTTCTGGAAGACAGTATGTGGATGGAGGAGGCATGGTAGAGGATGCCACAGTAACACCCTCCCCCCCCCACTCCTGCAAAACAAGAAAATGTAGATGAAGATACATTTGAGGGGCAGGCAACCTGACCTACTGAACTCAGACAGGCTCGCGACACAGTCATTTCCAGCATGGTAGTGGCTAAGACTGAGATGTCAGGCTGAAAACATGGGCATGGACTGAAAATCACCAAAATATTGTCCAATCTCTCTAGGCAGAAACTAAGGCAACTAGCGTGAGAATTAGTGCCTAAGAGCAGAATTCTCTATATTGCAAAAAATGGAACCCTTTTTCAATCCCCTTGAAGTGAATCTTGTGTGTTACAATCTCACTCACAGATACATAGCCTCATAGTCAGCTTTTCTATTGCTTGATTATTGAATATGGCTAAGCTACAAAGAATCACCAGTCATGTAAGGAAATCTTACAGCAACCAAGATCACTGCATAGGAGCAAAATAAGATGTTCCCAGAGAAAACAGGATAAATCAAGAGAGTAAAAGAGTAAAAACTTCAAAAACATTTTATTCACAGGAAGATTCCAGAAGGTACTCCATGCATAAAACATGAGTAGACAACTAACAAATGGAATGGAGAATAAGACAATGTTCTTAGAAGTAGTAAAATAACGTGATTGCTAAAGCAAATAAAACATTCAATGAAGTCAAGCAACATTTACCCGAATGTGGACCGAATGTGAATTGAGAGAATTTAAGCAAAAGATATGAGATCTAGAGTATGCATCCAGGAGGTCTAATTAAGTTTTCCAAAAGGTTAGGATAGAGAAAATGAAGGTAAAAATCATCAAAGAAAAATAAATTTTTTAATTCTCTAAAATTGAAGGACAAGCTGATAGGGTTCCATTGAGCACCTATAATAAAATAACCCTATTAGACACATTATTGTGAAATTCCAAAGCATAAAAATTAGAGAAAATCACAAAAGCTTAAGGGACAAAAATAATACGAATGCAAAGAAATGAGAACCATACTGGTACTGGAGTACTCATAAAAACACTAAGTAATGGAACAGTACCTGCAAACTCCTAAGGAAAAATTGTGCTTGCCTTAAAATTGTATACTCAAACATACTATCAATGAAATGGGAGGGATGAAAAAATACCATTTTCAGACTTGTAAGAAGTCAGAAAGATTACTTTCCATCCACCTACCATAGGAAGTAACTTTATGAGATTAAAACAAGACAGGTGAAAACATAGGGCACAGCAAGCATCGCACTCCATTCAGAAGCCCAGTGAAGTCCCAGTGTGAGACCTGAGCAGCAGGCCTAGAGAGGGGCCATTGTGGCCTGGAGCAGGAAGTATGGGCTCTAGGAAGAAGTTCTCCACAGATAAAGGATTTGAAAAAAAAAATAAATGACATGATGGAGAGTTTAGTTTTTAATGACATCATTAATTATCAATAGCAATTAAAAACAAGAGGGAAAGAGAAAATAAGAAATCCAGAAGGAAAATTTTTTAAGGGAAAATAATCATTGCTTACCTCTTGGTTCTGTATTAAATAAAATTTTAAATTCATTATCACATCAACACAATTATTGATTCTCAACTTTTAGAATCAAGAACTAGACAAAGGATGGGAGACTTAAGTACGGTTGTAAAACAGAATATAAATGTTTTCAACTTTGACAATTTTAAATTAATAGAAAAGATGTCAGAAATTAAGAGGTAGAAAGAGAAAATATATTTAGAAGCTGCAGACTGACTTCCAAAATGAGGGAACAAGAGATATCGTCTATTGTTGATAGATAAAATACATATATGTTGATGTTTTCATGCAAAAAGTATTTATTTTTACATTGAAAACCATGCAGAGATAGAACAAGTCATTTCTGTTGCGGTGAAATCAGAAGGCACTTTCACTTCTACCTTAAGTTTTTATAAAGAGCAAGTATTATTGAGAAAAAAGGGAAAAACATTTCTTAAGCTACTGTAGTACGTGAAGTATATATGGTTTACTACATTCTGGTGAACTTGGGTACATAACCCCAAAACATTTCCGAAAACAGTCCTTATTTAATCCTACTCCTTGGTTTATATGGAACAAATGAATGGCAGTCGCGATAACCTCAGTCTCCCAGCAATTTTCCTTCCAAGGCAAACCCATAAAAGACATCCATCCTTGTCCATCCATCTTGTTTGACTTTTAGATTCATGAATAAAATATCAGGAGACTGACACAGGCTATCAACTTTTTACTTTGTAAATACCGATGTTAAAACATACAACTCATGTACTATCACATTCATTGCATACAAGGAAGGATGTTTTAACACCAAAAACAAATAGCATTCCCTTAAAAAAACATATGGAGCTTTATGAATAAAACCATTACACTGTCTGTTTTGTCAATTTGCTTCAGACTTGTAAAAACCTTCTAATGACTAAACAAGGCACCAGAGTTTGGGAGTCACTGTCCTAGTCCCTCCCATGTCAGTCCTGTCCCATCTCTACTTCTTACAGCAACAAATACAGCTCAGAGGAAAGCAGGAAAATGGATGACATTGTTGATACCCACCCCCAGCCCTCTTATCCTGAGTCTCCTCTTTCACATGCCCTCCCAATCTCTTACTGTCTCAGAGAACTGGAAGTTCTCAAGGAATTATGTTAGAACCTAAAGATTTTGTGTCCATGTCTTGTCCTCTTCTGGCCACAAACTGATGGTGAGGACCCAGAGGAGTCAGTGAGGATGCGCAGGATGAATGAAATCTGGTGTTTCCAGGGCCGGGCAGGCAAAGGAAACTTGGAATCACAATTAAGGGGGGAAAGCAAAACAGATCAGAATTGGAAAAGTGCTGAGCATTAAGGCTGAGGAGGAGTAGGACATAAAAAAGAGGAAACTCATGGTCAGAAGCTGAGATGACAGGAAGTTGGTTTAAAAGATAGGTGAAAAATGAAGTAAAGCAAGTGGCTTGAGTTCACTGACATGCTCATTTACATACAACTTACCCTTTTGCAGAAGGATTTGAAGGAGCTTTAACAATGTATACAGCACAGTAGGATAAAATAAACTTTGTGAGGAAATCAGGACTAAAGAAAAATAAAAGTAAAATGAAGATGAAGTCAGGGGTAAGGTAAATAGCCAAAATGCATGCATGAGGTTTGGTAAAATTGTCAGTGGTGGTGACAGGATTGGCTCCCAACATTCTATAGAAAAGAAACATGACCAATTACCTGATTCAGTATCTAAAAAACTACACAATTAAGAAACATTTATCAGACAAGGAAAATCTGACCTAGAAATGTGATGATATTAGAGATTATTATTAATGACTTTTTTTTTTTAACTGAGCCATTCTTCCACCTGTTGGCAGCTCAGCGGCAGCTCAGCTTGGGCTGGGAATCGAACCAGTGACCCTGTTGCTCGGAGCTTGCACTCTTGAGCGAGCTCTTAACCAACTGAGCCACTCAGTCAGCCCTATTAATGACTTTTAGATATGTTTATTGTGTGGTGGTTATGTTACATAGATACATATGAAAACATTCAAATGATATGTCTAGAATTTGCTTCAAATTATAGATGAAACAAGGTTGACTATCGATTAATAATTGTTGAAACTAAGTAATGACTATGTGGAGTTTATTATATTATTTTCTCTACATTTGACTATTTTGACAATTTCCTAATAAAAATATAAAAAACAAAGTATGTTTTGGTCAGCGAAAAATGTTGATCCCTGACTTCCATCTTGGACAGTTTATAGGTCTTGGGTGAGGGCCCTTAATCTCCATTTTTAACAGGCATCTCAGATCTCAAATTAATCTGCTACAGATGGTCTGTAAACACTGAGTAAAACTGATCAAGTAAATATATTTATATCATGGTTCAGAACACAAGATGCTTTCTTAATCCCAAAACAATTGTGTCTTGGGGGCCTAATAAAGACAACACCTGGAATTTAGTTAAAACCATCAGGCCGTGGAGAACTTGAGGATATCACATGGTGCCTTGTAGGGAAAGTAGTAATGTAATTAGAGGAAACAGGCAAGACAAGACAGCTCTGATGATGAGATGTTAGGTGTTTCAGGGAACTGAACCAATGTGGACACGCTGAATTAGAAGAAACCTTAGGGGTCATCCAGAACAGTCCATGTCAGAGCTCTCGTCAATATCCCTTCCATGTGACCATGAGGACTTCACCTGAATACTTTATTTTCCATATTTTTTAAACTTAATACAATGAACATGTATTACATTTCAATTTAAAAAGATAATAATAAAATTGTTGCATTAAAAAAATCACACAGCATTCTGGAGTTATCCAATGAGGGGAACTTAGCTCCACACACACCTCAATAGCCCAGAGGGCATCTTCTGAATGGTGACGCTGAGGTATCTTGGATAAGAAGCATGTAATAGATTTTAGGCTAAAATTAGATGCTTTGGTGTTTAAAAGACTGAACTTAAATTGTCTGGGAAATGCAATCTTGCAGAGACCTGGCTTTTTAATTACACTGTAGGCACCATAGCCCAGCAGTTAGGACTACGGGTTCCAGAGTTACAGTCAAGGTCTGCAGCCCGACGTCGGCTGTGCAACCGAAGACAAATATCTCTGTATTTGGTTTTCTCATAGTAACAGTGGGATAATAATAGCATTTACCTCTTGGAGTTGTAGCAAGTGCTTAGAAAGGTACTGGTGCTCAATAAATACAAATTCTTGGTTTTTATTTTTTCATGAGTTGTCTCAGGATTCAGCCACTCCATACCCAGACTTATTTTTACTGCCACAAAGTGGTCCCCTTGGTTAATAAATAGTGAGGCCTCCTGAAGCCTTATGAAGTAGGCTGGCAAAGAGCAAACATCAGGTGCCTAATAGGTGCTTGTTGAGCTGAATTACTAAGGACAAGAGAAGCAGCTCCTATTGAGCACCTGACATTTGCTAAGGACTAAACCAGGGGGACAAAATAAATAAAACTAGACCTTGCCCTCAAAGAGCCACTAGTCAACAGCATTTCAGTAACGCTATTCACAATTCAGAGTGCTCCTGGAGCTCAGAAGTGGGGGATGCATAATCTGGGGTTCGGGGAAGCCTTCCCATAAAAGAGTGAGCCAAGTCCTACTTATAACGACTTCTCTTACACAAAGACCAAACCCAGGTCATTTGGCCACATGGTCAGAAGACTTCACCAGAAGAAAGAAAGGTCAGGGCATACGGCATAACTTGCTCAGCTATACATGGAGGCCCCAGGAAAGAGCTCACATGTTTGCAGGGCCCTGGGACCAGCTTTGACACCACTCATGTTTCGTGACCTTGGTGGTCTTCCTTATTTGTCATAAGGGCCTGGACACGGCTCTCACATTCTGTGGTTCTTGTGAAACTGCCAAATGACCTTGAGTTCACAGCAATGTCTGTATCTAGGACTAAAGCCATTATAATAATTCCTGTCAATAACCACAAGTCAATGGGCTCTTTCCAACTGAAGGCTACGTTTTAGAACCACTCCTGCTTTTCATTCTTGTAGCAGACAGGAGGCTCTCTTAGCACTGGCTCTGGCAAACTGTATGAATTAAGGAACATTAACTTGGGCCTGCAGGGGCCATACCATCATTAAGGCGTTGAGCCAGGTAAACAGAACATTCTACTGCCTTAACTCTAAGAAGCCCGCAGACTGGTAAAATGAATTAGAACACAGAAATTGGAAAATGGTATCAATTGCATTTTCCTATGACTGACGTAAAGGGAGGGGCATATTTAATAGGACTGTGTCTCAGCCCTCAGATCCTTTGCTCAGAGCCTGCCCAGATGATTCTGCCCGTGTGAGCTAAGCAGCTGGCCTGAATTAGCCATGGGGGAACACTTTCTGTGGTGTTTCTTATTTGCAAAGTGCAGCCTCATCAGTGTGACCAGCTCTTCACACTGGAGTCACCCCCTCTGCCTTGACCAGATGGGGCAGAGGCTGCTGAGGCTACACACAGTGGCGGAAACTACAACCACTAAGGGCTGGGTTTTAGCTCTTGTGTCCACAATCCCTGATTTTCCAATCCTGATGCACCTGAGCTCCTGCTGTCTGCATAACAGGAAGGCTCAGGATTTATCAGGTTTGCTGTTGGGTTTCCACTCTCTTTGTTCTCCATCTCTACAGAAATTATTTAATTGGAAAAAAATGCACTTAAAAAATACTTTATCACCCACTGTAGCTTCCCTGGAAGTGCTTGTGAAATCTACAATGGTTTCTCTATCACAGGATTCTGGCCTGTACAAAGTAAAGGGAAACGTTCAGATGTGCTGGGATGCTTGCAAAAGAACAGAAAATCTGAAGTGCAGGGTTATAGACACTGGGGACTGCCTACCTGAAAAGAACACCATGAAACAAAACTCAAGAACACGTAGGGGCTGGACACGGGCCAAAGAGGACAGCAATGCTCCTTGGTGCGTCTGTGAGGAATGGGGCCCTGGCCCACCCAGCATGGCTGTGAGACGCTGGGGGTGTGTGTGTGGGGGGGAGTTGGCAACCGGAGACCTGGTGTCCAGCTCTATTACCTCCAAGGAGACTCTGTGCTGCCCACAACCTCTCTTGGGCCACTTCTCACCTCTAAAATGGGGGGAGAAATTCCTCCTTGCCTGGCTCTTTTGAAAATTAGTTGTACTTGCATATGTATAACAGCCTGCCACAGTGCTTTCATTGCGTTGCTTGAAATTCTTTTGAAGCCAGGCAGTGCGGCATTGGCCCAATAATTCACACCTCCCACAGGACCCCTTTCCAAACTTTGTCAGTCCTAGTCATTTCCTGGTCCAGATCTGGTCTTGCTTTGATCCCATTAGTGTTTAAACCTCTCATCTACTCTATGGAACAAGATCAAAAGATTGCTGACAAACACCCTTTGTGAACTAGTACGGAAAAAAAACCTCATGAAATAATGTATAATGTTAGGGTGGAATGCATTTTTCCATTCCTGGCTCCCATAAGGAGTGACTTTTCCCTAAGTGCTTGTGGTCGCTTTTCCTACCTCTTCTCCCTTCAGAGGGGAAGTGGGGTGCTTGATTAGAAAGCTCAGGGCAGTCCTACCTCTCCCTTCTACTTGACATCTGTCCACCTGCATGGGGCATGTGCCATATTGGGAAATCTATTATTGCTCTGGACCCCAGGAGTACGCAGACTTTCTCTCTTGGTTCTTCCTCAGACATAGCTGGACACCTGCAGGCAGGGCCTTGACCCTTAAACATATGGCCTGGCTGAGAGCAGTCCTGTGCATGTGACTTCAGCTAGCTGTGCCTATTTAGGTATGGGCAGAGGACTCCCAGGCTGATAATAGCACAAAGGGAGTTACATGGAGGGAGGTTTTTTCAGAGCACATTAGTTGAGTGAGAGACAGGAAATATGAGGAAATGACCCAGAATGTCTAGGTACAGGCTTGTTTTTAAACACATGTAAGACACTCTTTAACGTCTCTCAATAATTCTGGGAAGAACCCGAGATCCTGGTGAGACCTAGTGAGCTGTTGGGGGAAATGAGCCAATGAATTTTATGTATCTTCAGGACATTGAGGTTCTAGGTACTTCAGTTGTTAGAATTCTATGATTCTGAAACAATATTTTCTCAAAAATGTAAAATTCCATACTCAAATAACTCACCAATTGTGTGTGACACCCTTTATAAAAGTCAAAGACCTTCGAACATCTGCTTAACCTTGAAACTATGTCCTAACATTTGGATACCGGATGCATACTAAGTCTTCTATTAGAGAACGAGGTGTTGTGCCCCTTCCACTCAACACTACAAATCTACTCTCCTTCCCTCTCTACCCTGTTTTGAGCCTTGACTGCTGACCTGCATGGACTGTATCAAGGGGCTCCCTTGTCTTCGGCTTCTGTTGAGTTCAGCCAATAGGAGGCCTTAGTGGGATATTACGGGGTGAGAGAAGAATGAAGTTACAGTATTTAGTCCCCCAGCTTTCTTCCTGTTAGGTTGCCATGTTGCATGTGCCCCTCTACCGAAAACCATAGCTCCTCCTCCGGGTTCTTTCAGGCCTATGGGTGGCAGCTGCTCCCTACTGTTACTAGCCCTGGAGTGCTGTACTGTCCTTTGCTGGGTTCCCTGAATCCTGACCATTCCTTTGTAAAACATCCCTGTATTAAGCTCTCCTCAAATTACCTAGTTTAATCACGTTTTCTGTTTGCCCCGGGATCCAGATGGATTTGCTGTAGAATGAGTTGTTTTCTATTCTGAGCCCTACCTCTTGTTACCTGCATAATCTCAGGGAAACAGAAACTCATATCTGGGCCTGAGTTTCCTAATATATAAAAAGAAATGGGATGACATAGAAGGGCCCTTCCAGATTGCATTTTCTTGAATTGAGAGTCATTTTATATCTAAAATATCTTCTACAACTTAACATGATGTCTGGTACACAGGAGGCACTCAGTGTTTGATGCATGATAACATTGTAAGCTATGTATCATTTCTACTTTTATATTCACCAAAAAATGTGCGTCAGGAAAAGGAACTACCAAAGAAGCTGCGTGTTTAAATATATGTGTTTAAGAGTGAACATTAAGGTTACCTTTTCCTCATGGTTAAAAATGATAGAATATTTCATGCTTCTCTGAACGTTTAAGACTCCATATAGGCAGTGCAATGTAGTGGAAGGAACATGGGCTCTGGAGAGGGACTTTATTTATTAAATTAACTTCACAACACGACAAATTGAGTTGCCTTTATGAAGATATTATGTAATTGGGGTAAAATGACCTATTCAGAGTGTGCCAGCGAAGCTAAATTTTCAGGAGACACTCTTCTAGCCAGATGATGTCTCCAGATAGTCTTGTTTTACGGCCAACACTAATCCTCGAAATACCTCTCCTGAGAAACAGTTCCAAGACACAAGGCTGCTTAAAGTCAGCACAGAGAGCTGACTCCTGGCTCAAATGCTTTCCTCCTGTTTTTGTTTGTTTGTTTGTTGTTTTGCTGTTCTGTCTGGCTTACACCCTGGTCCATGACTAACAAGATAGATGCTCTTCTAACATATAACCTCTTACCAGCTTGGATTTCTATACCTGAAACCCTAATGTACCCCCAAATCATGGATCTTCCTGTGCTAAAAGCACAATTAGGCTTAGATTATTGGCAGTTTATTAAAAGCATGGGTTCTTGGATCTTCGTATTTAACTATCAATTTTCTACAAATTATATGTTTTTTAAGTCAATTTACTTTCAGTAAATATTTAACACTGCTGAAATGAGGATGGTTTCTTTTAATTTGCTCAGTTTCGTCAGTAGTCACGCAGAGAAACTAGCATATACATTGGCATATACTCATCATCATAATGATTAATAATATTGGTATATGTCCAAGAAATGAAGTAATTCTTTTAAAAAGCATTGACTAAAAATAAAGAAATACTTTAGATTTCATTACAAAGTACTCTTAACGCTAACTAGAAGATAAAAGGAATACTAATTCTTCTCAAAAGCGTTCTCCTTAGACCTGCCCTCTCAAGTCACAGAAATTCTGCCTTACAGGCTGTGGACAGAACTATAGCTATGAGCAGGTACTGATGTTTTTTCCTAAGACATTTCTGCAATCCTCACTTCTGTTTAAACTGAGTAGGGTTGGTTTTTTTTGTTTGTTTGGATTTTTTAAGATTTTTATTGGGGAATTGGGGGATGGGAGCAGCGCTGGGGAATTGGGGGAAGGGGAATAGACAAGTTGCTGTCCTTTTGTTCTTCAGTCTAGTTGTGTAGGACATTGCTTCACTGGCCCAAGTTGGCACCATCATTGCGCTCTTCCTGGGTGAGGCAGATCAGTCGCCGGCTTCTGGACGGCCGCTCACGGCAGCTGCTGGCTACACATGGTAACCCATGGCAACCCACTGCAGCAGGGGCTGCAGCCTATGCCATCGCTGGCGACTCAAGGCAGCCCAGCTCCAGGTTGAGCTGTTGTTCAGCATCTTAGCTGTAGAGGGCAGTCACTGGCTCTCATATGTGGGATCTGAACCGGAGCCCTCTGGCGTCCCAAGCCAGCTCTTAACCAACGCGCCACTCCGCCAGCCCTAGGTTTGTTTTTTTTAACTTTTGAAAAATTGTGGTAAAAATCTACATAACATAAACTTTACCAGTTTAACCATTTTTAAGTGTACACTTCAGTGGCATTATATACATTTGTATTGTTGTGCAACCAACCTCACTATCCATCCCCAGAACACTTTCATCATCCCATAATGAAATTCAATACCCACTAAACAATAACCCCTATTCCCTTCTCCTTCCCCCATGACCCCAGTCCCTGGTTTTGTCTCTATGATAAACCAAGTTTGCTTCATTTTAATGAAAGCTGGTCACTACATAGGCTCTTTAGCTCTCAAAAGTGCACGGGGAAGAACGGGAGACGGGATCACAGTCAAAGAGTAAAGGCAGGCTGCTTACATGAATGCTGAGCAAACAGGAGAGTCTTTGGCACAGGTCACATAATGCTTTGGAGACTGAGGTGGGAAAAGGGGCTACAATAAGTGTTTTACTAACATTCTCCAGATCCCCTCACCCTGGATGGAAATGCATTCTTCTGAGGGTGCACAGAGCTTCTCTCGCTTGCGGGGGGGGCGGGGGGGGGCACTCATCAGCATCCTGCATCACTAGAGGTCCAAGCAGCATTGCCAAAAGACACTCTCTATACAAGCTGGGCTTGAGCTAGGGGGTGTTTCCTTAAAGACCAAGAATGTGAGCACTGGAGACAGGAGGAATGAAGACTCCAAACAGCAACAGGAAAGAGGGCAGGTTTCTCACATTTAAAGGGCTAGAAGAAATGGAGAAGGTTGGCTCATTAGTGGTAGATCAGGCAGGGACGACCACAGAGCAGAAATTAGGCACCCAAGGCAAGAGCAGGAGCAGGGCCTGTTCTCCGGGGAGGGAAAGAGCAAGAACAGCAAGTATGGGTTAAAGAGATGACGAAAGCAGTAGGCTCAGCTGAAGGATGGCTAAGGCAGTGGCTCATTTTATGTGGGATATTATTACCCCCCGTATCCCCCATGAGGGGCTCATAGGAAAACACAGGAAGTGGAGTGACAGGGGACCTTCCTATTCCTTGGCAGATTAAAGGCTAATGACCCAGCAGGCCTACGTATAAGATGCTAAAGTGGCCTCATCTGGGCTCGTGAGTGGGTGATAAGAGATATTTGGGTTACACAGTAATAAATGAAACAGAAATAAGAGGTACTGAAACTATTGGAAAGCATGAGACATTATTATCATGAAAACGAGAGAATCACTAAGCTAGGGGAAGACTGATGAAGAGTTAGAATTTTAATAAATATATATAACTCCACAACTTTACTCAGTACCAATAATAAACATTACATAGTCCCTCTCAAACTGTTCTGCAAAAGTACCCCTAATGGAGTACCACCCTCCCCAGAGTCTGGGGTTCCCCTAGGGTTTCCCAGGGCCCTAAGAGTCACAGACTTATCCCCACTGTTGTGATTCTGGGAGCCTACGTCAGAAGACGCTGGGATGATCCTGCAAAATGAAGTCTAGGGGGCACTTTTGCCATTTGCCATGATGTCACGATGCTTCTTTCTACTGTGACCATATGGACTGCTATACATTACTTGGAAACATGGGACAGCAAAGTTTATACAATTCCACTTCCATGAGGTAATTTATAAAATATATAACAAGGAAATAGGATGGAAGCATAAGGTGTTTGATTGTCTTTGTAACTTACATACTGTCCTGGGAATGTCTGGATGGTTTGCTGGTTTCTAATTTGTTAGAAACTAGAAGGGAGCCCCTATCTCATTGTCCCAAAATGAGAAAGAAAAAGCTGCAGTTAGATGTCATCATTATTTATCAAGTTAGGTATAAAATAGGGATGTAGATTATACAAGGGGAAGAACCAATGGCCAAGTAATGAGTGAAGCGCCTGACTCCCTTTTAACATAGAGAATGACTCATTTCTAGCCAGATCTTTTTAGAATTAAGGATAGAAACCACAACCAGCAGCAAACTGAGGAGCCAATATGGATAAGGGTAATTATATCCAATTATTACTTAATGTCATCGTGAAAGAAGTAGACTATGCTAAAAACCCCTTCTGACTAGTGTTGATCACTGAGTTCTGAACCTCACACTCATGAACTTGTAAAAAGAACCATTAATTTAATGACATTGAAAAGAGAGAGAAGCCCATCATCTTCAGTTTCAAAATTCCCCTAAAATAGGGTCTAGGAATAGATTATGTTATAGACTAAATATTTGTATGTCCCCCCCCCCACCCAAATTCATGTTATATCCTAACACCCAATGTGATGGTATTAGGAGGTGATTAGGTCATGAGGGTAGAGCCCTCATAAATGAGATTAGTTCCTTTATAAAGGAGGCCCAAGAGATCTCCCTCATTCTTTCCATCACGTGAGAACACAGAGAGAAGACACTTTCTATGAGGAAGTGGACCATCACCATAAACCAAACCTGCCTGTATCTTGAACTTGAAATTCCCAGGCTCCAGAACCGTAAAAACTAAATTTCTGTTGTTTATAATCCACCCATCCATGGTAGTTGGCAATAGCAGCCCAAATGGGCTAAGACAGCTTGGTCCATTAAGACAGACAGGGAGGTGCAAATATAACCCAATGGCCTGAGTAAACTCATAATAAGTCCTTTTTTGTTTCTCAATGCCCTTACTCCATAGTTAGATGAAGAGAAGCGTATGGAAAATGACAGTGAAAGGGTCATGTAAAAGGAAAAAAGTATGAGAAATGACAGGAGGGAACAAAAGATTCACCCATACAAAATTATTCTGAGGTGACAGTCTTCCAAGACACTAAGAATATAGAGCTGAGAGACAAAAAGCAGTAGAGAAGCTAGAAAACGCAGAGGATCAATCTAGGAAACCAACTCCCACCCCCAGAAATTCTCAGAAAAATAAAATAACATTTCCCAGAATGAAAGACATAACGTTTTTGATTAAATGTACCAGGAAATGATGAGCAAGATGAATGAAAAAGGGCGTGCATCCAGACACATAAAATAAAATTTCAAAACCCCAAGAATAGAGAGAACAACATAAAAGATCTAGAAGCAAGCTGCCTTCAGACTTCTTTTAAACAATTCTATAATGCAAGAAGATCATGTAACAGTCTTTAAAATTTCAAGAGGAAATTACTTTCATTATAGGACACATGCTCAGCCAAATCATCCATAAAAATGAAGGCAAAATACAAGCATTTTTAGAAATGCAAGCAATCAATATTTATATCCTATGTCAGTCTTCTGAAAAATTTACTTGAGGATGCACTCCAGCTAAATGGAAAAAAATAAAGGAATTCAAGAAAGGAAAAAATAAAATATTTATTAGGAAAACTAATAAACAGTGGGCCTAACATTCAAGTGTAAGTGATATGGGATCCCAGGACATCAGCTTTGCGTAAGTTACAATATTTCTAGATGCAACTGGGAACTCCTAGGAAGAATACTGTCAAGAAGAAAGTGGATTACCACTATCAAATGAATGACCAAGAAAATGGGTATATTTAATAATATAGTGAAGAAATGTGCTCCTTTTTGTTTACAAAATATCCTAAGTATTTTATGATAGAAAATATAAAATAGTCTAAGAAACACAAAGTGCCATAAAAGAAAGTAACAGTCAAATATCAAGCCAATTAAAATATGACAAGATTTTGAACAACAGATAGCATATAACTGAAGACTTAGGATACAAGGAACTGAACCTTCAAGTGGCACCAGATTAACAACATAAAACTGTATTTCCTTTTCTGAAGGAAACAAAATCATACTTCATGGCTCAGTAGTTACTAACTTTTACAAAATAGAAATATCATATCAGCAATGATAAGAGCTCTGCCTTTGAGTGCCTAAGTGCCAACACTGTGGTATCACCTATGTGCTAATTCATTGATCGTTATGAAAACCCTATGATTACCACAATTTAACAGGTGAGGAAACCTAAGTACAGAAACGTAAAGTAACTTGCTGAAGTCTGCTCTTAATCACTGTACTCTAACATTAGAAGCTAATAACACTCTTAGCTAATGTGTTTGGCACCAGTTAATTGAAAAAGACAGGTAAATGATAGGTAAATCATAAACCTTCAATATTTTATTTTAACATAAACATTGTCTTTTAACTTAAAATACTAATTCACCAATCCTTTGATATAGGGTAAATTTCTTTTCTTTGAATATGAGTTCTTTGATTATACTTTCGTGTTGCCTTTCTTACATCAGAAATACCGATAATGCAGTTTGTGGGCAACTCAAATGTGTTTAAAGCAGAATAAAAAGTTAAAGATATTTGGGAAACAATCTGAGAGAAGTATGCTTCTAGAATTTTACCATTGTTTTCAATCTTTCATAGTTGCTCCTTTAGTTTGTAATTCAGCACCATTAAAAAAAAATAACTTGCCTTTATTGAGTCTTAGCATTCAATTCAGTTTTCATAGAAACAATTCTCTTTTAGTATTCATATTTTATCAGTAAATGCCATATTTAATTAAATTATACAATTGAATAGTAAGTACAACCAGAATAAACAACTTTGGGAACAAAAATAACTGCTTCTTAGTAAGCATTCAGCTTAACTTACGGGAGTAGAAATAAAGGGTAACAATAGCGAATAGCCTGCTAACTGTGAGAACTCAGCCTGTCATGATATTTACTGAAATGTTTTCTAGAAGAAATGGGAGGCCCTGATAATTTCAGCCAGTTAGAGAACTGGAAGTTGGTTAAGAAACCTTCGATGTACCAGAAAATACAGTTTGTTGGTATGTAATGTTTATAATTAACAGATAGACAAAATATGACAATAAATGTGATACAGAACATTATCATCACAGTGTAAAATTAGCATACTAGCCAACCAACAGCCTCATTTTACAAAGCAGAGGATCCAGAGATAACGTCTAAGGTTGATACAATAGAGAAATGGAAATTTAAAGTAATTTTTTAGTCTAAAAATGTAACCAATAAAAGAATCCAAAATACCATAACACATATAAATTGGGAATGGGAAAGTTCCTCATCTTGTTTATATATAGTCTAAAGGTAGTAACTAAAACACTGAAGTACAAGAATATTATTTATAGTATGGAGGTAATTACCAGAAACCTACAGCTAGAAAAGATGAAAATGGTTACCTCTGAGTGTGGCCCCACTACTGGTAACAAAGCTTTTTCCTCTCTCTCTCTCTCTCTCTCTCTCTCTCTCTCTCTCCCTCCCTCTCTCTCTCTCTTTTTTTTTGTTATTTTTAGTATTCAGTATTTAGTAGTGTTATTTCTTTTTATTTTAACATTGTGTATATAGTACTTGGATAATTATTAAAATTTGTAAATAAAATATGAAGACATTAAATATAACATAAATATGTTTTAAAATGTTTTAAATTAGGAAGCTGAAACATTCCCAATTTTGACTAAAGAGGATCTTGAAGGGCCTGCAAAGGGCTCTGTCTCAATTGAAACAGATGCCAAACGAACAAGAAAGCACCTGGGAAGGTTTCTGCTCCCAGAACCTTCCCACAATGCTGCCTATGGGCTACTCTGGGGTGGGGGACCCAGATGGTGGCTCAAGAGGTCCGTGATTCTGCGCCTGCGCATACTGCCGTGGGAGGTGCAAACAGGACCAACTGTAATTAGGCACTGCTGTGACCCAGCACATGAAGCCCAGGGTGCCTAGCCTGCCATCTGTCAACCAGCCTGCCTCTGTGAACTCACACCTATATATTTACCTGGCCAAATGGTATTTCATAGAAGCCCTAGATTATGCATCCATTTCTTTGCCCTGAACCAGATCCCTGGAATCAGCTGAGCACATACGAGGTTTGACAATTAAGTTCACGAACGCATCCTAGAAAAAGTGTTGCATAACCTCACTGCTGAATATCACTATGGTCACCTTCAAAGTACTCCCCTTGGGAAGCTATGCACTGACACCAGCACCTAGTTGACCCTTCAAAGCAGTTTTAGAACTCTTTTTCTGGAATGGCCATCAGAGCTGTCATCATATTACCCTTGATGTCCTGAATGTCATAAAAATGTATTCCTTTCAATATTTCCTTTATCTTTGGGTAAAGAAAGAAGTTATTGGGAGCCATATCAGGTGAGTAGGGAGGGTGTTCCAAAATAGTTATTTGTTTACTGGCTAAAAACTCCCTCATAGACAGTGCCGTGTGAGCTGGTGCAGTGTCGTGATGCAAGAGCCATGAATTGTTGGTGAAAAGTTCAGGTCATTTTCTTCTAACTTTTTCATACAGCCTTTTCAGCACTTCCAAATAGTAAACTTGGTTAACTGCTTGTCCAGTTGGTACAAATTCATAATGAATAATCTCTCTGGTATCAAAAAGAATTAGCAACATCCTTTTGACTCTTGATTTGGACTGACCAAACTTTTTTGGTTGTGAAGAATTGGCTGACTTCCACTGTACACTTTGATGCTTTGTTTCAGGGTCATATTGATACACCCATGTTTCATTACCAGTAATAACACG
Organism: Hipposideros armiger; assembly: GCF_001890085.2. Classification (NCBI taxonomy): domain Eukaryota; kingdom Metazoa; phylum Chordata; class Mammalia; order Chiroptera; family Hipposideridae; genus Hipposideros; species Hipposideros armiger. The sequence goes on along the minus strand of NW_017732449.1, from coordinate 393,146 downwards.
GCCCAAAACATCGTCTTGCCTCTCCAAAGGTCTTGGCAAACTTCTACTCTCCTTTTGCTTTTGTTCATCGGTGAGCTCCTTGGGACCATTGCTACACACACCTTTCTCATGCCAAGACTTTCAGTTAAGATTTTCCTAACTGTTTCTCTATGGATGTTTACTTGGTCTGCTATGCTTCTCACAGTCAGCCAACAATTTTGACACAATTCGATGAATTTTTGCAATGTTTTCGTCGGTTCTGCTTGCTACTGACCGCCCCGACCTCTCTTCAAAAGTGACGAGTTCTCTCCCCTCAGAAAAATGTTTAATCCATTTGTACACTGCCGTTTTCTTCATGACATTATCCCCATAAACTTGGACAAACATGTCACTGATTTCACTTCCAGTCTTGCCAAGTTTAACAAGAAATTGAATGTTTGTTCATTGCTCTAATTCAAGTTCAGACATTCTCGTGATGGCACACAAAAACACACAACAACAATAATGAAAGCCACTCAGCAAGACACTGTCTCACATCGAAACTGTGAGACACTGAAATACCAAGGTTATGAAACCTTACCAAGCTGTTTGTAGAGTGCTGCCAACATAAGCGCACAGTGGCAAGTTCACACACTTAATTGTCAGATCTCATACATTCCTTTGATTTAGGGGCATGTGTGAGCCTGGAATCCTGGTGGGCTAGTAAGGCATTTGTGCCCTAAGTGAGGGCAGCTTTAAGAGGTCTTGCCCCAAGTAGGAGCTGCAGCAAGGGGCTTTCTAACCAGAGCTAAGTCCCTCCTTCTGCTCATGTCTATCTACCTACCCTATCACATGCATTTGGCTTGAAGAGAAAAAATGGAAAGATGGCATCATTGCTGTGAAATGGGTTCAAGGTCTCCCTCTAGCCAAAAAATGGTTTGATTTCACTTTATGTGTTTTAAAATATGAGAAAAGTTGCTTTTTCCATTTTATAAATGTATTATCTTAACAATATTAGGAGAGACACCTTCTTACCCCAATTCAGAATCAGTGGACACCATAAGAATTTTAACTTGAAGTATCTGAGAGCCTGTAGAAGATCTTTTATGACTGAAATAGCAGCCAAGTCTCTGGGTTATATAGCCAATATCCACAAAAGGAAAAAAACGATTAACAACTTAAAGTGATTTTGTGTTTATATTTGTTCAGCAAGCAAAGTTTAAGTAGGTCCCCATGCCATAATTACAAGGGTCAGTACAGAAAATATTGATAGAGCCCAGGTTCCTACAGTGGGAAATTCAAACACACTAGGAAATGCTCTTGGGGAAAAGAATAAAATTATTTAGCAATTCACTTACAACAGTGAGAAAACAGGAAGAAAGAACATGATTGTGCATTGGAGGCATATTCCTAACTCCCTGACTATCCAAAAATTCTATCAAAGAAACACTTCACAGCACTGTTAGTTTTAATATGAATTTATGTAAAGGTATGGCTCAAATCCTAATATCTTTGCATATGGCAGACAGCTTCAAACTTCCAGCTCCAAAACGTACAAACTACAAATAAATTCTATATCTGGATTTGAGCAAAGGACTCCAAAAATCTACTCTAGTGGCCACAGCCGGGCTGCCATCAGATTTGAATTATAAAGTGACTGTCCTTTTATAGTACAAGTGTAGAATAGAAGAGTAAGAAACAATAACATAACAATTACATTCAGAAGGGTTTTTGACAGAGAGTGTCAAAGTATCAAAAACAGTTTTGCTGAAATCAGTAGGTTGCAACACAAGAGAGGTACCTTCACATGTCAGAATATCTACTGATGCAAAATGCAGAGCAGGCAAAGAGCATGAGTCATAAATAGTTTCTCAGACACGACAGGGGAAACCTGTTCAATTGGATCTGACCTCATCTGTTTAGGAATTCCTCTTCACTCAGATGCCCAGAGGCAGGACACATTTGTCACGCATGTCACTGCTATGTTCTAGCTTAGAAGAGCTGCATTTTATGCAAACATGAAAATGTGCCTAAATATCATAACGGTCCTCCTGCATAAAAGCTGTGACATAATGTAATCACCTATTTGCAAGTTCAGAAAACTCACCCCTAGTTAGCAGTGGGCTAGAGCTAGCTCAGGGCGGCTCATAAGAGCCAACTGTTAAATGTTCAAGGATTTTTAAAGCTGGTTATTAAAAACAGCTGTTACTTAAAGATTAAATTATATAAACTTAACAATTATATAAATTATACTGAAAACAAAGGTAACAAATATTTACAAGTCATCATTTCCTACTCATTTTGCTACTATCTATGTTCTCCAGATTTACACGTATTGCATCTGTATGGCAGAAATCGATAGCATGATGTGCTACTGTACATCTTGTCCCAGCTCTGCATTCAGGGATGTCATGTTGGTAGGGTGAAACAGGCCGTGGTGGGAGCAGTTACACCTCAGAAAATACCAACACCAAAAATCAGGGCTTGAGTTATTATTTTGTTGATGGACTAGTCTTAAGAAAATTATGGAGAAAATGTCACTAATGCAGATTAAACGTGTGTCATGTCTGTAGCGATGACATTGTGAACAGCACAAAAGATTGAAGATAAATTCTTCCAGCATTCAAAAGCTATTCTCTGCTTCAAAAAGAAGCTGCTCACATTACTGACAAAGGAGTGAAGTTGCCACATATGTACTTTTTGTTTCACTTCCACCTTACTTGTTAACTTAAACGAAACTATCAACCACCATGCATGTTGGACCTACACTCACTTGTCAAATGCATCCAAAGGTTGCTATAGATACAGAAGTTTGACAAAAATCGAGGAAAGCATTCTGTAAGAATCAACTGTAATGCAATCAATAAAGTATAATGTGTATTACATTCTAAATTGTGTGCTTCACATCCTTTATATCAGTAAAATTTATAATAAACATAAGTGTGTATATTTATGCATGCATTTTAATTCTGCAGAGCTGGCTGCTATACAGGCAGCAGCACAGTGCTGCCCCCAATTCAGGCAGCATGGAGACGGACTTTCTCAAGCAATTGTAAAAACCTAAGTTTCTATGCCCTGTTACTCTATATAAGGCCTTTACCTGATACAGAATTCCCATTTTAGTGCTCAAATGATGTGCTTCAATGGCACTGCTTTTTTGCAGCATAGTGGTTGTCACCAGATGGCAACAGAGTTGGGCTTGAACCTGGGCAATTAGCTATACAACTAAAGAACTCCTACACTTCTCTAACTGGGTAACTGTCTTCACAGCAGATGATTTTATCTTTAAAGCAACAGCTTTGAAATTTATGTGTGGTTGATAATTGCCTGGGAAGCTTGTTAAAAGTATAGATTTCTGGGTTATGCCCCTAGAGATCCTGATTCTGGGGTGTGGCCCAAGAATCTACATTGTAAATAAACATCCCCAAGTATCTCTAAAGGCGGGTGGCTCACGGCTCACAGTTTGAGAAATGTAGTATTATGGGACACTCTTATCATAAACATAGTAGTTTATCTAAGCTCTCTACTCCTTTCTTAAGCAGATTCGTACCGGCTCCCTTAAGTAGGAGTATCTTCCTGCCTCTCTGGCTTTTCAGCTCACATGAGCCTCACCCCAGCTCAGTTTCTTTGCTCCCAGTGAAAAAAATGCTTGTGTTGGTTATCATAAGCAGCCTCATGAAAAGTCTCACTGAAGTCAAGAGTATATCTACCAATAAAGGAAATGCTGGAAGTTTACTGTGACATGATCTTAATAAGCTAACTCTGGGGTACCTTTTCTTTTCTAGGTGCTCGCAAACCATCTGCTAAATTGGCTCAGGGCTTTGCCATGGATGGACACCAATCGCACAAGTCTTGAATTTCTAGATTCCACATATCCTCCACTGCGAGGACTGGGCCACCTGCCCAACTCTAGCTGCTGGCATTGCTCCTGCCTCTATTGGATGTCTCCTGGCATCTGTTATTACTCTCTCTCCCCAGGCAGGGGAACGTCTTCCTTCTTGGTTTGATTATAAATTAAAACCATACATTTGATTATTCTTTGAATGTTTCCAAAACACCAATTCATTCTTGCCGTCAGCATTCCTGGAAATACCTTCATGCCACATGCCCCCTTAAAGTTCTTAGATGTGTATTTGCCTGGCCCCTTCATTTGTGTGCCCATAACCCTTTGTGCTCATCAGTGCTGATTTCCAAGAGGGTGAGGTCTTCCCCAATCCTCTCCACTTTTAAGAGTTAGAATGTGAAACTCTAAAAGACCCTTTGTTTTCGATTCTTCTTGAGCTACTTAAAATCTGACTACATGAAATGACACCTAGTTTTAGTCACTTAAAAATTTCCCTATATTATAGAACTCAAGTCCAGCCAAATCAAGTCAAATACAATATCAAGTGAAATATGATAAAGAACAGCCGTCTACAAACCAGAAAGCAGTGTTGTTGCTCTAGCTGCAGTGGAAGTGAGGGGCAGCTTCAGTTTCACCCCTTAGGTCCAGCGCCAGCCAAGACAATGCTGCAGAATCTCAGAGCTCAGTAAAGCAGTTTTAAAACCACTGTGCAGATTTAAACACCTCAGTTTGGGGGCTGGCTTTTCTCTGCCCTTTGCATAATGTGCAGCGTTTCTACCTTTTAACAAGTTAACAGCATCGTTGGCACACTGCCTTTCTTAGTGAATCTTCACATGCCACTGAGACAACTGTTCAACTCAAACTACTCTGAACATGAATTCCAACACACTGATGATAAAGTTACACAACAGAAACACTTGTTTTCACACTGAAAACTCAAATCCTGTAGGTACTCTGGGTGAATGAGTGTAGCTTTCAACTAAGATACTCTAAATCCTTAAGCTATTATCCACTAAGCAATCTTGTCTATGTGCCTGACACAATACATATTGTAATAACAATACAATTACTTTACTATTGCAAAAAAATGTCCTTTTATTTTTGTTTATGAAAACCCTTCGGATTCATAAGACAGAGAAACCAATGGATGTAATCTGCCAGTGGTCCTCTTTGGTTTTCTTTGTTCTTTTCAGTTATTGTTAAGTTGACTTTTGGTTTGAACAGGACAACTGGGAAGGCAAAAAATGGGCACTTTATGACAGTAGGAGCCTGTTCAGTAACAGAACGCCCAGGGAACTTCCATTTTGCAGACTATGCTAATATCTTTCAAGTTTGGGAAATGCGATTCTGTGCCATAACTTGACAATGACCAGAATTCAGTCAGAAACACCCATCTAAACATGTTATTCATTCATTCTTTCACCTATTCAAACATTTACCAAGTACTGATTATGCTTCAGTCACTGAGTTAGATGAAGGGAACAGAAGGAATAAAACACAGCCCCTTCAACCAAATGAGTGAGTTTCTTCATTAGAGTTCCCAATCTAATGAAGGAGACAGACATATCGACAGATACAGTTTTAAGTGTAGGTACAGTGACAGGAAAAAGAACACAACGAATCCAGGTGAAAGAGACTCAAAGCCAAGTGTTAAAAGAATGATTAGGAAGGGCTGGCCAAGTGGCACAATGGTTAAGAACTGGCTTGGGGCACCAGAGGGCTCCGGTTCGGATCCTACATATGAGGGCCAGTGACACTGCCCTCTACAGCTAAGATGCTGAACAGCAGCTCAACCTGGAGCTGGGCTGCCATGAGTCGCCAGCGAAGGCGTAGGCTGAAGAAAAAAAAAAAAAAGAATGATTAGGAAGAATCCAGCAGAAGACAGGGGGCAAGAGTGCAAGGAGAGACATTCTGGGCTGAGCGGACAGTTGAAGTACAGAGACCAGCAAAAAGGCACGCTCTACTTTTAGTGGAACATTAGGGAAGGTGCATGGTGTGACCCCGTTAGTCTCTCATATGTCATGCTAAGGAGCTTGGATTTAGCCCTGTAGCTGACTGGAACTGCTGAAGAGTTTTACAAAGAGAAGCAGCAGGGTGAGGTCTGGCCCCAAATTTCAGCTGCTTCAGGGATACGTGGAGTTAGGATCAGGGCTGAGGAGAATATTTCAGGCTTCTAGAAGAACACTGAGGATCAAGGCCAAAATGATGACTCCAGGTTTGGACATGCTGGATTTGAGGTGACTTTTGTCTATCCAGAGGGAGAAATCCAGGAGGCAGTTAAACATACAGGTCTGAAGCTCAGCGCAGCCTGGGCAGAAACGTGGGTTTGGAACTATCAGCATATTGGAGGCTGGTGAATCTTGAGAGCAGAGGGGGTAGCTTGGGGCAAGGAAAAAAAAGTGAGAAAAACAGTGGTGGAGTTAGGTAATTAGGAAACACCAACATTTATTTAAAGGGTGAGCAGAAGTAAAGAAGCCCCTGAAGGGGAAGAAGAAGAATGGGATTCAGAGTTGCAAAATTCAAGACAGTAGGAAGCAGTGATCACCATTTCAAAAGCAGCAGCATTCCAATAACGTGACCACTGGGATTAGCAATTAGCAGGTCACTGATGACTGTGGTTAGAGCTGCCTCTGAAGGGTGGTGGGTGTGGGAACTGCAGGACAGTGGTTGAAGAAGATGAGGAGAAAACCCAGTAAGTGTAAGATTATCTTTGGGAAGTGTGGCTGTGAAGAGAGGGAGGTCATCTGGAGAGCTGATGGGCAGCAGTGAAAACATCTACACTGGCAAAGTCCAGGGCCTGGCAGGTCAGGAGAAATCAGTGGGAGCAGTGCTGGCAGGCAAGGGGCATGCCCTGAACTGGAGCAGAGGCCATGCACACTATGCCAGCTGGTGCACTGCAGCCCTGCCTACCAAGAGCTAATTCCAGTCCATGACATGACTTCACCAGGCCAGGATAGCATTCCTCCCACTCCAGTGAATTACAAGAACCTTAGGAAGCTCTCCCAAACCTGTGTGAGGGATCAGATGTAATGGGAGATGTTATAAGCAAAACAAATAATGTTTGTCGGTTGAGGGGGCTGGCAATAAGAAAAGAGTTGGGAAACCACTGCTAGGTTTCCTGAGAAAGTAGCCTTATGTGTGTCTGCAGCATCCTGTAAGGGAAGACTCCTCATTCCTCCATTTATGCTATAGGTTATCAGCCCCAGAAGTTCAGGTCAGGTCCAGTTCCATGCATCAGGTGGGATGTGAGAGGTGGAGAAAGAGATAACCCGAGTAGTGATGGCGGCGAGAGCCCAGTTGTATGGTGAGAAACTAACCACACCAACTAACATAGTTAAAAATGTCAAGTTAACATAGGCACGATCGAAGCTTATACAGTCAGGACTGGTGTAAATTACAGAAACATGGATTTGGTCAAGAAATCCTGAAATACCAGCAAGCGAGGGCTCCACTGGAAACAAATGAGAAGTTGATGTCTGACTAACCAAAGCCAGCTTTACATAGCCCAGCAGGTAATCAATTTATCATAGGACTTTATCTCAAAGGGCATACAAGCCAGAAATAAAAAGAGACTCCAAACATTTTTAGGAAAATTCAGCAATAACAAAACCATGGTTGTTTTTTAAACAAAATGAGCTGATTTAGAGACATCTCTCATCTTGGAGATTGACTTTAGACAGGCTAAGACTTTCCCTGCCACTCACCCCCAAACCCTCATTCGTCCACTTCCCTTGGGATCACCATCAGCCCGTGTTTCTGGCCATGGGACTCACTTAGAATGGCACTTCTGCTTCCAAGTTCCTGAACAATACCTATGATACCAGAGGCTGAACACTCTCACTCTAATTGCCTTCACAGAAAATGCATACTGAATTCTCTCCTCCACCTCTACTATGTTCTTCTTACACTTTGGTTCCTCTTGGATACATATAATTGAGCCATCATTACCCAACTATGCACACCAAACTACAACAACAGGCAGGAGGACTAGCATCATACAAATATATATATATATATATATATATATATATATATATATATATATATATATATA
>NW_017732449.1:372419-377367 GCF_001890085.2 Hipposideros armiger | reverse complement strand
TTTTTTTTGGTATACTTTTTATTTTCTCTGAGAAATGGGAAGTACAGTTACCTGCAGAAAGTTGAGAGTAGAGGTAGAGCGAAAGATGATGGGAGAAGGGTAAGGAAGAGGCCAAATGATGGAAGAACTATTAAGCAGCACTGAGGACCCAACTGAGATGAGATTCTTCACGTTATAGCGTAAGAATTAACAGGGTGCACTCTGCGCCCTGACTGCATGCTTTCAAATTCCAGTTCCATGACTGACTAGCTGTGTAGACTCAGACAAATCACTTCATCTGTCTGTGCTTCGGATTCCTCCTCTGTAAAACGGAAATAACACGAGACCCTACCTCAAGGTTGCTGTGTTAAATGAGTTATTCTATAAAAAGCTTAGAACAGCATCTGGCATTAAGTTCTATTATACATCATCGTCATTATTAATAGTTATAATGTAACTGTTACTGTCATCATCATCATCATCATCATCATCATCATCATTCTTAATATTAAGATAGTGGCTTTTTTGTTTCCTAAGGTATTGTCAAGAATAATGTTGGATTTTATCATATGATTTTTTGGCATCACCTGAGATAACTATGTTTGTTTTTCCAAAGACTTATTATTGTGAATGAGACACCATTTTGCACCCACTACTTTGAAAAGGATATGGAGAAACTGGAAATCTCATATGCTCCTGATGGGAATGTAAAATAGTGCAGCCATTTTGGAAAACAGGCAGGTCCCCAAAATGTTCAATATAGAATTACCATATTACCCAGCAATCCCACTTACAGGTAGATATCCAAGAGAAATGAAAACATATACTCATGTGGAAACTTGCACATAAATGTTCTTAGGAGCAATTATTCATAATAGCTCAAAATTGTGACCAACCTAAATGTCCACGAACTGGTGAATGGATAAATAAANACACACACACACAGCTGGGAATAACAAATGTAATCACTATCATAATTTCAAAATAAGATCTGAAACTGCCATTTCATTTCATACCCATATTTACAACTACTACATACCTCAAACACACATTTCTAAAACCCAGCTCAGTCTCTCAGTCTCTCAACCTGCTCCTTCTTCTGTATCCTATATGACCTCACCACCTAAATCAGAAACCTCAGACTTCTTTATACCTTCTTCCTACTGTACTCCACACCCTATGGATTCTGTCATAAAATAGATCATTATTACCCCTAAGATAAAATTCAAATTCTTAACATGGCCCACAACACTCCTATTTACCTTTCTGACTTTCTCTCTCATCTCATAAACATCCCTCACTCCCAAATTCAACGCCACCAACCCTAAACTCATTCAGGCTCCCTAGAGTCACACAGCATTTCAAGTATTCAAGCTTTTGCATATGTTGTTTTCTTTACTAAAAATTCTTCCTCTGAATGCTTTGCTTGATGAACTCTCACTTCCATAACATGTCCAAGCTTTATTTCTTCTCTGGGGAAGCGACCTTTGACACCGCTCCTGCAAAGTTTAAGTTCGGTGCCCCTCCTATGAGCTTCCACATCACATCACATTTTTCCTTACTGCACTAAATTATAACTGCCTGTGTACTTATCTATATCCTCCATTAGACGGTAACCTTAAGGACATGGACCATTTTTCTCTCATCACAATACCTCCAGCACCAAGGACAGCATCCAGCACACGGTAGTCTCCTGTTAAATATAGCGAATGAACAGCTAGATTATATTATCTCACTTATGAAGAGCAGCAGAAAATAGCTAATAACAAGCCTGGAGGATCAAATGAAGCAAGAGGGGACAGATAAAGAAAGAGAAGAGAAAACAATAATGGAGTAGAGTACCAGAAGGTGGAAAACAAGAAAACAGGTTCATGGGAGAAGTGAAAGAAGGCAAAAATAAAGGATGAGGTAGAAGTCAGCTGCACAGATTTTTGTGAAATTCAGAAAAATCTTTCCCAAAGAGGAGTAATAAAAGAACTAGCATTTATTGAGCTCTAAGTGCCAGGCCTTGTCCCAAACCCATGATCTCATTTGTATCGCATTTATATAGTTCCCCTATAAACGTTATTATTCTCATTTTGCAGGTAAGAATATTGAGACACCAAGAAGTTAGGTAACTATCCCCAAGTTACACAACTATTATTAAATGGTGAGGCAGTCTTTGAACACAGTTTACATGGACTGCCCAGGATATGTGCTTTTCCCTGAAGTGCTCATTTAGAAAGTATTTAACTGTAGAAAAAGGCAGATTTGATGGAAAAAAAAATTCTAGGCACCTAATCTTATTAATGACACTGTGATTTACCTTGTTATAGCTCCGCTCCTGCTTTTTCCCTTTAAATTTCTATCTTATAGCTCCTCTGAGAGAAAGCAGAATATCCTGAAGTCAGCAGTAGCCAAAATCTTATGTGACACTGAAATCAGGACCATCCATCCCTCACTGGCCCCCTCTAGGGAAATGTGCGGCCTGCAGGGACCTGGGGTACATCTGTACAATGGGGCTGTGCTTGCCCACCCTTTGCTACAGGCTCCAAATGTGGGGATGGGAGTGCTGCTGTTGAGTCAACCAGCAGTCCCAGTCCACGCTACACAGTCCAGCACTGGCTTTGCCATGTTCTAGCAAGACAATGCCCCCAAAAGGTAAATCTCCAGAAATGCATGGTTTGCAATAGATATAGGCCTCAGCTAAGGCACCTATCAGGACCAAAGGAAAATACTTCCTAAACTGACATTAAAAATGGGCTTGGAGCGAATATATATAGGGAATAATATATATATGGGAACAATATATATATGAGGACACACACACACACACACACACACACACACACACACATATAGGTAGTTATTTCATATTGGGGAAAATACTGTTCTCTATCTTTTTCCAAAGTTCTATAACAATAAAATAGCTTTGTCATGACAGCATTCACAGACACAAGGGGAGAAAGGCCACTTCATCTTCTAGGTGAACAAAAGCTCACACTATGACTATTGTGCCTCAGGTTCCTTCATTTATATGTCTTCCCTATTCAGGCAGAAGCAGAGTCCTTAAAGGCAGAGCCCTTGCAGGCTTCCCTCATTTTCCCACTTTTTAAATTTACCAGGTTTTGTAGTTTTTATCTACAAATATTCTCCACATCTGATGTGTGCATGCGTGCACACGCACGCACACACACGCACGCGCACACACATTTCTTGTGCAGTTAAACATCAAAGCCAATATTTTATCATGGAAGCAGATTTTCACAAGAAATTAATTTTAACTGATTCAATTAATCATCTTATAACAGTGGTTACCAAGGACACCAAATAGCCAAAATCACTTGGCTCCAACTTGCTTGTTAATCAGAACATATTAACAGAAAGCTCTGAAGAATTATTGTTGTCGAAGTAATCTGGCCAGAAACAATGCCCCCTCCCAATGTCCCTAAGTCCTGAACTCAGTTAAAAACATCTCAATCTATAATAACCGCTAAATACATGCAACGTTTCTTCTAGGATTTGAAAGTCAGTGATTCGTATTTAGAAAAATGACCACTAATGGTTTCACTTTAATTCACTTCCTGATGAAGCACTGAACTGAGAATGGCTACTGATTTGATCTTCTTATCAATCTGAAAGCAGACAATTCTCACCATGGCAATTAATTGAACATTCAGGTAATCTAGCTGAATCTGTCCTAAATCAAACAGCCCATTACTGTACAGATGAGCCTAGAATGTGCACCCCCCAAAAATGCTCCTCCTTAAAAAAGGTTCACATGCTTTTTCTTTCAAAACTACATGTAAGATGAAACACTGTCTATAATATATATCACTGTACATTTAAAGAAGAACCAAAGAATTGATACTTTCTTTCCAAAAGGCCCAGGCAATCTGTTTCTTATTGATAATGTATTTCTTTACACTTTAAGAATATTAATTATATGTCACCCAAGGCAACTATTCTGTCCCATTTTATTCATAATGCCTTTTGCAAAATAAAATTTAAAAAAAAACGTTGCTGTTGTGTTTATCAAAATCAGTCAAGTTGTCTATTATGGTTGTGGGCTTTGGGGTCTGGTAAGGCAGGCTTTGCCTACCTAAAATATGATGGAAACTAATAGTTGCCACCCAGTATCTATTTTTCCCTTTTTCAAAAAAAAAAAACCACAAAATTTAAACCATATTTGAAATGACAAGATATCAAACAAAACAACAACCTTTCCCAACTTTCCTTCTAGCTAGGTATGGCCATGCGATTAAATTCTGATTATTGAGATGAGAACACAAGTGTTGTGTGGGACTTCATGAAAGGTTACTTAACAAGAGCAGACTCAGATTAGAAGTGGGACCTTTTGTCTTTCCCAGAAATGCAAATTTGAGTGCTGGATTTCCAGCAGCCATCTTAGCCCATGAGGTGACTTTGAGTTAGATGCCATGCACTGAAGAAGGCAAAATAGAAAGACAAACGAACCTGGGCCTTACGACTACCTGGAGCCTCCCAGGCTGGGGCAGCCTATCTCTAGGTCTACTTACAAGAGAGGATTTAAAAATTTTACCTTCTGTGTTTAAGCCACTAAATTAATGTTTTTCTGTCATAGACAGAGAATTCTAATTATAAATTATCTTGTTTCCTTTAGAATTTTAATGGTTTTAATTTTTGTAAAATTCAAAACACATAAAAATTTGGGGGAGTGGAGCTGAAATAGTGTTTTTTCCAAATAGCCAATTATTCCAACACCATTTACTGAATAATCCATTTTCTCCCCATTGATCTGAAATGCCACCTTTACCAAATACTACGAGGTAGGACAATTAAGTTCGTGAACTCATCCTAGAAAAAAGCGCTACACACCCCATTACTGAATATCACTGCAGTCACCTTAGAAGTACTCCCCTTGGGAAGCTATGCACCAATGCCAGCACCTAGTCCACCCTTCAAAGCAATTATGGAACTCTTTTTCTGGAATGGCCATCAGAGCTATCAT
>NW_017732449.1:360445-363154 GCF_001890085.2 Hipposideros armiger | reverse complement strand
TGCTTGGATTTCCTTGCCTAATATTTTATAACAGTTTTATACAAATGGTTAGAACATTTACTTTGATAATGGGGCTATAAAAAGTAATTTCAATCCATAAAGGCCATAAATGCATGTCATTTGCAACACTGGCTGCACACTAGACTTATGTGTAGAGATATTTTAGATGTCAGCCCAGAAGATTCTGATTTAGTCAGTCTGGGATAGGGCAGTTGTGTCTTCAAAAGTTTCCCAATTGAGAATAATGTAAAAAAAAAAAGAAGTTTCCCAATTGACTCTGATGCATAGCTGGATTGGGAATCACTTTCCAAACCCTTCAAGTTAGAAGTGGCCTTAGAATTCAACCATTTCTCATTCTCCTTCACTTCAAGTAACTTCTTCCCAATGGTTTACCAGTTAACTGCCCTGGGCATCTGTATCAGATCTCATAAATATCCTCGAACTTAATGCATTCAAAATGAATCTCATTCTTTTCCCACAAAACATGCTAAACTTCCCATAGAAAACCCAGTAAATCCCATGACATCCTCCCAGGTACTTATGCCAAAAATCTGGGAATTGGGATCCCTCCACTTTCTGTCATTGTACTGGTTATTTGACCTCTTAAATATTTACCTCTTAAATATTTTTCATATCTATCACCTCTTTTGCAACCCCATTTCTTTAAAACACTCCTTCAACACTTCTGCTTAGATAAATACTAATAGTCTATTATTTCTGGTATTTTCTCTAAAATCCCCCAGCTTTGAGTCTCATGTCGCCTGAATGCACCACTACACCACAACTCCCATCTTCGGTCATGGGCATCCACTATTCCTCAGGTCATTTCCCTCCATTTCTGGCTTGTTATCACTCTCTCCAATACTATTTTCGTCTTAATTTTTGGCTCATTCAATACCTCCAAAACTCTGGTCTTTTTGTTCTTTTCCCTGTCTCCTTTAATAACTTGTCCTCCACCCTACCTTAGGGCCTCACTCCCATGATCACACCTACTACCCAGTCATCCAACAACCAAAGCCCCTCCAGAATCTCTGGCCCCTCCTCCTCACTGCTTTCCCGGTAAGCATCCCACCCCAAAGGAACTACAGTCCACTAATCCTACCACCTCTTCACTGTCCCAAACCCCACATGTCCACTTTACTCTCCTTACTCAGACAAAATTTCAGAGTCAATCATTCCAGTCACTCCATTCTATAAACCCTCAATTCTTTGCCCCTCTTTCCTTGTCATACATAAGCACAACCCTGCTTAAACACAAACTCCTGTCTCTTCACAGCTGCACAAACAGAGCTGCATGTGGTGGGAGAAAAATTCACACATATGGTGAAAATTTCACACTTTAAATTCATGATCACCAGCTTCAAGTGGGCCCTTAATGTTGCCTGGCACACGTACTCCACTTCCCTAGTCTATTCACTCTCTCATCTCCTTCACTAGCATTTATACGTCTCCTGTTTTCAAGCCTCCGTCACCTCCTACCCCATCCTCACTCTCAGCTGATACCCTTGCTGCTTCCTTCTTCACTCATAATGGAAGAGCAATCAGAAGACCAACTTCTATAAGGTCCCCAAACCATACCTACCCACCTGGACCTATATACTCTCCCTGACTCCTTAACAATGAACNTATAGAGACAGAAAATAAATTGGTGGCCTCCTAGACCAGCATTAACAGTGAATGGACATGAGGGGTCTACTGGGGTGATGAAAATGTTCGAAAGCTGATTTATAGTGATGCTTGCACAACTTCATAGATTTACTAAATAATCACTAAACTGTATACTTAAAGTGGGTGAATTATATGACATGTAAAATATGCCTTAAAAAAGTTATCTTTTTAAATAAGGGAATGGCTGGAGATTGAGGAAAATGTGCAAAGTTTATGCTACTTATTTTGTGTAAACATGGTCAAAAATTAAAATAATTATATATGTATATATATCTATATCTATATCTATCTCTCTCTCAACAACAAAACCTATTAGTGTGATAATAGGTTTCCTAGTTCTTTACCATTCTTGTATTCTTGAAATAATCCCCATGAGGTTTATTTCATTCTTTTAACACAAAGATGTATTTATTTTACCATTATTTAACATAGAATTTGGGCATTTATGTACCTGAGATTTTTTTTTAATGTGTATAAAGATTTTTTTCTATTGTCTCTGTCAGATTTGATATCAGTATAAGACTAGCCTTATAAAGTGAACTGGAATGGTTTCTATATTTTTTCTATGCTATAGAACTCTTTTAAAAGTACATGAACTATTATGCCTTTCCAGAGAACAACTTGATCATTTTGTTTCAAAACATTTAATGTGCATAAGTCTACATCTAACAATTCCACTCCTGTAAAAATAATAAATAAATAAGAGTGGCTCTTTCTGGATAGTGGAAGTGCTGATGACCTTTTTTAAATTCTTATGCTCATTTAAAATGTTTACAATGAGAATTTAAAATAAATTTGCAATAATTATTATGGTTCCAACAAAAAGGAAGGTGAGACATTAACTTGATATTTTGATAGACTTGACCTATACAAATGTCAGGGCCTATAGCTTTTTATGGGGAGTAGTTCTTGGACCACCTTACAGCATCTTCGAAATATTTTTATACCTCCTCTGAAATGTTTGTACCTTCTACTCAGTTTGTATTTCCACATCATTGGCATATATGGCATCTTCTTATGTTTTTTAATCTCTTCTATATT
>NW_017732449.1:289393-356555 GCF_001890085.2 Hipposideros armiger | reverse complement strand
CCCACTGGACCTGCTGATCCTTTTCAGTCTCCCTTGTTGGTCCCTTCTCATCTCCCTAACCTCTAACTGGTTGTTTGACTTCCATCTTCATTTGCCTCTTGGTGAGCTAATCTACAATAGTTTCTTGGCTTTAAATCATCTTTATGCTGATGGTACCTAAATGTATATGTGCAGACTAGACTTCTTCCTTGACCTCCTTGGAAGGATAACTAAATATCCATTCAGGGATACTGCTCCAGCAATCCTCTCCTCCTCATTGTACATCATGCATTTTTGTTCTCTGCCAGATCATTCCCATCACATTAGTGCTGTTATCTCTTATAATTTAAAACAAAACAAAGAAAACCTCAACCTCACGCTCCTCACCAGCAGCTGCTAACCCATTTCTCTGTTCTTGTCTGAAGAAAAGCTTGAGAGGGCAGTCTATACTCATTGCCCCCAATTCCTCTCTGGTCAGTTTACCTTAAGGCCACTCCAGTCAGGCTCTTGTTCCTACTTTACCGAAACTGCTTGTCAACCAGTGACCCCTACATGACTAGCTGCAGTGCTCAGTACTCAGTGCTCAGTACTCAGTGCTACTTGATCTAATGGTAGCATCTGACATGACTTGATTCCTTCCTCTTTAATACAACTTCGTCATCTTGGCTTTCGGTTCAACACTCTTGCTTGGGTTTTCTGGTCCCTCTTTATTAGTTTTCTCTTGCTGATTCCTCAACTTCTCTGCACCTTTTAGTGTTGAACAGTCCCAGATCTCAGCCTTGTACCTTTTTTCTCCTCTAGTCACACTGCCTTCCTAGATGACTTCAGCCAGGCTCATTTTAAATATCTCTAGGCCTGCAACTCGCACATTTATAGCTCCCGTCCAGTCATCTTTCCCAAACTCTAGACTTATATATCCAACCTCCTAGTCTGTTCCTTACTTGGCTCACTAATAAGCATCTCCAACTTAACACATCCAAAACTGAGCTCCTAATCATTCTTCTCAAGCCTATTTCTATTACACCTCTAGTCTCTTGCCCAGACCAAAGTCTTGGTGTCATTATTGATTCCTCTCTGTCTTTCACACCCTACATCCATCTATCAGTAAATCCCATCAGCTCTACCTTCAAGCTACCCGAAATCTGATCACTTCTCACCATCTCTACTGCTATCACTCTGGTCCAAGCCACCATTGTCTCTCACACCAGCCACATCACAGCTCACCCTGATTTCACTCTTACTCTTCTACAGTCAGTTTTCTATATGCCAGTCAAAGTGATCCTTTCTATTCCTAATTCAGATATTATCCTTTTTTCTGCTTAAAACTTTCTAATGGCTTCCCATCTTATTCTGAGTAAAAGTCATATTCCTTACAATGGCTTATAGGGCGCTATGATCAGCCTGTCATCACCTCTTTGACCTCACCTACTACTTCTCTCTTCCTTGCCAAATCCAGTACAGTCCCACTGCCCCAGCTAATACCTGAACATGCCAGGCCTGTCCCTGCCTCAGGACCTTTATACCTGCTATTCCCTTGCCTGAAATGCTCTTCCCCCTGATATGTCCAGCCTTGCTCCTGCATCTCCCTCCTACCTTTACTCATAACTTTTCAGTGATGTCATTTTAGTTCCCACACTTTATTCTCTTCCCATGCTTTATTTTTCTCCTTATTAGCATCTAACATACTATGTAATTAGTTAACTTATTTATGTGTTATAATTTTCTTCTTACCAACATGTAAGTTCCATGAGGGCAAGCCTTTTATTATGTTTGGTTCCATACTGTATGTACAATACTATATCCAGGTCTATGATATGCACAATACCTAGAACAGAGCCTTGCACATAGAAGATACTCAGTAAACATTTGATGAGTAAATGAATGGCATCACCAATCATAACGTCTTGAATCGAACTTCATTCTATCTCTAGAGTGATCTAATTAAGATAGATCACTGCTCACCTCAATTTTCAGCTTAAAATTCTTCAATGGTTCTGTAGTGTTAGAGCTGATACAAACTGAAACATCTTCAGTAGCAGGCATATCCCATAAATGTGATAAGTCTACATGTGAGGGATGTGTGTGGGGGGTGTGTGCATATGAAAAGTGGAGAGTGTATGACCCACCTAAGGGCATTCAATTCAATTATTTTAACAAACTGTGCCGGCTACTTGGCAACCCCTGTATACAGAATAAAGAAGCATCTCCACAGCACGGCTTGGTAGGCACTAGGCAGACCCGCCACACTTACTCCCTCCTGGGCCCTATAACATCAGAGAAAACAGACTGTGCGTATCTACAAGCTGCATGGCTGCAACACAGTTGAACATGTTGCTTTTTCATTATTAAAAAACCAGGCATGGAAGCAAGATGTCACTGTTGGCATAGTCTGAAATTATATATGGAGCCCAGATGTTTGAACCAGATGACTAAACTTGCTAATGGCAGTTTTTACAATTATATGAGGTAATTATACTTGAGTTTCAGGGTGACATCATTGGGGATCAAAAATAGGTAATCCTCCATTCAGTGATTCCAACCATCAGGCCCTTGCCTTGGACAGGAAGAACATCATCACCACCAACTTGAGCTTATTTCCATGAAGAACCAGAAAGACTCGAGAAGGGCACGCACAGAATTTCCCCCATCCTGAAATCCCTTGGAGGACTTCGTTGAGAATAGACCCTTTGGGCTCATCACAGTACAAAGTACTTCTTTCGCAATTTTGGGGTTCCAGTGCTCTAGCCCAAGTCCTCTGTGGAACTCTGACAATGGCATACAAGAACTTCCATGATCTGACCAGTGTTTATTAGAAAGAGACTCACCCCTCAACATTCCCAACACGCACTCCACTTACTATTACCAAAGATCCATTCTCTCCTGTCTTAGGAGCCTTGTAAATCCCTAGAATGTCCTTTCCACTCACAGATTCCAGGCTAAGTGCTCCACCCAAGAATCAGCTTCTCCAGGAATCCTCTACAGACCCTCTCAAGTCAGCTAATTCTCTCCTTTTCTGCACTACATCCAATATATCCCTTCTTGTCTTTATTTTATCAATTGTAATTATTATTTTATCTCAATTCCATAGAGGCAGTAACCATGTCTAACGTATCTCTGAATTACCTAGTACTTAAGAGGCACACAACAAAATTTTTTTTTAATTTAACTTAATTATAATTAGAAAAGAGTGATCATATCAGTGTGGCTACAGTAAAGGCTACGTAAGTGTTGGGAATGGAGGGAGGTTGAACAGAGCGAAAGAAAACACAAAGAAAAAGCGATCCAAGTTAGGGAACAACAGATTTTTTTTTTCACACTTCATATAAATAAAGGCAGCACTTTGCTTTGGAAAGAATGTTACAATGTGCCAGTTTTTATCTCTTTGCCATTATGGGCAGAAAATGAAAAACTCTAACTTCTCAACATTGTTCAATTAAAGCTTAACCTCCCTCCAGAAAAGAATGTTACAATGAATCCCTATTTCCTGATGCACCCCTAAAAGTTTTAAAGGCAGTTCAGTTACTATAATGGATTGATCATAGTCAGACAACCTGAGTTCATTCACTATACAGTGCTCCTATGAGCTACTTTGACAGAATATATTCTAACTAATGCAAACCGGTAAGAAAAACATTAAGATTCTCAAAAAAATAAATTGGCACATGGTAAAGAAAATTCATATAAGAGGAAATATAAGTAGGTTTAAAATATTAAAAATATTCAATCCTACTAACAAAAAGTACAAATTCAAACAATAGTGAGGAGCCACTTTAAAAAGTGCAATCAAATGAGCATATGCATGCCCTGTTAAATTAGCAACCTTGTGTTCACATTATATGCCACCTAATGCTAGTGGATTTACTGTTGTCATGTAGCAGGGCTTACTGGCATAGATCTACTGGAAGACATTTGAGCCCATTGTTTATAATTTATCAGTAAGAAATTTTACCAGAAGGGTGTAGGATACTATAAATAAAAAATATTTATAGTAAAGAACAATCAGAAGCTAGAAATCCCCCAAAAGAATAATTAAGTAAAAAAGGTATATCTACTCTTAGGAATATATAGTCAACACAATAATTGCACAATAATTGTTCATCATGAATTATAATAATAGGGATAATGGTTAATAGTGACTGAGCATTCGCTATGTGACAGGTACTATGGTATTTCATATGCATTATGAGATAGGTACTAATAGAGGGTTGCCATATTTAGCAAAGAAAAATAAAAGATGCTCAATTCAATTTGAATCTGAGGCACAATGATAATTACTTAATATAAGTATGTCCCATGCAGTATTATCTGTTGTTCATCTGAAATTCAAATTGAACTGGGCACCCTGTATTTTATCTGGATACTAGTAATTCATTTCACGGATGAGAAAAAGACACCGAGATGAACTTGCCCAAGGACATACAGCTAATAAGTTGTGATAAAACGCTAAACTGACAAAAAAGTAGAACAGAACATTTTGTCTATGAATGATTACAAATAAGTGAAACATGCATGCTCGTGGGCAGGGCTGAGAGGAAACACAGACAGGATACTACCTAACACCAAAACTCATTTATTGAGCCCTTATTCTAGGTACTGCGCTGCAACAGCCTCTCAACCCCATTTTATAGATGAATAATGAAGAGTTAAATATTTTGTTCAGGGTCATAAAGCTAGTAAGTGCAGGATCAGATTCTGACTCCAAAGCTCTTGCTTATTCCACTTTGTCATTTTGAGTTCCTTGGTGAGGTTTTTTTTTTTCCCAGATGCAGTTCTGTCAATGCTGATATAAAAGTTTTGGTGTGATGAAATACATGCACTAGATGAATATTTCAAGGAGACCTGCCAAACCTAGTTGTTGGGTGGTTGCTTTGGTTTAAAGTCATTCCTAGAGCAAGCCCGATGAAACACTTGAAAGAAAAAGTCGTGGTGCACATTTATGGCTGAAACTGTGATTTCATTTAGAGAGTAGAAATACATACTCCAAGTTATCCTTTAAAAAGTGAGACTGCTCTCCCACTTCTACCTCTCACTAAGCTCCTCCTCTCTCGCTAGACACTTTAGCATGTGAACTTGTTGGTTCCTTCAAGTAAGTCAGTTAAGGGAATATGAATTTTTTAAAGCCAGACACATAGGAAAGCACATGTGCACACACAAACACAAAAGTGCCAATATGCTTTGACAGTGAAAGCAATGTCTATGTTCTTTACATAACAGGAACTTTCAGGGTGATTTCCCTTAGGTGTCTGCTTAATTTTCCCTTGAGAGTTTAGCCCACATCAAAAGATTTGTGCTTTTGATTGCTTATTCTGGAAGAGGCAGCTGGCCACAGGGCTGTCTGTAATGCCTTTACTACAGTTTTCTTTTGTTTCTCCCTCTTGATAATTACCTCATGACTAAACCACTCACAGGTCCATGTAGAGGAATCCCACAGAGATCAAAATACACTTGTTTAAATAAAATATTTATGAAGAAGCCCGAAAATGTCACTGACGTAAATGCAAGTTAGATCTTCACACACTGTGCATCCAGTATGCCACTCATTTCTTAGAAGACTCTCTATTTCCTGATTGCAATTAACATTATTTTAAAAAAATTAATCCCATTGTGCATAATCACATCAATGCCTAGTCATAAAAATCCAGTGCTTAAGGTTGATTCTCTTTTGACTATCATTGAAAATTTGAATTAAGGCTAATATTTAATCTTGATGATTATTTTGGAAATTTTTCCTTAGGAACAATACTTAATTATTTTACATGTACATCTTCTAATAAGTTACTTCACTCCAACTCAATATAGTGTGACATTAGTGAAGTTTCCACATTCTGGCCTTTTAATGAAACAGCAGTTTGACTCAATTTTCTGAATTTGTTCTTTTTTTTCCCGCAATTACATAAACATAATAGATTTTCATAAAATTTTTAAGGAGCCGCAAAATAAAATTTTGGGGTAATAATGTCAAAAGAAACTTAAGAATCCATTGATTTGGGTAGTAACTATACAAAGGTAACAGTCAAAACCCCTGACTCTTGATGCCATCTTTCCTTATTTTGCAAGAAAAAAATGTGAGCTGAGCAGAGAAGAGTCAGGTGGATTCACACTTCACTTGAGGGTCTCAACAGCTGTCCTCCACTTGGGTGCATATTTGAATCAGCTGAGGAACTCAAAAAAATACGCTTATATTGATACTAGGCCTCAACCTCAGAGATTCTGATTCAATCGCTTAATTTTTTGTTCGTTTTATTTTTTTTTGTTTGTTTGTTAGAGCTCCCTAAATGTTTCTAATGGTCAGCCAACACTGATAACCACTGGTCTAGAAAAAGCTTTTCCTGAATAGGGTTAACATCCACCTAGAAAGGGAAGTCATCAATAATGTGTCGTGAGGCTCACTGCACACCCTGACCAGGTGAACATTTGCTAGTTCACCAGAAAATGAAGAAAAGTCTCTAGAAATACAAAGCTGGAATATCAATGAAAAACCAATATCCTGAATAATTCATAAAATTCAAATATTTCAGGGCCAGCCGAGTGGTGCGTTGGTTAAGAGCTGGCTTGGGACGCCAGCTCTGAGCAGCAGGGCCCCAGTTCGGATCCCACACGTGGGCCAGTGAGCTGCGCCCTCTACAGCTAACATGGTGAACAACGAACGGCTGGACCTGAAGCTGGGCTGATGTGAGTCACCAGCATGGTGTAGGCTTCAGCCCCTGCTGCAGTGGGCTGCTGTAAGCTGCCGTGTGTGTGTGTGTGTGTGTGTGTGTGTGTGTGTGTGTGTCCGTGTCCGGCAGCCAGTGTGAATGGCCAGCAGCCACCGTAAGCAGCCGTCCAGAAGCCGGCAACTAATCTGCCTCGCCCAGGAAGAGCGCAATAATGGTACCAACTTGGGCCAGTGAAGCAACCTCCTCCACAACTAGACTGAAGAATAAAAGGACAGCAACTTGTCTGTTCCCCTTCCCTGATTCCCCAGCACTGTTCCTCTCCCCCAATTCCCCAATAAAAAAAATCTTTAAAAAAAAATTCAAATATTTCATGTAATTCAAACTCATATAATTCAAATATTCATAACCAAAAACTTAGCTGAATCTTTATAACTGCATAGAATTTAACCTATACTTAGAGATTAAATCCAGTATAGAAGTACAGAGTGGAGAAAGTAGGTCTAAAGGTGGCTCTTATGAAAAAATATCTAGGAAATTTTCACTGAAAGTAACTCCTAGATTGTTAGTATATGTGACGTGTTTACCTAAGAAGCTACTTTGACTTACACTCAACTCTTCTTAAATGGAACCCACGGCCTTGGCTTGTACAATCTAAGAGCTTCAGAGGGATGGAAATAATACATCTGATATAAGAATTAATGTGGGCAAGGAGAGGAAAGAGGGGCATAAAGAGAGATTCTGGCCTGGGATGAAGTGCCCTGGAAAAGAGGGTGCACTCTGGATGTGGGCATCAGCCCCAATTCCTCTCACCTTGCGCTCACAGAGCACCCCCTCCAACTCCTTCCTCATCAGCAAGATACTTCCCGACACAAACCAATGATCTGAGGAGCATGGGGCTCCCTCACAGCTCCTGTGCCCTAGTTTAAGAAAGCAGAGCAGTGAGTGCTTTTAGGAACTCAAAGAGCAGCAAGGTATACTCTTCTTATCTATGGCTATTTCTCAGCCAAGGAATCAGATTTGTCTCTTGTAAGGAGTCTTCTCCGTGATTTTTTTCAAGGGCTGCCCAGGGCAGGGGCTGAGGAAGAAGACCTAAGAACATGGAATCCAGCTTGTGGGTTAAAAAGAACAGAGGTATAAAATTGGCCAAAAG
Source organism: Hipposideros armiger (assembly GCF_001890085.2). Taxonomy (NCBI): domain Eukaryota; kingdom Metazoa; phylum Chordata; class Mammalia; order Chiroptera; family Hipposideridae; genus Hipposideros; species Hipposideros armiger. The sequence goes on along the minus strand of NW_017732449.1, from coordinate 348,770 downwards.
ATGTGCCGTGTTCAACATGTAACTCAGCGAGAGGCCTCGTCCACCTTCTCATGTACAAAAGCCAAAGACGGCTGCTTATGTGGGATAACAATGAGAACTCATGGTACAGTCACAGGCGAGGAACTGGGACGCATCAACACTAACACTTGCTTTGGATGAAGCATGCTCAATAATTTTCTTGTTCCTGCTGCTAAAGGACAGAACTTGCCCCACTTAGGACACATCACCCTGGGCCCCTAGTCCGTGAAATGAGGCACTCTCATTCATGTGTGCGACACACCACATCCAGCAAGGACCCACACAAAGGCTGGATGTTAAAATTTATGCGGGGAAATCATCTGGGATTAACAGCATTTCTCAACTTAATTCTCCACTTTGAAGTAACACATTAGTGATCATCTGATAAACTTAATTAATGCAACCACAGGCAAGGGGGAACAATAATCTTTCTTTTCCAATAGAAAAAAAAAAAGCCTTTGAGTAGGGAAAATCTGATATAAACTTTTAACAGATGAATTCTCATTACCCTACAGACCCATTTTTTTAAAATATACTATCAAGGAAATGCTATTTAAGTCAGGCTCAGTGTGTATCTCTTTACGAATCAAATAATTATCTACTTTATCCTTTGTGTAAATGGATTTTTATGTAATAGACTGGCTTAAAATGAGGTAAATTTGTGCTGGATAATTTGCACAGCAATAGCTCATTTCCAATATTTATACGTAGGAATGAGTATCAGGGGAAAGGCCGTTTTTTCACCCTATCTTTAACAATCCAACCACAGCACAATTTTTTTCCCTTTCCTTTTAGTACTTAGGCTGAGAGAATATTCGAGAAAATTTCTCCAGGTGAGTAGAATCTCAATATTTGGAAGGAATGTGTCTGCCAGGAGCCAGTAGTGCATGAGAAGACAGAAGTGGTAGACCCAGGGGCCTTGGAGAAAGCAAAGGGCTCCGCTGAAACTTCCCTCCTCCAATCTTAATTGGTCAAATGCCAACATAAATGAACTTTCCAAAGTTAGGAGCTTCGCACTTTTACTAGGGATAACTAACTGCAGGTACACAAGCCGTGACCAGCGAGCCCACCGACCCGTGTGTGCCCAGCGGTGGCAGCTGGTCCAGTCAGACGCTCTGGCCCAGGCCGCCTCCACGCCAAGCGACCCGCAAGCAACGGGTTCAGGCCGGCTGCCCAGGACCCGGGGCTCCCGGTCCCTAGCCCAACGCCGGGTCCTGCTCCGCCCTTCTCAGCCTAGGAAGGTTGAGACCAAGGATAGGAAATGGGCACTCCGGTTCAAGGATGAGAAGGACCCAGTGGGATTCAGTCGCAGCCCGGGGCCGTCCCCAACTCCCAACTTCCCAGAGTTTCCTCCGGCCTCTTCCCCCTTCCCACGACTCGTGAGGCCGCCGCGGCCTCCCCTCGCCTGGAGCGCAGAGCCCGGGAAGTGCAACGCCGAGCTCAGGAGCCGCCCCCAGGAGCCCGAGGGATGAGCGCGCAGGTGGCGGGCGTGGTCCCTCCAACAAGACCCCAGCCCACCCGATCTCGGCCTCCGCGCAGCAGCCCCCGCCAGAGTCCCCGCCCGGTTCCAGCATCAGGCCCCGGTGCGCTGGTTCCAGGTCCCCTCCTCTAGGTCGGTACGCCCCCTCCCCCCGCCCCCCCACCACCTCTTCCCTCCAGTCCGCGTCGCTCTTCTGCCTCAGGCCAGGGTGCGGCCCCAACTCCCAGCTCAGGGCCCTCTGGTCGCGCCTGGCAGCCGCGGCGGCACTCACCTGGGTCGCGGAGCCGGGGTCTGGCGCGGTCCCGCAGGTGGTAGATGAAATCCTGGCAGCTGTCGTGCTCCAGGGCCCCACGGGCACAGAGCTCGGCCAGCAGCTGCAGCGCCTGGTGACAGAGCGCGTCCCTGGCCCCGGGCATCGCCCCCCCGCATCCTCGGACCGCGCCGGGCAGGCGGGCGCGGGAGACAGCCCTCCGCCTGCCAGCTCAGAGCCGCCGCCTCCGGGCCGTCCGCGCTCGCCGCCAGGGACCCGCCGAGAAACGGCCCAAGCCCCAGCCGCAAACCGGCCCGGCCTCCCACCGGTTGCATACAGCTCTTTGCCAGCCGGTGGGTGGGTCGGGATTTCTCTCTCTCGTTTCCAGCCCCTCCGTCCCTCCCCCGACACGAGGAGAGGCGGCGCCACACAGCCCAGCGCGCCCCGCTCCTAGCACTCCGCCCGCCACTCGTGGCCGCCGGGGGCGGGGCGGGGCCGGGGGTGCGCGCTGCCGGGTGGGATCCGGGCGGTCGGTTTGGGCGCCAGCGGGGCGGGCACAGGAGAAGCTCGCCGGCTCCTAGAGGAGCACGGTTCTGGGCTCCGAACCTCGCGCTCAGAGCGGCCGCACCCAGGCTTGGAGAGTGTGAGCGGGTGCGCGCTCCGGGCGCTCTCGCCACCGCACCCCTCGGACCTGATGCAAACCAACCTCTCCCACTGCCCCTCGCCGCAGGTGGCCAAAGCACATTTTGAGGCGCGTTGCACGAAAAGTGCAATCTGGACCACACCCGCCAGATCTGGAGAACAAAGTGCCGGCTTCAAACTTGAAAAGCGCCTTCTGTACATAAACCATGGGCCGAAAAGCGCCAGACGCCCAAATGTAGGGTTTGGGTCCAGGGTTGGCCAACAAAGGAAAGATTTATCAAGCAGAGGACCTTTTCGACCACCCTAGTGATTGAGAGAATGTGGAGGCTCTCAGATCAGAATCAGGTCAAATAAACGGCACCTGAGAAAGACCTGGGACTTACCTGAAGCTTCGTAGATCCTGGGTGGTTTTCTAAGCAATCAATTGGAAATCCCGAGGGTTGCCAATGTGTTCCCAGCACCCACCAAGGAAGCGTATCACAGAATCTCGGATGTTTGGAAAGGAACACAGGTCACCTCTCTTCAGCCCTTCAGGCAATAAGCCCAGAAATAACTACGGAGTACTGAGCTCTTTTGTTTGTGTGTGCCGGGCACTGTGCCACAGGCTTTTAAAATATATAATCTCATTTAATTTCCTAGATAGCCCAACAAGATCTGTATAACTGTTATCTCCGTTTTACCAGTAAAAAACCCGAGATTCATAAAGGTGTCACCTTCCCAAGTTCATACATGGGGAGGCAAGGTAACCTTGATTTTTTTTTCTCCTTTTACATACTAGTGTCCAGGCCCCACTCTAAAACAATTAGAGTAGAATCTCTACAACTGGCATTCTTAGCCATAAGGTTTTGCTGTTGCTAGTGATACCTCATAGTAAATCATGTGCAGAAAAGTAATTCAAAGATGTCAGTGTGTTCACCCTACAGACAAGCTTTGAAATCCTACTGTGAATGGTGCTAGGGCCTCAAGGACCTTCTATTGGAATAGCAGAGAAAATGCAGAGCTGTAAAGGTAACTCCAGAGAGTTGTGAAAAGACAAATAGACTCTTTGCCCTAGAAAATAAGAGGGGTGGGTGGGGTGGGGTGGGAAGAAACCTGTTGAGAGGGTGCCCATGGAGAGGCAGAGCAGAGAAACTGGTCCCTGAAAGGAAGGAAAGAACATGTGAAGTGGAGGGGGAATCAGAGAGAGGGTGTGGTGCTAGAGCTGGTGTAATAATGGTGGGCAGGAGCTGTGTTAAAGCATGTGGAAGTCTAACACTGATGGACTATGTCTGAGAGGAACTAAAAACAATAAGCTTAGTTAAGAAGTTACTTTAAGCGACAACATGGATGGACCTAGAGGGAATTATGCTAAGTGAAATCAGGCAGAGAAAAACAAATACTATATGACTTCACTTATTTGTGGAATCTGAAACAAAACAAAACAAAAACAAATGAACAACCAAAACAAACTCATAGATACAGAGAACAAACTGATGGTTGCCAAAGGGGTGGTGGGTGAGGGGATGGATGAAAAAGGTGAAGGGGAAAAAGAAGTATAAACTTCTAGTTATAAAATAAATAAGTCATGGGGATATAATGTACAGTACTGAATAGGGAATATAGTCAATAACGTTGTAATAGCTTTGTATGGTATCAGATGGTTACTAGACTTATTGTGGTGATCACATCATAAGGAATATAAATGTATAATCACTATATTATATGCCTGAAATTAATATAATGTACGTCAACTATAATTTTTAAAAAATGAAGAAAAATTACTTTGATAAGTCAGGCAAGATATGATGAGGGCCTAGATCAGGCTAAAGGCACTGGCTGATTTCCAGGAACATCCAAATTTGAAAAATATTTCAAATGTTAATTCACAGGATTGAGACCAACGGAATGAGAAACAATGAAAGACAAGGAAGTTTCAAAAACTGACCTGGGTCATATGTGGTTGGTCCCTGATGACACCTTGAATTGCAAGTCTAGAGTTTAGAAAAGAGGGGTATCAATCTAACGTCACCTGCCACCAATCTTATGTCAACAGGAGTCCCCAATCTGGGGTACTGTAAAAAGAAATTTTATTTAGGTGAACAGTTTGCAAACCAGGGAAACACAGCCTCTGGAAGAAGCCAAAATTTCGCTTTTCAGAGACAATGGAGAGGCACACTTTTATAGAGAAAGTCCCCATCCTGGTCCCTGATTGCTCAATTTTTATGCAAATGAGGAATCCAAATTTATATAGTGTGATTGGTCCAAATAGCACTGTCCTGATTGGTCAGCTTCCCATGTTCTGATCAGGCCTTATGGATCCACTCATTGGTCAGTACAGATGCAAATAAGGATAGAGCTATACAGTTCCAATTGGTTGTGACAGGTTTCAGCCCATTGGTCAAAAGATGATTCCAGGAACTCCTTTATAAGTTTCAGCTCAGGTGACAGGAACACAGTGCAGGAGGCTTGGCAGCTCAGTTTGTGACTTTTCCTGAAACGCCGTGTCAGTGAGAAGCCTCTATCAGCAATGGCTGATAGACTCTGGTTATGATTTTGGGCCCAGTTAACCATGAGGATTCCTTCTTGGCAAATACATTCCTTCTTGGGGTTCACTGGGGGAACTGGCAATCATCCATAGAAAGGTAGACATTGAGTTGCCATATTGGATAAATTCCTCCAGGAAAGAAGAGCTGGAAAAGCAGGAGAGATCTTTGCCTTGTAAAATGTGGCTTCACAAGGATGAGACTGAAAAGCAACAATCAGAGAAAGAGGAGAAATCAGACAGAGGCGAGTCATGGGGACCAAATGAGGAAGAGTGGTGGATGGAGGAGTGATCAACAGCGTCCACTGTCAATAGAAAACTTAAAGAGAAAAAATAAAAAAACCATGTCCTCTGGATGTAGCCGACAGTAAGACATTCATGGTTTAGACAGAATAGTTACTGTGAAGCCTACCTTGTGGAAGTTACTTAATGTTTTTGTGCCTAATGTTTCTCATTACACAATACTAATATGTGCATCATTGGGTTGTTATAAGACTACATAAAGTACTTAGCATAGTGCTGCCACATAATATGGGCTCAATTAATACATGTTTTTGTTGTTGCTGTTGTTTGTCTACTACAATGCGCTAGGTATTAAACAGTTTCTTAGTACTCGCAACATCCCTAAGTGGTAGATGCTATTGTTTCCTATTTTACAGGCGAAGAAAATAAAATCAGGTGGTTAAATAATTTTCCCAAGGACACATTGGTAAATTGTTTCCAGAGGCAGCCACAACCATCCCTCTCATTCCACGTGTCCTTTTGCAATGTGACTTTACCACTCTTCCCACCAAGAAGTCAAGTCTATTTCCCTTCCCCTTAAATCTGGGCTGGACCTGCAACTTACTTTAACCAACAAATAAATGTGAGAAAGTGATATTCTGGTGTCAGAATGGTGGTCGGCTAAGATGGAGAAAAGGGAGCCCTGGTGCGCTGCTGGTGGGAACATAAATGGGTGCAGCCACTATGGAAAACAGTATGGAGGTTCCTTAAAAAACTAAAAATAGAACTACCATATGATCCAGCTATCCCGCTTGGTGGTATATATCTGCAGGAAATGAAATCAGTATTGCAAATATCTGCATCTCCATGGTCCTTGTAGCATTATTCACAATAACGAAAACATGGAAACAACCTAAGTGTCCATTGAGAGATAATGGATAGAGATGGATAAAGAAAATGGTGTGTGTGTGTGTGTGTGTGTGTGTGTGTGTGTGTGTGTGTGTGTGTTTTGCATTATGTATATAATGCAATATTATTCAGGCACAAAAATAAGGAAATTCTGGCATTTGAGAAAACATGGATGAACATGGTGGGCACTATGCTAAGTGAAATAATCCAGACAGAGCAAGACAAATACTGTATAGTATCACTTATTGTGGAATCTTAAAAAAAGAAAAAAGCTAATCTCACAGACACCATTGGCTGCCAGGGGCCGAGGGCTGGGGGGTAGGGGAGAATTGGAGAGATGTAAGTTAAAAGGAGCTTTAAATATATACAATTTTATTTGTCAATTATTTCTCAGTAAAGCTGGAAAAATACTAAAAGGAATCCCATAAGTCTTTTATGCTGTTCTTAGACCATATCCTCACTCCTTCTCCCAAGACCCAGGTTCTGTACTTGGGATATGGTTTGAGATGCCTAATGGCAGAACTTTCTATTAATTGTCATTTTGTTTGATTCACTTCCTTGCCAAATAGATGCCTTTAACAAAATAAAATAAGATTTGACTGGCATGAACTGTTTTTAGTGAGCCCATGCTATCTTCCAGTGATTAGCACTCCCATGAAATACCCACAACCCTCCCGCTTCATTATCCCAAACCAGCCATTCATCCTCACACTTGACTGAGAGCCTTAAATATAACTCACCTGAGACTAGGAGACTAGAACTGAGCTCATGTTCTATGACAACAATTCTCTCATCTTGGGCATCAATCTCTCTTTAAATCTCTGAGCTTGGCCCTTCACTGTTCGGAGTAAATTTTTTTTGAGCAATGAAATAAAGGCAAATTTTGGATTGGGTAGCTCCACTTCGCCCATGTGTCTGTTATGGTACTAAGTGGCAAATCATTCTGGGATGTTCAAAATCTTTATTCTTCCATCCCGGGCTGTGTCAGTTCCTTCCCAGTTTTATAATTGCCAATTACAAAGTTATAGCGCCAATTTCTTTGACTTTAAAGAAAGTAGAGATTTATTGGTTTTAATATCTAAAAGATACGCCATAAAAGAAGTATACTGAAAGGAACAGAAGGCACTGTTCCGGGTCAGAGGCCTGGCACTCCCCCACTGTCTCTTCTTAGAAGACACTCATGGTTCCACATTTGTTCATCTTTTCAGAATGAGGCCAGAGGAGAAAGCAGAGGTCATATTTCTGCTGACTGAGAAAAACCTGGACCTCAGGACCCTCCAACACCAAGTCACTTTTTAAAAAAAATACGTTTTTTGCGTCCCTGGAGCTGCCCTTCAAAGTAACTGATGTTTGTCACCCTGGACAGGTCTGGGAACCTACTGGAAAGAGAGAGGATGATGAAGTCCAAAACTGGCTAGACTGTGTCACAGTGGTAGTAGAATATCCAACTAGCTAAAGAGGTACCAGAAGAAACGATTCCAAATAACCAACGCCTTTCCTTATCTTCCACAGCAAGCTTCCCTCCATCCTCAGTGCTGAAAATAGATTTGGAGCAGGTTGGCCTGCACTCCGGTGCCTGCTTCTTAAGAGAGGTCAATGTGCATGCTTATGGGTGAGGATAGTAAGGTATTAAGCACTTAAATAAGACTTTCAACAATCCCTTTCCTGATTTTTTGTTTCACAACAAATGGCTTTGACCCAAATCTCTGGGGGATGAAAGGGAGGGAGGGAAGATGACAGAGACACAGAGAGAGAGGCATCCATTTTATTGCCTTCTAGCTTTATTCAGAAGAATAAGCCCATATAAACAAAACTTAGTACTACTTTACTACCCAAGCTCAAACTTTGCTTAGATTCCTCATTAATGAGCACCCAAACTTAAGTTTCTTTGTACTGTCAAATCTTTACAAATTTATGGTTTCTTTGTCTAAAAAGTATGAAAAACTGAGCTGTTTAGATAATTTCTCTGAACATCATCCATGATCTCCCACATGCCCATATTAAATTGTTTTTTTTATGTTAATATAGTATTGTGTCAATTTTATTATTAGTCCAGTGGTAAGAACTCAGAAGGGGCTAGGGGGGAATTTTCTCCCTTCCAACACCACTGAGTGCTCACTAAGTGAGGATTTTTTTATACAACTTCTGGGTTAGATATTAAATTTACATCTTCAAGCTTTCTTCTTCTACCTTGCAATCATTATTCAAAACCTTATCCTCTCAGTATTGCTTATACTTTGAGTTATCCCTATTGCAAATCTTCTTGATTTTTCCTTCCCACTTCTAACTTACCTGTTTCTAATTTCCTTCTTTCTCATTTTCTTTCCATAAATCCTTTCTGCAAAGCTCTCTTTCAGGATGCAAGTAGAATTTGGAATCCTAGAGGTCTATTTCAAAGTTATGATTATCATTATTGTTACTATTATTTTTACTATAGTTTTTGAGCTCGTGCTATGTGTCAGACACTCTAAAAAATGCTCTAAATATATTAGCTTATATAATCTCCATATCAACCCTTTGAGGAGGGTATTGTTATTATTTATCACTGCTTTTCAAATGAGGAAACATAAGCACAGAATTTAAGTAGCCTGCCTCAGATCACACAGCTAGTCAGTCAGTGGTTGTGATGGGCAGTGTGACTCCTGAGCTATGCCCTTAAGACTGCCCTCCTCTGCAGGTGAGTATAGTGGGTCCAGGTGAGAGCACAGAGCCCACATTCTGAAGCTGAATGAGCCCAAAGGACCAAAAGAGCAGCCCTGGCATGGTGCCTTCACCGTCTCTGGTAGACGCTATCAGGTCTATGCCTTGTTTTTGTTTTCTGCATGTGAGGATGGGCAGGGTCTGACCAATGTACGTTTAAGTCCTGTGTGGTCTTTCCAGACTGTCCTAAGGTGCCTATTTATAGCAGACATTTACTGAGCAATTTTGCTGTATCACATATTGTATGCTGTGCTTTACGTGCTTGGCTTAAATGAATCCTTACCACAACCATCTGAAATAGATAATGTTATTATCATCCTTACTTTATGGATGGGAACATTGATATTCTGAGGCCTAAGTCACCGGCCCAAGGTCATCTAGCAAGCTATGGAACAGAGATTCAAACCCACGTTGGCGAGACTCCAGTGACTGAAATTTAACTGTTACACAATATACCTCCCTGTGAATTTCGTATCAGAGTTGCCTGGCAGGATTTTTCAAGTTTTATATACATTCTTGGAGACTAATGGTCTCCCTGGACAATCACAGGAAAACCAAACCACACTCTAAAATGAATTATATACAGCTTACTAAAGAATTGATTAAAGCCCAGGTGATTACATGATCTATTACTCTGCTAACCCTGTTCCACCTGACTGGAAGACTGGCGATCCCACTGTGGTCTGGATCCTCTCCACTGGGTCTCCTAGCATGCATCCTTTGGCTCCTTCTCGTCTGCATGTCTTCCTTTTGTGCAGGCATTAGACTTACCTTTCTCCAACACAGACCTCAGTTTCTCTATCTGCAACTCATCAAAGTTCAGATTTTGCATAGAGGGTTTCCATTGACTAGACAAATGTTTTCCTCCCATTCAATAACTGCAAAATAATTGCTGTCCTTGACCACAAAATTATTCATTCTCTCCTGTACCTAGGCAGTACACTTCTCTGTTATCTCTTCCTCTCATTTTCATATGGGTCTCTAAAATACAAAGGGTGCCAAAAAATGTATACACATTTTAAAAAAGGGAAAAACTATATTAAAATTGTAATACTCAATATATACCGGTAACAAAAGATGAATACAAGTCATGTGTATACATTTTTTTTGGCATCCCCAATGTGTGTGTGTGTGTGTGTGTGTGTGTGTGTGTGTGTGTGAGAGAGAGAGAGAGAGAGAGAGAGAGAGAGAGAGAGAGAGAGAGAGCGCCTCTGCCTTCATGCTGGGAAAAGTCAGTTTCCTCAGGGATGGACCAATATATGAAGTAATGAGGGATTCTATCTGTTGCAACACAAAACAACTTCTCAGGGTGCATACGGATGTAGCAAATGAGCATTTTTTTTCTTTTGAACCATTTTATTCCCTGAGGAAGAATAATTGTTTCCAAGGAGGGTTAGAGTTCTTCAGGTTCATGAGGGCACAGCAGTGAGCAGGGTGAGGGCTTATTTCACTATTTTTGAAGGGTTTTTTGAATTCAGACCTCTTCTGAGAGAGTGCAGTGTATTGAAAGGAAGGGACCCTCATCAAGTTCAGATAATGAAGGTTTTATGCAAAATCTGAACTTTAATGAACTATAGATTGCTGTCTGACTTTGAGTGTTTAATTAGAAGAAGAGGTGTACCTTTTAAACTATAACTCTCATTGATTAAAATAAAAGTACATGCCTTAATTTTCTTTTAGATCTTGAAAAAAGAGATTATATATCAGCTGTCCTATTTGAAAATAGTTCTATTTAAGGAAAAATAGTGTTGTGGACTGTTTTAAGCATACAGCTTCAGTAAGTAAGATACGGTCTTGTACATTTTTTTTAATGTTTGGGGTATTAAAAGATATATTCAAAGCTTGTTTTGTGGGTTCATCTTTTTAGTCTTTAACCTTGACATTTATGAGGAAAATGTTTTGCATATATTATTCAAGAAAAAAAAAGTAGACAAAGTTTCTGAAGTGGTTTTTCGCCTCAATTATGTTCCTATTTTTCTTCAGTCTCCAGTGGTTTTTAGGCTTAACTGGAGGTGAACTCACTTGAAGTAAATCTCTTATATGAAACTTCAAACACAGATGCAATTTAAAATGCAGAAAATGATTGTTGCCTTCAAACACAGATACTCAGGGATGGAGTGGGGCAGGGTGGGAAGGACTGAGAAGGTTGGAGAACTACTACTTGGAAGCATCTCTTGTCCTTTGAGATCTATCTTGGTTTTCTTTTCTCACAGGCTACTCTCTTTTGTTATCCTCTGCTGACTTCTCCTCTTCTACCTAACTACTTCTACCTAACTACTTCTACCTAACTGACTTCTAACTAACTATTGGATGCCCCGAGCTTGGTTCTTGGACCTCTACTCCTCTCTTCCTATATTTTTCCCTAAGGCATTTCACTCAGGCCTAGGGTTTTAAATTCCGCCTGTATACGGATGAGTTCCACATTTATATCTCCATTCATGATTTCCCTCTTAGCTCCAAACTCATATGTAAAACTGCCTATTTGATAATCATTTACATGTGTAACTTCACCTTCACCTCAACCTGTTTCTTCCCAACCCGCCTCATTTAAGTGAATTATTGACTTGAACGCTCAGGTCTAAAGTCATGCATCATTCCCTTTGTCTCCTTCCCCTTTCTCTCCTTCCTAATTCACTTCACCAGCAAACTTTGTTGCTTTTAGATGTGTAGTATATCCCCAATCTGTTTCCCTCTCTCTCTTTCCACTCCATTACCCTAATACAAATAACTATTATCCTCTGCCTGGGCCCTGTAATTACCTCCCATAGCAGACAGTATTGGTTGTTTACCCACTATCTATTAATCTCTAGGAGAACCCTAATGTTTTTCATGTAGCCACTTTCTCTCACCTGGCCAGGGGCTTCAAGAGAGTCTGGCCCCATCCTCAGATTCCAGAGTAGAACCTAATTAGTCCAAGGCAATTGTGGCAACATGAGTCTCCTTACCAGTGACTGCTTTAGGAAGGAGCATCTGACCAAATTGTGGCCAATGAGACATAAAGGAAAGTTTATGGAGAGCTCCTGAGTAAGGCTCCTCACTCTTACAAAGGGATACAGCAATATAGAGCCTCCTTCTACCTCTGGATATGGTGACGTCTAATCTGATACTGGAACTGCCACAGCCAAACTGCAACCAGCCAGAGAAGATGGAACAAGCACACAAAGAAAGGAACGGCCTCAAGAGCTCTAGTAAAGTGGAGCCAGAGTTTGGATGGCATATCCCCACAAGCTCCTACGTCTATTCTTCTTGTTATGTGAAGGAATTCATTTCCATAGTAACACACTTTGAGGCAGTGTTTTCTGTTACTTGCTTTCAAAGTCTTCTGTGTCAATCTGAGTTCCTAGTTGCCAACAATAGAGACTACTAGATAGTTCAAGCAAATTATGCAAGAACGTCCTGGAGTGAATCCTGTTTGGAATCTAGGGAAAATATCCATGTTACATCAGCAGACAGATCCAATGGAGACCTCACCACTCCCACCACCACTGGTGCAGGCACAGCCATTCACAGTGATAGAGGCTGAGCACGAGCTTCACCACTAACAACTTACCTCTGCCTCCTGGGAAAGCTGAATCTCCCTCTATCACCTTCCCCAGAATCAGTTCTCTGCAGTACCCGCTTCTTCATGTCATTTCCTGAATTGAAGTCTCAGTCAGATAGGTCAGACTGACAAAGTTTAGGGCACTTACCTTCACTCTAGCTGCAAGGGAGGCTAATAAAAACAATTTCTGTCTTCCATCTTGAGGTGGAAGGGCTCAGAAAGGGGATGCATTATTTATCTATTGCTATGTGACAAACTACCCCAAAACTTAGCAACTTAAACCAACAAACATTTGTTATTTCACAGTTTCTGACCATCAGGAATGTGGGAGCAGCTTACTGGGTTGTACTGGCTCAGGGTCTCTCATGAGATTGTAGTCAAGTTATCAGGCAGAGCTGCATCATCTGCAGGCTTGACTGGAGCTGCTTTCAAGAAGTCTTATTGGTTGGCTGTTGCTGGAAGTCTCAGTTCCTTGCCATGTGGACCTCTCCGCAGGGATACCTGGGTATTCAGGACATAGTAGCTAGCTATGCCACAGCGAGTGATCCTAAAGACAGATAGAGCCCCAGACATAAACTACAGTCTATTAGATTATCGCCTAATCTTAGAAGTGATATACCAGCACTGTGGTTTTGTTGTATTAGTTGCACAAACTAAACCCTGGTACAATGTGAGAGGGGATTACGTAGGGGTGTGAATACCAGCATGTGGGGATCACTGGAGGCCATCTTGGAGGCTGATTACCACCGTGGGAAATTCACAACATAGAAAGACTGCATAAAAGGAGCTGGATGGCCAGAAAGCATGACAAATGTTCATTAGCACAGTGCTTTCCAGTTTTTTTCACATGTGGCAGACATGGAAAATGATGCTATTTATTTAGCAAGCTCACATTAAAGGAAGAGTTTGTTTATTTGAAGACAAACCAACCCTGTGGCTTTGCTCAGCCCAGTCCTCTTCTGGTTACATAAGGACTGAAGGAATCAATATCTTTTACACTTAAAACTTGTTCATGTGATAAAACATCCTAACTAATGCACTTCCTAAGAGGTCTTCCTTCTCCCAGTTTGCCTCCTACAACTCTTTCTCCTTAGAGCCTCTATAGTGATCTTTTAACTCATGAGTTAAATCACATCAATTCACCTCTTAAGCCTCAAATAGCTTCCAATTGCACTGGAAATTAACCCAACTCCTTTGTTTGATCTGTAGCATCCAGCATAACAGAGCTTCCCTCTACCTTTCTGACACCATCATGTACTGCTCTCCCCCTTCCTGTTTGTCTCAGTTACATTGTGCTCTTTCTGTCCCCAAATACAATCAGTTTGTTCTCAATTCAGTGATGTTTTACTTGCTCTTTCCTCTACTTTAGACACACACGACCTCAGCTGGCTCCTTCCTTTTCTTCACATTTTAGCCTTAACATCACCTTCTTAGAGAGGACTTCCTCATTGACTCTGTTTAAATGCTCTATTTCTTTCTAATCTATTTCCTTCATATCACTTAACACTATCAGAAACTATCTTGCTCATTCTATAAAATCACAAATATTTAGTGAGCATCTATTCTGTGCCAGAAACTGTTCTGGGTGCCAAGTATGTGTTTGCTTGTTTTTTACTTATTCCCATCCTTCATTCCCCATGAGGGTAGGGACCTTGTCTGTCATTGCTGAGAATCCAGCATCCAAAACAGTGCCTGACACTTAGGAAGTGTCCAGTCAATATTTGTTAAATGAAAGAAGGTAGGTGATGAAGGGCAGTAAATTCAGATGGGCCAGGGTACTCATGAGAGCATGGGTCAGTAGCTTGGCAAGTCCATTTCAAAAAGCCATGTGAATCAGGAGCTCAGAATCCAAGTGAGCAGTGTGGATCTGGATATATGCAGGCCAGGGAGTAAGGCCAGAAGCAATATGGAGGAACTTGCTCACGGAAACAAAGTTAAGCTTCCCTCCAGTATCATCTTGTGTACTGTCAGTCTTATCAATACATGCCAAGCTAGCCAAGTGCAATGATAGCTGTGGAATAGTGTCCCTCGACCCAAGCTCATGTCCACCTGGAACCTCAAGAATGTGACCTTATTTGGAAACAAGGTCTTTGCAAAAGTAATTAGTTAAGGATGTAGAGATGCAATTATCCTGAATTTAGGGTGGGCTCCTTCTAAGAAGAGGAGGGGATACAGAGAGATACACAAAGAAGAAGACAGAGGCAGAGACTGAAGTCATGCAGTAACAGACCAGGGAATGCCAAGGAATTGCGAGGAGCCCTCAGAAGCTGGGAAAAGTCATGGAAGGATTCGTCCCTAGAGCCTCCAGAAGGCGTGTGGCCTTGCCAACACATCGATTTCAGACTTCCAGAATTGTGAGATAATAAATTTCTATTGTTTTAAGCCACCAAGGTAGTTTGTTATAGCAGACCTAGGAAAATAATACAACAGCTATGCTGGGTTGTTTGTTTGTTTGTTTGTTTGTTTGTTTGTTTGTTTGTTTCTGGGCAAAAGCAAGTGTTCAATAACTCAGCCAGGCAAGTCTGTAGCCAACAACTTGCCCACTATTTGGCACAGAGCAGATGATTTTAAAAATTCTTGTTGTATGTAATAAATGCTTGATGACTGGGTGACCTGGTATGATTTCAAAAGACCCTTAGGAGAAATATATCAAAACCTTTCAATGATTGTGTCTGTGACTATGGAGAGTCAAAAACACCTGAGGAATCTGACCTTTTCCTGCTGCTGAAATGAAAATGTATTACCTTTGTCTGTAAAATTATACAAGAGCTGAGGTCAAAATGAATAAGGAAACAAAAGGGCTTGGAAACATGTCTGTAATTTTTATGCCAAGTATGAAATATTTTATTTAAATTTGTATTCAAGATTTATTTCTTTAATACCTATGCTTCTTCCTTGTGTAATTAATGGAGCCCTGAGCCAAGAGGAAAGTTACATGGACTATTTCAGATCACATTAGGCTGATGAATTGAGTACTTTCTGGATGATTATGACTGTGTCAGTCACTGTGAGCTTTGAAAAATGTGTAAGATCAGGTTCTTACCTTGTGGCACTGCATACAAGGGACAGGTGGGTGGTACCAAGTTAAGGCATTTCATAGAATTATAAAACAATGCAGAGGTGTGGATAGAGTAATTCTATCAAGAAGCATGTGTCCATTATCTGATTGTGTGTCCCCAAGAGAGCTGACTCTGGATATCAGTGTCCCATTGCCAAAATGAACATATTTGACAAGTCAAGGTCCTTTTGGGTGCTGACAGTATAACATTGATCTTGTTTCACATGTGTTAGCCTCATCTTCCCTGTTAGACTATGATGGTATAGGCATCATGTCTCAATCATCCCTCTATCTCAGTGCCCAGGGCATTGCCTGACCCATCAAATTCTGCCAAAGGGCTTGAGAAAGTCTCTATGCCTTAGTTCACTCTGATAGTAATCTATCAAAAGTCGCCCTTTTCTGAACTGATATAAGCCCCTCACCGCTCCAGGATCCTTTCTCACTATTAACACCTCACATTATAACCACCGCGTGCCTGTATATGTGAATGTATCTTAAAGATGTGAGTGTTCATAGGTGAGTAGTGTGTGCGCGTGTGTGTGCGCGCACACATACAAAGTGTTAAGAGAGTAAATGTGAAATTTAGTAGCATGTGCCTGCAAGATGTATGAGAGAGACTCTCGGAGTATGCACTTGTTTGTGTTGATTAGATCAGTGAGAAGAAAGCACTTCTTATGCCCCACAGAATTCCCAGCCCAACCTCAAACCAGAATCCGTGCTCCAAGTTAGCAGAGTTTATCCGAGAGAGCAAACCGGGGGTGGGGTGGAGTGGGTTCATGCCTCTTGCTTGTCAATCCTTGGGCCTCCATTCCCTAATCCTGGGGAGAGAATTCTATTCACTGGGAAGCTTTAGATAAAGATGACCATGGAAAAGCTACCAGTCTCAGGGCTTTTTTTTTTTTGAGTATTAAAAAATAGTAAGCAAGTGAGCTTGGCTTTTTCTACTGAATAGATGATGTTCTGTCTGTTAGAAGAACTGTTGTCTGAAAAGTTTTTTTCCACAGACAGTTGTTTTCAGTTTATGACCTGATCTGATCTCAGAGGAGCAAGAGAGTAAATCATCTGTTTTCCAAAAGAAAAGACAGAACCATAAAATAAAAATCAAAGGCCCCATAAGATGACCTTTTTCCTGGTTTGAGCCATGCTTGTCTGAGTAAATATGTATGAGTTAAGGTACAACAGGGCTAAGGTGTAATCAGATCCAGTCCGGGCCTCCGGAGACTATCCCATGAGTATTAATACTAATCTGGGATTTTCAGAAAACACAAAACAGTCTTATGTCACATCACCAACACTGTTTCTGGGTCAGGATGACTCCTGAGGCAAAAGGAACTTCTCTGTACTGAAAAAGCTTAAGGCTTCTTTTCTTGTCCACCAACACCCCTCCCCTCCCCCAGCATTTGCTCTTTTATTACAAAACTAATGGCTAATATAGAGTGAACCCATTTGTGGAGCTGTTGCTGTTGTAAGCACTTTACAAGCATAAATATATTGAATCCTCCAAATCATGCTATCAAGTGGTGCTATTATTATATCCATCTTACCAGGAAAAAAGCTGAAGCTTGGAGAGAAAGCTGAAGGTAACACAGCCAGGAAGCAGGAGAGTGAGGGTTCGAGCCCAGGACATCTGCCTAGAGACTGCTTTATTAACTGCAAGACCACATTATTTGGCTGGCCAGGCCCCTGTTGCAGACAGGTTCTAGAAATGGACTTGTAATGTGAATATTAAATAAAAGCACGGTTTAAAATAGAACAGAACTTTGGCAATTATGTATTTAGAATTGATTAATTTTTAGGATTATAACAAGGCAAATACAAGGACGGGAAACACTGAGAATTTGTTGTAACAGCCCACGGCTATAATAAAAAAAAATGTACTGCAAAGAGCAAGGAGGCTTCAATGCTTTCTCTGCTTCTATTCTTTTATACTGTCAACTTGATGTCTCTGGATACAGTGGTCCGCCATCTGTCTACATATGCCCTCGGCTATGTTGAATCCTGGGAATGTAATTCCCTAAAAGCAAGCAGGTAGGAACTCGTGTGCTAAAGAAGAGGCTGTGGTTGGAAGGAGAGTGGCTCTTCTGCAGCCTGTGGTAGGTGACAGCCTTCTTAGCATTCTCCTCACTCAGGGTGCCCTCTATATTCTAGTGAGTGGCTTTACTTGGGATCACCAGATTTTTCTTTTACCAATATTCCTGTGTAACTTTCTGTTTTCATGAGGAAGGGAGGGAAGACAAGGCATGATTGTCTCTCTAGGCTCCACATGAGCCTTTGTGTTGTCTCTTCTGAAACAGATTTACATATATATCTTAAGAATCAAGTGGCATCATGAAAATGGGTGGTTTGGTGTAATCGTGTGGCCTGGTGCTTTATGTGATGATGCATCCTTGAACATATCATTGTGTTTCCTACACTCTGAATCCATTAAACATTCGATTCCATTCAGAATCCCAAATCAGAGTCCTCTCCCAAATTTATCAACTATCTGTGACATACAATTGATTATTTTTCCCACTGCATTAATTATCTGTTGTGATGTAACAAATTACCCTAAAACTTAGGGACTTAGGCAACTAACATTTATGAGTATTTTCTCACAGTCTCTGTGGGCCAGGAATGCAAGTATGACTTAGCTGGGTTCTGGCTCTAGGGTTCTCTTGAGGTTGTAGTCAGGCCAGAATCAGGACTGTGGTCTCATCTGAAGGCTTGTCTGGGGGAGAATCCCCTTCCAACCTCACTCATGTGGTTGTTTGCTGTTTCATTTCATTACAGTTTGTTGAGCTGAGGGCCTGAGATTTTGCTAGCGATTAGCTGGAGACCTTCTTCAATTCCTTGCCATGTGGGACATAAGCTACAGCTATTAAACTAAGGAGAAAAATATTTTACAAACTACTGATTTGTTCATCTAGAAGACCCAAGAACATTTAACAAAATTATTCAAACAAACTAGAAAACTTAGGAAAATGTTCCGATGCAAACATAAATATAAAACATTACTAGTTACTTCTTTTTGCCAGTGAAAATCTAGTCAAAATTATTATGGTGAAACTATTTTATTCTATATAATAAAAAATAAGCAAATTTACAAATAACTAATAAGAAATCTGTGAAAAACAATTTAGAGAATTGTATCATCTATATGAAGAGAATTGGAAAGCATATAAAGAGATACAATTTGAAAATAAATGGAGAGATAGACCATGTTCCTGAAGGAGAATACCAAATATTATAAAGGTAATTATTTAATTCTTCTCAAATAATTTAAATATCTAATGTGGTTCCAATAAAAATTTTCTAAGAGTTCTAATTTTTTTCTTGACAAAGTGATAATATAGTTCATTTTTAAAAATATATATTGTTTTCAATAGCAAAAAACTTCCAAAAAGATAAAATAAAATAAGATGGAAAGAGTAATGAAGAGAGATTTGTCTTACAAGATAATAAGGCCTACAATAAACTTTCAGTTATTAAGATGCTGTGTATCTAGGACAAGAATTGACAGTTTGATCAATGGAGCAATATAAACATTTTAGAAACCAACACTCTTATATGTAAGAATTTAATATATAGCTAAATTTCCATCATAAATCAATGTGTAAAGGGAGGAATATTCAATAAATGATGCTGGAACAAATGGTTAGGTGTTTAGGGAAAAATAAAACTAGATTGAAATGACTTAGTGATGTGCTTAAAATTAAGACAAAATAAAACTAAACCAAAATAAACTAAATTAGAATAAACTATATATGAGCATTTTGTAGACCCCAGGAAGGAAAACTGTTTTCTAAGAATGAAAGACATAAAAGAAATCACTAAGCAAGGAACAAATAAACAAACAAAAAACAGTAGATTATTTAAGTCTAAAACCTATTTCTCATAAGTTACCATAAAATAACATTAAAAAAAATTTGACAACCTGGGAAATTATTGGTTGTCGGAAAAGTCATGACATATTTTTTCTATGTTTTTCATCGCAAAAATGCATCATGACTTTTCCAACAACTCAATATTTGTAGACAAAGACTTAGTCTTCTTAAAATATTTTTTAAAATCGCTCTCAAATCAAGAAGAAACACACTATTACCTCAATAGATAATAATGGATAAAGGATATGGACAGATAATTCACCAAAGAAGCATGAGAAGCCAAAAAAATATTTTTTAAAAGTTTGATCTTTTTAGTTATGAAAGAAATATGGGATAAAATAACAATGAAACAACATTTTACTGATTCTAAATTTGAAAAAAATCTTTACAAGCTATAATGCTCAGTGTTAGTGAGGGCTACATTAACATTAGGTACAATCCTGTCTGGGAAATAATTTTGAAAAAGGATACCAAAGTAGTTAAATATTAATATCCTTTGACTAAAGTAACCTTATTAATTGGAATTTATGTTTTTAAAATAGAGGCTATTTTAAAAGTTTAATTTTCTAATAATATGGAAGAATCATTTGATGTTGATGGATTAATAATATATTTTCAGCAATCATAAATCATAATCTCAACGAAATTAGCTAATAAAATTGAAAAAATTTTCATAATGCAAATAAAATTTAGAATTAAAAATTTCATGTTTATATAACATCATAAATTTATGTATATCTACGCATGCACACATACAAATACCAACACATGTGCATACACAAAAATGACTGCAAGAAAATATTTAAAACTTAATTGTATCTTTATAAGTAGATTATGAATTTGCTTACTTTGTAGTCTACTTTTTTGTAATTTTTAATATACTCAGAATATTATATTTTTATAATAAAGAACTGTTGAGAAGAAGGATAAGGGGATAGTTCTAAAATCTAGGAGACATTCATTCATATACTCATTCAACAAATGTTTACCAAGTGCCTATGAGTGCAAGACATTATGTTAAGGTCTCAGTATACAAAGGGTGAATAAAGCAGGCATGATTCTTTCCCCCAGTGACCATAGAGTCCCTGTGCCTCTCAAGATTTGTATTTCTGAATTTTGGCTTCCCTTTTCTAGTACTATCTCCATCAGAATAAATAGATTGCATTTTTTCTCATACTCAGGGAAAAAAGAAAGAAAGAAAAAGAAAATTAACTTACTTTCCCTCAAAGAAAACCTAGCAACCAATTCTCTTAACTTCCTATCCTTTTACTCTAATAGGCAGCCCTTCCCTGGAGCTAACTTTTTTTCTGAAAGACAACTGTGTGACTGTGTCATTAGTAGCAGCCAAATTGCCAAATGATACCTTCCTTTCTCTCTGATGTGTTACCAGCCCAGGAGCACAGTTTAGTAGAGGCCTGTGCTGAGGCCCCAAAAGGAATGAATTGTTGTTTTAAAATAATCTCTAAGATGAGCTCTAGGAAGAGCTACATGTTCTCCCAAGATTTTGCAGTTATTTCTACAATATAATGTGTGTGTATGCACAGGATCTGCTAGTGCCTCGGTGCTACATGCACCTAAGACTGTGTGACTTAAACTTCCCAAGCTCAACAATTTATGAAAACTATATTTAATAAATGATTCTGAAATCAACCTTCACTAATGCTACTATACCTTTAATTACTGATTAGCTGGGCACAGATTTTAAAGCATTATTTTTCCCCCATTTGGAAACAGCTTCTGTCAGGCAGTCAGTCATTGAACATTTCAGTGAATCTTTCTAAGTGGCAGTAATGATCCTACTGAGGATATTGAGATGAATGAGGCAGTCTTTTACCCTTAAGTTCCTAACAGGGTGAGCAGAGGTGTAAAGAATATTACAATACTGTGAGCTAAGGGCTATGCTAAAAAAAAAAAAAAAGCTTTGAGAACCAAAGGGGAGATCATCTAATACATTCTGTTAAACATATGCTATTTGTGCTAAATTTGCAAATGAAGCTTGAATGGCACACAGAGTGGGGACAGGCCAAAGAAACTGGCAAAAATACTATAAGTGTGTACCAGGATAATTTATTGACCTACTAATGGTTGTTTTGTTTCTGCTGCTGAAAAAAAATTGGAGAGAATGTGAGCTTTGTGCTCTTCTCACTGTGTTTTCTCTCCTTCGCATTCTGACAAGTTATCAAGCACTGCTCTAAATCCCTATTAATTCAATAAATCCTCATGATAACAATATGGAGGAGGAACTATTATCATCTCTAGTTTACAGATAAGAAAACTGAAGCACAGAGTGTATAAGTAACTTATTGATTAGTTACAACCTAAAATTCAAACAGAGGCAAATTGGGTCAAAGCTTATATTCTACAACCACCACCCAAATAAAGGATTCATATGCAGAATATATAAAAAAGTCTTCCACAAATCATGAAGAGAAAACATTAAAAAAATAGTCTCAGGTTATAAAGTTCATAGAAGAAGAAATCTGAATGAGCAATAAACATGCAAAAAAATGTTCAACCTCATTTGGATTTTGCAAACTGCAAAGTAAAGCAACAGTATAATGCCATTTTCCTCTCATCAAATAGGCAAATATTAAAAAGTCTGACAATATCAGTTATTTGCAAAGATTTGGGGAAAACACAGTACTCATACATTACTGGTAAGAATATAAAGTAATATAGCACTTTCGGAGAGCAATTGGTAGCAGCTTGCAAAATTAAAACTATGCAAACTTTATGATCCAGCACCACTTCTAGATGTACAAACTAGAAAAAAATTCTCAAATGGATGTGACACAAAACATATATAATGAATGTAAGTAATCTATTGCTTGTGATACTATAAAACTGACAACCACCTAAATGTCTATTACAAAGTGAATAGACAAGTAAAACTTGTTATGGTTATAGTCCTGTTATGAAACACTCTACAGTGAATACAAATTTTGAACTATATAAAGGTTATCTATGTAAGCAATTAGCCACCATTAATTCCAGGTTGCAGGAGAATAGATATTTGTCATATTATTCTCTGTGTTTTTACATATCTTTAAAATTTCTTAGAAAAAAAGCAAAGGAAATGACAATTGCTCTTCCTATCTTAAGGAAGAAAGCATAAATCTGACAAGATCCCCTAAGTTTCTCAGATCTCAATAGTATTTTTTACTTTTGCCACTTCCTTGACTTTGTAGAAGCAGATAATTAAGCTTTTGCATTTTCAGAAGACTTATGATCGCCTGGTGCCTCTCCTCCCTTCCACTGGCTTGGACTGTTTGTCCTCGAGCTGAAGGGCATCTCTTTACACAGCCATATGCTGTTTTATTTTCCTATTTACTATTTTCGGATGGGCCAAAGCTTATCTCTGAACTAAAAGCTTATCTCTTTTATTATAGAATGTTTGTGAAGGGCATCAGAAGTAGCAAAACTGCTTCAACACCCTTACATTTTTCCACCAAGGCCCCTGAAACCCCAGTAATATAGTAGGCACAGCATCTGACTCAAAATCCAAGTTGATGGCAGTTTAACTAGCTGTTTGACAACCACTCAACCAAGATGGTCAACTTCTCAGCAAGGGGCCTCACTATCCAACACCCAAACTCTTTGCTAGTTCTATAATGACAAGTCTGTCTGTTGTAACATTCCAACGTCTCTACCAATTTTGGTATTACTCAGAATGCTTTAGATTGCAAATAACAGAACCTCAAGTGAAGCTACCTTAAACCACAAATGAACTACATTGGCTCATATACCTGGAAAGTCCAGGGGTTAACGGCTCCTTTTAGACATGGCTGGATTGAGAGACTTAACTAATTTAATTAGATTCCTCCTTCTCTTCCTCTCCCTTCTCCTTTTTCCCCCTCCTATTCCTTCTCCTCCTCCACTTCCTCCTCATTTTTTAATTCTGCTACTCTCTGTACTTGCCTCATTTTCTCCTACTATAGGTGAACTTTTTCTGTGCAGGTAGGGAAGATGGTTGCCAGCAACTCCAGGTTTCCATTGTCTGAGCTTAGTAAGCCTAATGAAAAGATAAATACTTTCTCAGTGTCCATATATCAATCCCAAGGAAGCATTCTGATTTCCTTTTTTGGGTCATATGTCTACTCCTTGGACTGATTACTGTTGCCATGAGGTGTGGGCACTGTGTCGATGCCCTACCAGAACCAAATGGAAGGGATATGATTCCTCAAAGAAAGAGGGGTGCTATCACTAGACAAACAGGAAGAGATGCTGGGTAGAAAAACTGATTGGTGCCACGAGTCCACTAAAATTCTTTTTACATATCCCTAAACTTTCAGTTACATACAACTCTCTTCCATTAGTGGCTCTCTGAAGAATTAAGATGGAACTCTGAAAAAAAATGAGCTCTAACTCATCCTTTTATTGAGGCCAGCATGGAAGTAGCACATCAATGTGAAGAAGGATGGCAGTTCCAAAGCTCCAGGTGATGGCCCCACAGCAAAGTAAGTAGATACTTAAGACATATATGAAAGTAGGTATGAGAAACTAGATGCTAATAGGAAAGTCTTCAGCATGAACTGGCTGAGCAGTAAATGTGAGACAAACTCCTCTTTCCCCAAATAGAAAGAAAAGTTTTGGGGTGGTATATTAGTCAGGTTTTATAGAGAAACAGAACCAATGGGATTTTGTGTGTGTGTGTGTGTGTGTGTGTGTGTGTGTGTGTACACACACATATATAAATATATATTTATTTATTTATGACATGCTTTTGTCCAATGGGGCATATATACATTCTATTGTTTCTGTTTCTCTGGATAATCCTGATATAATATGATATGATATGATATATTTATTTTAAGGAATTGGCTCACCTGATTATGGAGTGTGAGAAATCCCAACTTCACAGTCAGCAAGCTGAAGACCTATAAGAGCCAATGTATAGTTCTAGTGTGAGTCTGAAGGTCTGAGAACCAAGACAGCCAATGGTGTAACAGTTGAAATCTCTGCAACCCAGCAGGACTGAGACCCAAGAAGAGCTACTGTTTCAGTCCAAGTCTGAAGGCTCGAGAAGACCAGCTCCAGTCAAGTAGGGGGAGTTCCTTCTTACTCAGCCTTTTTGTTCTACTCAGGCCTTCAAGTGATTGGTTGAGACCCATCCATCCACATTAGGAGAACAATCTGCTTTACTCAGTCTAACAATTCACATGTCAAGCTCACCCAGAAACACTCTCACAGATATATCCAGAATAAGGTTTGACCAAATGTCTGTGCACCCCATGGCCCAGTCAAGTTGACACATAAAATTAACCATCACAGATGGAAACAGGGAGATGTCCCTGCTTTTATATGCTTTAGATTTTCAGGTAGCATACCTCATAAGCTTTCTACTGCCTCTCTGTTCTTCTTGCTCTCCTCTGCTTCTTTGTTCAGATATTTTCTCTATTCCTTCTTTCATTTTTCTCTATGTCCCATGTCCTCTTACCTCCTTTCAAACATGTTTCTTTCTATATTATATTTTCCCATGAAAACCAAAGTCCTTTTTTTTTTTTCAAGGACAACTGTAGGTTTTTTGGTAAAGGCTGTCATCATTTTGACTTAGTTACTTAACATGAGAATACTAACACTCCATAGCTGTGATATGATGAGAATTGTTCCTCCTCTTTCAAATGATATGATTGAAGACATCTATGAGGAAAACAGAAAGATATACATAACAATATTAGGACATATTTAATGTCATAAAGATATCTCCTTGGAGGAAGAAAACTCTGGGAAACTTGTGGGAGGAGGCCACATCCTTGAGCACTTGCATCCTTATCACAGAGCTGATGGACACAGGATCAAGACACCAAAATACCTTTTGAAGACCTGAATGAGGAATGGAGGGTGTCTTGAGTGGTTAGCCCACCTACTCTCAACAAGCAAGAGGACACTGAATGCTGTATTGGTATCTATACTGTGCCTGGCTGGCTAATAACCTGCTTGTGCCAGAAGGTTAATTTTAAACTCAACCACACCGACAGCCATACCTACAGTCCGCCATGCTTCCTGGATGCAGATTTCGTTCCAGTGTCCACTATGGGAAAGACCAGTACACCGCTTTCCTCCTACTTTCTACCGGGGCTGAATGCTTTAGCCTGATCCTGTCGGCATGGCTCTCTAGTCAAATGGAAGTGTGAGTGCTTTTTTATTCTCTCGGGAAACATCTGCCCTCCCTGAGCGTGGTCATGCTGTGAAAAGAGAGATTCTAGAGTATTGTTCTACAGTCTTCCTCAGTAGCTGAGCACCAGGCAAAATGTCAGAACAGCTGGTGCCCATCAATTCACCTTCTGTGATTTCAAATACCAATTAGAATTGCGAATTCCTAATTGCCTCATTTCTAGCCACATTTTAAAGTAATTAATAAGTAATTGAGTAATGGGTTAATAATAGCCTTAATCATTTTTCTAATGATCAGCTCCTGCATATAGTCATCTTTATGACCCGTGGGGAGCATTGCACTCAGATCATATCTTGTTAATAGCCCCCAAGCTGGTCCTGTAAAGCTATCATTTCTTACCAGAGAAATTTATTTTCATTCCCCAAAGCAGTTAAAAAAAATTCAACATTCAAGCTGCAATTTGTCAGACATCTCTTAAAATTGTTTCCTTCTCTTACATGTCCTGTCCCTTCCTCTTATCCAATTTATTCTCCTGCTGAAACTCAGAGGGAGGTGTCAACATCCGAGAGTGATTTCTAATCGCAGTGAAGCCTTATCACATGACCTCTCCTGAACACACACTTCCTTCAGCAATAAGAACGTTTACCTGGACTCTCAGTTTTGTTTCATCATAATTATAGCTTACGTTAGCTGTTAGATATGAAGGGACTTGCTAACCTTTGGGTTTTAATTCAAGGGAAAGGAAGGCCACTGCAAAACTACCCAGACCTTCAGGAAAGCTTTAGCAAGAAGCGTAGAGGGTCATAAATAGATCTCCCAAAGAGGTTGAAACTTGCTGCTCTCATGATGACCCTCAGCAGATGAGAACCAGTGTGACCAAGTCACTTAGAAATGGGTCAGGAGAACACTGGGTGGGTAAAATGGGTGAAAGGGGGTCAAAAGGTACAAACTTCCAGTTATAAATAAGTAAGTCATGGGGATGTAGCATACAGCATACACTACACTATCGGTGACTATAGTCAATAATACTGTATTGCATATTTGAAAATTGCTAAGAGAATAGATTTTCAAAGTCCTCATCACCAGAAAAAAAAAGAGAATTTTTTCTTGTACTTATGTATGGGGACAGATGTTAACTAGACTTATTGTGGTGATCATTTCAGAGTGTATACAAATATCGAATCATTATGCTGTACACCTAAAACATAATGTTAGATGTTGATTATACTTCAATAAAAACAAAAAACCCCACAAAACATGGCAATACCTCAGGCTATGTTCTCTTTGTTATTAAAATAAAAAAATCATTGGAAGTCTCTATCAAATATCACTAACCTCCAATCTTTGGAGTTTGGGGGTTTGGAGAATGGGAACTCGAATACTAAAGATGCAGAATAAGAGGTTAGCATTATGAGAGTGGAGATGAGACTATTGGAGAAAAATTTATAGGGATTGGTTGGTATAGGGTCTTTTCAGGCAAAGTCGTCCTTTTATTATTATTTTTTCTTTCTCCTGTATTCAGAACTCTCTCTCCACGGGTCTTTTTCATCCAGAATATACTAAAATATATTAAATATACTGAAGTTCCTACCTTAAAAAATTAAAACCAAAACAGGTCTCCTCTGCCCTTCCCCTCTCCTCTAGTGACTACATTGTGTCACCTACAGGCTTTCTATCTGCAGTGATACACCTCCCCCCACCACACACACACACACACACACACACACACACACACACACACACACACACACTGGAACAGTCCACTCCAATGTGCAGATAGTTCCATAGTATTGGAACAGTGTTTCTTAAGGAAGTGGCAGGGTCATGTTGGGGTAGCAGAATTTGGGGAAGAAAGACATCAAGGGTGGACGCACATGGGCACAGCCACAGAACATACCTTCCCTATCTCTACCCTCTGTTCCCAGTTGAGAACTACCACTTTAGAATTGCATCATGCTAACTTCTCATGTTGGAGTCTTTTCATCAGTCCTATACATGATGAAATCAAAACTCTGTGCCTGTGAGTTATCCAAATCTAGAAGATACAAAGCTGGTTATAACATATACATTCACCCCCTTAGTTTGGGTTCCCCAGAACTAGACTCTGCAAACAGCATTTGATGCAGGAGGTATTGAAGACTGTTCTTGAGACTGATGCCTATAAATGAGTATGAGATACTGGATTCTGCTGAGAAAGAGGTTAAAATGTTATGTGCACTGTGGTTTCAGCCAATCTTATGGGAGCTCTGAAGTGGGAATGGCCCTTTAGAGACATCCTGAATTGAAGCAAGGGGGCTGGGCTCTGATATCCCCAAATCAACCACCATTGAATGCAGACTGCCCCCAGGGAGGGAGCATAACCTTTAACAAGCACAATTTCTGTGGAGGGATTCAGCCATGAGCAACCAGCAACCTTCCTGACAACTGGAAGAATAAGTAACTCACTCCTGGAAGAGGGACCTAGATGATAGGCCACAGCATCTAGTACATTCACCCTTCCTCCCTCTAAGTCCCCCTAATCAAGCCTATTCAGGTACCTCAGCCTTGCCCCACCCCTTCTGATGCACAGGTATGGTGGGATCCTGGAAACACTGAGGTGATTTTGTTCATTAGTCTCAACCTGCTCTGTGGGAGCGGGATTTGTTTTATCCCTTCCCTCTCTCTCTCTCTCCAGAAATTTAGCTCTATTCACCTCCAATGATAAGCAATCACAAGCACACTTTTTCTTCTCAGAGACTTCCTTCTAATCTCAGGTACTTTCTCTATAACTTGTTCAAAAGTTGACTTATCAAAGCCAGTTCTAAGAGACTGGAACTCTTCCACACCCTTTAATTAGAGTTTCAGTAAATTCCTAATTGCTTTTCACTCCTCAACTTGTTTGACATCTCTAGAATATGACTTCGTTCTACACTTTGAAACTCCCCCCTCTCTCTCTCCCACATTGTTTGACCTCACTTTCTCCTCACACTCTATTTACTTCTATGGATCTAATCTCTGACATTCTAGACTCCTCTCTTCTGTCCATCCCTAAAGCACCAGTGTGTTGTCTAGACCAT
This sequence comes from Hipposideros armiger, assembly GCF_001890085.2. Lineage (NCBI taxonomy): Eukaryota > Metazoa > Chordata > Mammalia > Chiroptera > Hipposideridae > Hipposideros > Hipposideros armiger. The sequence continues at coordinate 320,392 of NW_017732449.1, read as the reverse complement.
ACTAATAACCCCAAAATTGTATTTACTATTATTATTCTTTCTTTACACGTCAACCATATGCTGTTGATATCCATAGCTATAAATCTGGCTCATATATCCTGACTGAACAGTATGGCTATGTATGCGTGATGTGTGATGTACTTAGTGAACATATTTGGACATTTACATTCAAATATCTTAGACAAGTTATATACAATATGTCCTCCTCTCCCCTAAATGCGATTCTCTTCCTATATTCTCTACCTCAAGTAATGGTATCACCAGACACACCCATCACCAAGCCATTCTAGGCTCTGGCTTCTTTTTCTCATTCTACATATAAGCAAACACCAAGTCTGTTTATTTCACTTGCTAAATAGCTTTTGAATCTCTCCACTATTCCCCATATTGCTACTGGCCCCACTAGAAGCTTCACAAATTGTCACCTAAGCCTCTTTAATAGCTTCCTAATGGGTTTCCTCACTCCATTCTCCCCTCATCCAATTCATTCTTCACACTACCAGAATGATCTGCTTATAACACTCATCTAATCTTTTTGCTTCCCTTCCTTAAAAGCCTTTGAGTTCCTATTGCCTTCTCAATAATGTTCAAACTCTTTGTCAGGGCATTAAAAAAACCTCATGATCGAGCTCTTACCCAACTCCCTAGCCTTTTCTCTTCCACTCTCCACTACAGACATGCCAGACCTTTTGTAGTTTCCAGAATCTATCATGTTTCTCATACTACCACGTCTTGCTTCTGCTGATACACTTGGAACATCCTTTCCCACGTATGGAGACTGTTTCAGAAGTGAGTTATGTTTTCATGGCGTTTCTCATCTGACTACATTGTCCAAGGAAAAGAACTATAGGGGTGAGGGCCAGTTGGTAAGTTTTCCCTGAGCATTCTATGGCACATACGATTGAAGAGGTGGAAATGAACTGAGACTGTGGTCAATTCCTAGAGATAAAAAAAAAAATGCCTATGCCACTTTGAAATTGAGTTAGGAAAAATAAAGCATAAAGGATATTTACAATTCTTAGAATCCAGGAACCTAAATTGAGTTTGTTACTGAGACAATCCAACAAATGCTGGAGAGAAATAACAGTCAAATTATTATCACTGAAAAACAGAGAGAGACCAAACCAACATACCTGCAACTTTAGGTTCATAAAAAGATGTTCATAGGAGGATGGATTAAAGGACAACCACATACCACAAGCCACTGTCTGCCATTAGTCACTGCATGCAAGTAGAAGCTGGCCAGGTGGCAGCTCTCGTGGCTTTCTCAGACCCATGTTGCCTGACTGTAGTCACTTTGTTTTCCTGGAAAAAGTTGTGAACCAGAACTACCCATAGCTGCCTGACTAGATCAAAGCGTCCTGCTTGGCAGTCATATTTCTGGCACCTCCATCCTTTATTACCTTCAAAGGAATTACAGGGATGGAATTCCCATAATCACTTGTACCATCTTAGGATCTTATAGTCATTTAACTCTTAGAAGATACCTACCTAAGGTCTGCCTTGTATGGAGGGCCTGTCTTCCTCTCATCTATGATCTTCCAGGAAATAAATCCAACTGCTGTTTCTCTAGGCTAGAATTGCATAGGATTTTCATGAACCTACCCGTGTGTGTGTGTGTGTGTGTGTGTGTGTGTGTGTGTGTATGTGTGTGTGTGTGTGTGTCTGTCTGTCTGTCCAAGGAGAGGAGCTATGTAGCTCTTCAAAGAAGAAATAAATCTTGGAGCAAAAAAAAAAAATTAGCATATTAAAATAGAGTATAAATCTGAGTAATCAGGATAAATAGGCCAACATTTTTAAAAAGAGTTAATGTAGGAAATAGGAAAAGACTTCAAAGAATTTTAAATCCTATTCTCTGTTAATGGGATAAGGCATTGATAAAACACAGCAGGCTACCATGCTAAAGAGCAATTTGGCAATAAAAAAGTGTTTTTTCAGTATAAAAATCATACTTTCCAAAAACAAAAAACTTAATAGAGGCAATGAACAGAAGAATGTATGTTATCAAACACTGAATTAGAGTTTAATTATTGAAACAAATAATCCTCCCAGAATACAGAGCAAGAAGACAAAGAGATAGAAAATATGAGAAAACTCCTGGAAGATAAATCCAGGTGCTCCAATCTGAAAACTGAAAGGAATGAAGGGAGAGAGAAGAGCTAATGGAGTACAAATGGCAATAAAAGTTGAACTGGAAAAAATTTTTCTGAGTGGAAAAACCAAATACTGGCCAAGATTATTGAAAAATTGTCTACACACACTTAGACATACCCTGTTGACATGTTGGAATCAAAAAATAAAATCCTGAAAGGTTCCACAGCACTTACCTAAAAAATAATTAATAATAACTAGATTGACACCAATATCTTCATATGCAATCCTGGATATAAAGTATCAATGGAGCAATATCTGTGGATTTTTAAGGAAAAGAGATGGTAATTCTGCATGACCGTATTCAACTAAATTTTGTTCATTCATGATGGCAAGAAATTTTCAGACATGCAAACACTTAGAAAGTATGACATCCATATTTCCTTTCTGAAAAAAGAGGATACTCATAAAAGTACTCTAGCCAAATGAAAATTGCATTAGCATAAAGATCTCAAGATGGTGAAAATTTAATATACAAGAAACAGTAGCAATCAATGAGATTAGTAGAAATTCAACCTACATAACAGTTGGTACTACAGAAATATGTGGAAAGTGTTAAAAAAGAATTCTTGAAAGAGAAAGGACATAATGTAAGAAAAAAATGAATAACAGTATAAGAATAAATTCAAGAGTACAGATTCTCAAGCTTAACTGCTACTTCTATTGCTTTCTGGCTATTATAATCAAGAGAAAATTATTTAACCTCTTGTGCCTTGGTTTCCTCTTCATTATAGTAGGACTGATAATAGCAACTGTTTCATAGGGTTGTTATAAAGAATAAAAAAAAAAAGAATAAATTAGTGCACAGAAAGAGCTTAGAAGAGTATTTAGCATATAGTAAGTGCTTAATAAACATTACCTGTCATCATCATTGCTATTATTATTAGCATATCGTTGAGTGGCCAGAGACATCATTGCTATTTTATTCTTACCACTAGAAAAAAACAAAGGTTCAAATGTTTATTTAAATTAAAGAACCCAGCAGAAAACTTGAAATAGGTTATAGAACTTCAAAATCAATTGAAGACAAACAGAACAAACATACTTAGATCAATCCAACTTATTAACCAAGATGATAAATACAGAACAAGGAGCTTGTCTGAGAGAGTGATTATAAATCAAATTTTGGATGCACTGAATTTGAGATTCATCTTGGACAGTTAATTAGATATTTCAGACTCAATTTAAGAGAGGGATCTGGGTTAAGGACATATATTTTTGAAAATGAAATTTACAGATGTAGTCAAAGCATGAGAAGATTTCAAGAAGTGGGATTAGGATAATGTGCAGCACAAAAGTCTGATAAAATAGTTTGATTTGGCCACAAAGAGATCATTGGTAACTTGGTGAGAACAAACCTGATCATAGCTGAAGAGGTAACTGGTGCCTTGGCAACATGCAGAAATCAGGTGGCTAGATATAATAACACTAACTGGGAAATGCTATACTCAGAGAAGAATATACTTGTCTCTGTGCAGAGATAGAAACCTTCACACCCACAGGCCCTGAGGCAAAGAGGCAGTCATTACTTCACTCATTCAACAAATATCTATTCAACACCTGTGTGCCAGATGCAGTGTCTCTGGGAAGACAGTGGTGAATAGAACACACTTCCCTTCCCTCATGTGGTATTAAGGCCTATAGCCATGAAAGAAGAAAACAAAGTCTTTCCTCTGCCCACAAGAGGCAAAGGTTTCTTTATAGATGCTAAATCAGCTAAATAAATGCTGGGATATAAGAAGGTTCCAACTTCTTTCTTTACCTTGCCAGAGAGAAACATTCATTTTCATCAGCATTCAGTATGTACTGAATATAGGATATTTAGGATATATAGAATATAGGATGTCAATATTATTATATATTGTACTGTCACTATACTATACTTTTGAGTCCCAGAATCCTGTGCATCCCATTAAAAGGGACTCCCTTTTACTGGGGACATAGACTACCTACTTATGGTTCATTCTCCTTACATAAGCAGACAAGAAAAGCTTCTCTTTCAGGGGTCACTGCAAACAGTAGGTCATTTACGCAGGAAAAAGTCTGGGCGTTTCTTTTGGACATCCCTTTCTTCCATTCACCCCATCCAACTCAAATCAATCTTAGGAAGAAACCTGAGGAAGAGGCAGAGAATACCTTTTCTCATAGTTCTTGTGAATATTCTACCATGAATTCAAGATTCATAGTTGTCAATTGTGTAGTGATAACATTTCCTGTCTCTGTAACATCACATTCTCATACAATTGTACTGCATTCCTTTGCAGAGGTAGCACAGTGACCGTTTCTCATCAACTGCCTTGAGTGAGTGATGGAAGACTGGGAATTAGGAATTCCATGTATAAACTCTGAAGATGTACTGTATTATAATAGGACTAGGGACTGGAGCCAGGAAATCTTTACCCAAAAAGTGGGGCAGAGGGCACCAAAACCAAAGGTAGGCATAAAGCCCAGGTGGTGACATGAACTCTAAAGAGATCCAGAAGGATTTGTGCTAAATTTGTTCCAATCCAATGGGACTGGAATTGGATATTAAATTTTGGATATGGGAAAAGGAGACAAAAATCAGGAATGAAAATCACAAAAGCAGCAGGCACAGGAGTTAGTGACTGCCTCTATGAGACTGCTTACAGTTAAACTGGGATAAGCTTTGCAGTTTCTGAGATCTATTTAAGTTTCATGTGATCTCCAGGAGTGTGAGCAACTTTCTTGGAATATTAAGTCAGAATAAGTGTGTGTGGGCTGTAGAAAAATAATGGGAACTTAAATTTGCACCAGCTCCAATATGCATCCCTCTCAGATTTAGCCTGCTCTAGTGTCCTAGAAAATTATTACTGTTAGCTCCTGATATGCTATTGGATGGATACATTATAGTCAATGTACCCATTCCCTTATTGTTGAAAATTTATGTCATTTTCATTTTTTACCGGTACTATGATTAACATCTTCATTCATGCATTTATGTTTATATTAAATATTACCCTATATCCTTAGGATAGAGTTGCAGAATTTTAGAAGAGAATGTAATATGATCAGATTAGAAAGATAATTCTGATGAAAGGGAAAAAGAATTGGAAATAGGGTAACAAAATAGGAGACTATTAGCAATAATCAGGTAAAAATAGTAATTACTGAACTAAGGAGTTGGCAGAGACTATGAATATTAAAGGGAGAACTGGGTGTCTGAGCAGATGTAATAGGGTGAGAGAGGAAGAATTCAGGTAATTTCTTGGTTTCTTGGAGATGCATGTGTTGAGTTTAAGGTACCTAGGAGACATCTTGAGGGAGATTTCAGAAGGCTGGTTAGCATATTCAGCTCTAGAGCACAGGATATTTACAAAGTAGAAGACACAGCTATCATTTGTCTGCATGTGGGTGACACTTGAAACTGTAATCGTGTAGATATAATTACCCAGGAACATTGTGCAAAGAAGAGATCAAGAAAGGCCAGATTCCTGGGGAACACTAAAATAATATGGGAGGGCAGAGAAAGATCCCTTTTCCTTCAAAATAGAGGTCAGTGATATAGAACCCAAATATGATGTGATTACAGAAACCAAGTGGGAGAGCTTCAAAAATGGAATAATATTATTTCCTAAATAGGAAATATGCTAAAGACAAGTCCAATAGGATAAGGAAAACAACTGGTATTAAACTTTCTTCTGCCTCCCAGATTCCTCTAGCAGTTTCTGTTCCCAAATTGGATAGCATTAGATTCTCAGTGAATTACTGAAAAATAAAATGCGTACTGATAAGTGATGCTTAGTCTATGCCTAAAATTCACAAAATTATATATAATAGATTTAGTTCTGCTATAAACATTTGACTATTGATTTATTTCATATGTTTACACCACATAACATACTTATTTGTTTTAGAACTTATGTATAAATTTAATTATTTTTTTTACTAGGATTCATCTTTGGTCCTTTACTGTACCCACTAAAATACTTCATCTATTTTCATTTCTTATTAAATATTAGATTTATTTAATTGAATCTATGACATAATTTGGAGCATGTTATACTCAATAAATGTTTATTGAATGAATAAATTAGTAAACCAAGGAGCTTAAAGTCTCAATCCACAGAGGGTGAAGATTTTATCTTCCTTCTTTTTAAAGACACATGCTCTGCTACATAACGATATATTGTAGCTAGAGGCAGCGTGGTACGAGTGAATGAAGTGATAAACATAATAATTAATCAGTTATTGTATACTAGTCACCAGGACAGGCATGTTACATCTATCAGAGTCTGCTCCTTTATTCATTCTCTTCTTTCTCTCCTAACAATGAATAAGTACTTCCTGTGTTTATCTAAGGCCAGCCCCTCCATTGGTGGGCTCAGTGGCATGTTCATAAATGCTTAACATCCTATTAGCCTGCGGGACAAAGCCCAGATTTGTAGCATCTTTGGATTTCTGTGGTATAAATAGTCCCACGACGGCCTACTTCAAGCTACCAATGTGATGTCACTGAACTTGGAGTTGGGAAGAGATGTTCATAATCTGCTCTTGAGAGCCTGATGAGTGGGCCTGAAGAACACCTATAGACGTGCTGGATCTCACCCCTTCTTGTCACTCAAAGACGTTGCTCTTGCAAGTTTTCCCTCTTGTTCCCAAAATAACAATTTCATTTTCTTCTGGAACTTCCTTATCAGCCTGTGGACATTCTATTATTTCTCCCACAAACAAACAAACCCTCTCTTAACCCTACTTCTGTTTCCAGCTACTATGCCATTTTTTTCTTTTCTTTTTTTTTACTGAGCTGTCAAGGCACATCCAGAGAAGGCTGTCATAATGTATGCAGGCTGATAGGTCATGTCCCTTCACAGTTTACAATATATTGGCTGTCATAAAACATACATCCTGACATACTCTGGGCTGTTACAGCAAACATGAGAGTGTCATGGTGTATGAGACTGACACACACTGGACGTCCACAGTGTAATCAGCTCTCAAGGTGCATACTAGCTGACATAGGCTGTGCTGTCATATATATACTTGGTTGTCATGGTGCATGCAGATTGATCTATGAGGCTACATATGGGCTGTCACAGTGTGTAATGAAATGGCATGGACCACCCATAATGACATATTTTCAGATGATATGGCATATATGAGGCCATTATGATACATACAGGCAAATACAGTGGGCTACTTTAATGTCAACTGGCTTCTCGTGGTGTAAACAGGCTGACACTGCTAGAACATCAGAGTGTCAAATAAAGTAGCCAGATCAGTTTCCTATTTTATGACCCAGTAATATATACATATAGTTCACAGTTCTTATATCAAACAACCATAGCAGTGCTAATAATATCACATTTAGTTCAAGTTGAGTTATAAGGTACATACTTAAATTAGTAAGTCCCTCCACTCCAAAGGAAGTACCCAAATAGTTAAGCAATCATATTCTTTTCCTCAATACATATGAGGGAATATCTTTGGTTTTTCATTTCTCCTTCAGTTACTTGATTTATATATTTTCTACTTATTTAGGCAGATGGCAATAAACATATTGTGTTTTCCCTGACAGATAATTCGGTTTCCTACACACACAGTATACTATGTTTATACCAATACAGTGCAATATTTTTCTTTCACTTCTCAAGAATAAATATATTTGCAAACTTTAAAGAAATCATTGATAATTTTCAGAAGTTTTAATATAGTTCTATATATGTAAACTTTTACAGTCTGAGTATTTGTGAGAAAATACATAATGTAACGTCATTTGGTTCATATAATAAATAGAAGTTTTCATTAGAATCAAATATAATGCCCTGGGACAATAATACAAATTATAGTATCATACTGCCAAAGGGCTCTGACCTCACGTTTCTGTCAACATGAACACAGGATATTCTGAAATGTATACCTCCCTTCTGATGCTTCTAAAAACAAGCACATCCCAAGTCCAGAAACATCCAGTGAACAGCAGTGAAGAGGAGACGGGAGTGGCGAGTGTGACGGGAGCCATGGGAGCTATTTGAGAAAAGCTGCTGCTCAAGCCTGGGAGGTGAGCGCGCACTACAGGAAAATCCACTTAGGGCTGGAGATGGAAGTGTGGGAGTTGACTTCAAGATCATAGAAAATCCCACAAAACATTTTATTCTTTCTTTGGCATATATTTTCTGTTTTGAGACAAACTCAGACTGACAGAAAAACAGTGTGTATTGTACCAAAAAACTGAGTGTGAAGTGCTGACCTGAGGCCCTATTACTCCCTGAGTACTTCCATGTGTGTTTCCTACAAGCAAGAATATTGTCTCAAATCATAATATGAACATCAAAATCAGGAAACTAATGTGGTACATTAATATCATCTAAGCCTCAGACCCCATTTCAGTTTTTATGGCCAGTTATTTTGCATCATGTCTCTCTATTTTGGGGTGTCTGATGTCTCCTCACTACTACAGTTGGGTTATGCCATCTGGCAGATACATGAGAGAGTAACGCTGTGTTGTCAGTGCATCCTATCAGGTTATACAGGATTTCAACTGTTTCCATTACCGATGATGTTCACTGTCATCATGTATTTAATATTTAAGGAAGTTTATGCCACACTTCTTTCCTGGGACATTACATTTTTCTTCCTTTGAAATTAATAAGTGTTTTGTGAAGAGGTTCTTAGCTCATCAAATGTAAATATCCCATTGGTCATCAAACTTTCTTATTTACTTAGATCAGAATGGACTGTTGTTTCCTATTTTATTTAATGGGTTATACAGTTGACACTTGAACAACTCTGGGGTTAGGGGCACCTACAGCCCATGCCATCAAAAATGCATGTATGATATAAGTTCAACCCTCCAAATACACAGACTCCCAATCTCCAGTTGACCCTTGAACAACTTGGATTTGAACCGTGTGGGTCAAGTGAACTGAGCAGGTCAACAGAAAAAAAAAATCCACATGTAAGTGGACGCATGCCATTCAAACCTGTGTTCAGTGGTCAGTCAACTATAATCCTTAACTCTCATTATTTATTTTGATGCTTAAATATGATGACTTTAAAAGATGGCTCAGGTGTCCTTTTGACATGTCTCATCATTCTTTCAACACTTCCTTGCTTTCTGGTATTAAAAGATGTTCTGGGCTCATCTTGAACTTTCCCTGCCCCAGCTTTGGAATCAGCTATTTCTCCAATGAGCACTAGTTCCTTTTATTGGAAAATGGTATTTTGAAGCCAAGATGTGGTCACTACATATGCTATTGAGGTGAGGCCTTCCAGCCCTCTCAGTCAACAGAGCATTCACACACACTTAGATCTACATTTATTTCTGTTACCTATCTATATTTATGAGTTTACACCAATATCTCTAATTCCAATCTGATACCATAGGTTCATCCATACTTGTATCTCCTGTGACAGTGAGAAATATAGTGGAATTTACCCTTATTATACTAACATTTTTAAAATCAACTCCATGGTTTGTAACCAATCTTCCATTACTCTGTCTGCCTTCTTCCCCACATGGATGCTCTCCCCTACTTACTCTGGTTTCAAGATCTCAGGCCAGGAAACCCCTCAATGTAGATGATGCCCTCCCCACCCCACTTGTTTCTGACTCTCCTGCCAGGCTGCCCTTCCATAACAACACCATCCACACCGGTGCCTTCTCCAGGTGCATCACCCTCTCAGTACTTTGATGTGTTCACAAACCAAAGGCTCTCTGAACTTCTTCATTTAGAGGTTTTTATGAAGGTTTCATTATAGAGGCATGATTAAATCATTGGCCATTGGTGACTAACTCAATCTCCAACCCTTCTCCTCTCCCTTGAGGTCAGGAGGTAGGGCTGAAAGTCCTAACCCTCTAATCATGACCTAGTTTTTCAAGCTACCATCCCCCATCCTGATGCTATCTAGATCCCCACCCCTCTGGCCAGGAGCCATTTCATTAACATACAAAAGACACTCTTTTTCACTCAAGAGATTCCAAGGAGTTTAGGAGCTAGGTGCCAGAAGCCCAGGACAAAGAGGAAATATACTCTCATTACACCACAGTCACACTGGAGAAGGCTTTTCTGCTTCTGAAGCACTTCATCCTGGCAGTGACTCCCATGACTTGAGCTCACATTCCCTTAGTGAGAACTTGTCATGGGATCATACCTGACCGCAATGGCAGCCAAACAGTATAGTTGTGTGCTCAGGTAGAAGTCTCTGCCACAGTGCCATGACACAACCTTTCTGAATTAAGGTTGCCTCAGTATACTGGTTGCTCCAATCCTTGCTTCCTGGCTCCTGACAATAACTGAAATACTAAACAGGAATTACAAACTGTGAAACAAATAATTCTCTAGCTCAATTTATAATGGCACCATTAAAACAATGCCTCGGTTATCAGAGAGAAGAATCAAGGAAAATTAATGCATGTGATTCTTGAGTAAATACAAGTTGCCATACACTGATCTCTAGGCCTGCTGTATATATTTTGCAAGATTTGTACTGGAACTATAATATATGAAAGATGTCTCCTAGAGTTGCGGAGTGCATGATCGAACAGGTATAGATGCTGATCTTGTTCCTCAATTCTAGATAATTAGCATCAAGGAGATCACCCGAGGTACATGCATAAAAACTACAGAAGAAGAAAAACCTGAAATCACAACTTTCCTTACCTTCTTAGAGAAGTCAAAAGACACACATTTTTTGAATCAAACCATCAATGAAGAGATTAAAAGATCAGAAAGATACTAAAAAACAACCCAGTTAGAGGAAGGTCGTGCCACAGAAGGGTGATTTGGCTAGTTCATTCTACAGAAGGATAGATCTTGAGGTTAGAACTCAGTTTGTTAACAATGCTTCTCCCTGGGGGCATGAGTTGTGGGGAGTCCATCAAAGGTGTGAGAAAAGCACTTTGACCTACTTTTTACATTTCTGTAGCATTTGACTTGTTAACATAAAATATGCATTATTTTTTATTACTTCTTCTGGGGGAGAGGGTGAGCATACTTTCAACCATCTGTCTATTCATAAATAGGCATACCAATCTATTATTACAAATTTACATAGCCTGTATTCTGAGACCTTTATTTTTCATTTCAATAAGACCTTTCCAATCAGTAAATATAGAGTCCACTTTCAAGAACTGTGTGAAATTCCTCCCTCATAATTTACTTTACTAGTCCATTATTGATGGACATTAAGATTGTTTCACATTTTCAATATTGTAAGTAGAGCATAATGTGCATTCATCTCCTTAGGGTAAATTCCCAGAAGTGTGTTGCAAAGTGAAATATTTTACATTTCAACATATACTGCTGGGCAGTCATTTCCTAAGGTGATGTGACTGTTTTACACTCTCAACAATATTGTAGGAGAAGACTCACTTCTCCTCATAATTGCAAATTTAAGGTTGGCAGTAATTTTAATTTTTGCTGGTTTGATGGAGGGAAAAAGACTTCACATTTTGCTAGCATTTCTTTGATTATTCATGGGGCTAAATCTTTTTCTGATGTCTGTTTCTTTGGTAACTTGCTTCAAAGTATTTTTCCCATTTTTTCATTAAAACCTTAAATATTTTCCCTATTGACTTTCAAGAGCTTTCTATCTGGGATATTGATTCTTTGTGTAACATTTTGCTAATAGTTTTCCAATTTGCCTTCTACCTTTCAACCTTTTTATTGTGTTTATTTTTACACAGAATTTTCATTTTTTAAGTAGTCCAATTTACCAATCTTTCCTACTATACTTTCTGATGCTGAGACAAACTTAGAAAGATCTTCCCCAACCCAAGGTTATAATCACCAATGGTTTAATATTTTATGGTTCCAGCAAGAATTTATTGTATTATAGTCAGTGAGGTAGGAATCCAGATCTTTCTTTTTTTCCAAATGGCAAGCTAAATGTCTTACCTTTATTTACTAATCTTTGTTTTCCCTACTGAGAACACAGTTTTAAAAGCTAGCTTTATAGACATAAACTCCTTGTATACACTTGGTTCAAAGTCTGGAGTTGGATTCTTTCCATAGTTCAGTCTGGGTTTGCACCAGTAACATATATCTTTAATTCCTTTAACTTTGTAATGCATTTTAAGATCTGCTAAAGCAAGATGCTTTCATTACTCTTGTTTCTCAGAATTTTTTAGTATTTTCAAAAATATATGTTTTTATAATTGTAAAGTTGAAAAGAAATTCTGTTGGAATTTTTATTGGAACTGCATTGAATATATGCACAGACATAGAATATAACTTCTTTCTTTGTATACAAAGTCTTTCTATTCTAAAACAATATAGTCCTGTTTACTTATGGTCTTTGGTAAAATTTTATAATTTTATAAATTTCATTATTTGTGTTATAAACAACTGGTTATTTTTCAGTTGTTACAGTAAATTATGTTTCCCTACCCTAACACATATGAACAAGGAGACATATGCCAGGGTGTTTATTGCAGCATTGTAAAATGAAACATAGTAAGTTTCATCTAAATGTCCATCAATAGGGGAAGTAGATGAAATAAACAGCAACCAAACTGTAACATTTTCAAACAATGGACTACAATACAGTGGTTTAAATGATCTAGATCTATGCATATTAATATGGATAAATTTTAAAATCATAGTACTTAAATTTGAAAAAAGCAAGTTGTCAAATAAGTACAGAATGATCTCATTAATGTAAAATGTTAAAATATCTAAAACAATATTAAATGTTTTAGGGGTACAAACATGCAAAAAAGGAAGAATGTTATACTCAGGAAGAATCCTAAAACATACATACATGCACACATGTTCTCTGAAAGCATGGCTTCACAAATTCGGAGCTTATTTTTCTGCTGTAATGGCTGATCCCAAGCTGGTTCAGTGTCTCCTCAAACATGTCAAGCCCCCTGCTCCTTCTGTCTACTCAGACGTCCTTAGCATGCGAGTTTAACTCATGGGCACATAACAACTGCTCTGCCATTGGATATCTCATCTGTATTCCAGACTGGAAGAAGAGCAATAGCAAAAGACATAAAAGATGTGTTGCAATTGAGTATGCTGCCCTTTAGTTTTCTCAGGTGTTTCACTCAACAAAGTCTGCTTATATCTCATCGACTAGAACTGAGTTACAGCAGTCCCCTCTTATCTGCAGGAGATACGTTTCAAGGCCCCCAGTGGATGCCTGAAATGGGATAGTACTGAACCCTACATATATTATGTTTTTTCCTATGCCTTTTCACTTAAAGGAAGCACTTTACGGCTTCTCTTTGGCATATTCGAATTGCCAGCATCACTACTCTTACGTGTTGGGGCCATTATTAAGTAAAATAAAGGCTACTTGAACACAAGTACTGTGATGCCACACCATCGCACTACTCAGAATGGCGAGTAATTTAAAACTTATGAATTGTTTATTCCTGGAATTTTCCATTTAATATTTTTGGACCACAGCTGACTGTGGGTAACTGAAACCACGAAAAGAGAATCCATGAATAAGGGGTGACTACCATACATAGTTAACCCTATATGGGGACCTTGTCTGGATTTTTTATTAAGCACCTCTTAGATTTTTCAACAAATTAGCTGAGGGTTAGCAGTATTCAGTGGACGACGCTTATTCCAGATTCTTTTAGTAGCAGGTTGTATGTATTATCATCGCTCTCAGGGTATAACTACAGGTTCACCCAGTGCTTGCTGGAGGGCACATCTGCCTTAAGTCAGGAAATAATGGGCAAACCTGTAATTATATACATCTGGTGCAACACCTATTTTTTGCTTAGATGTTTGAAAATATTGCAATGATTCTCTTTTAGGTGATTCTAACCCAGTTTTTTTTTTTTTTTTTTAATAGTTGGTATACTGCCATGTCAGTACTTTTTACCTGGTTAAATTATACTGATGGATTACCTATCATTCGCTACTACTTTTTTTACTCTGATGCTTAATGGTGAAATATGTTTATTTTTCTGGCATCTCATATACAACTAAAAGGCTAGAAATTGATCACTATTTTTACCTGGACTGCATTAGCTGGAAATACATTTAACTAGACTTTTTAATAGTGTGTACTAGTAATATAGCATTGGGAACAGTTTCAAGAAAATATTCTAAAATATTTATTTCTCTCTGTTTTTATTACTGATATATTGGAAAAAGAAAAAAAAAAGCTTTAATTACTGTAGCCCTCTCATGGCTCTAACAATACAGATTTTCTAGACATTTATACATGTTCTATTATCCTTGTCAAAAGCCTATGTGACAATATTTTCTCTAATACTGTGTCTTTGAACTATATGTAAAAGAGTAGTGGGCTCAAGATTTGGGGGAAATGGTTCAATATTTCCTTTAGCATGGTTATCATAATTTAGACATTATGAACTTTCTGCTTTGTTTCAATCAAATTGCATTTTTGGGCTTCTTCTAAGATATTTCCTTCCCATTATAATTACATTTTGTGTGATCAATTATTTTGAAAAAAATCACACAAAATCATTCTGAAATTAAGACACACAGGTCAATTCAAATGATTTTTAAGTTACTGCTGTGCTGTGTTGAGCTACATAATTATGAAATTAGTTTATTTTTTTTAATACTGATCACATTGGCTTATTGATGAAAACATGTTGGAGTTTAATCATGAAAACACTTGTTTCTCCAGGCCATTTCACATGTCGGTAACAATTCTGTGTGCCATTTCATTTGGATCTACCAGATGAGATCCACTAAGATGAGATTTGATAAGTTGGGAAGTAAAAGTAATAAAAATAAAAATAAAAAACTTGTCATGTAGCTGTACTCATTATTTGTGATACTACTTCAGGTTTGTACAAATATAATAAGTCAATAACTTTTATTGCATGCACTTCCAATCAAAAAATAAATCTGACTGCCTGAGGCCTAAGGGCTGAGAGAAGGAGCCAAAAAAGCCAACCTGGGCAGGGATTGTAACAAGGACATTGCTGTCAGATTTTTCCTGAGGGTCAGGAGAGGGTGGCCTCTGAAAAGTCCAATGAGAGGAAGAGTCAGCTTTGAATAGCTGCCACACCTGGAAGCACTAACATCAATTCTCACTTTGCCAGTCAAATTAAGTTGTGCCTTTATCCACTCCACCTTTCTCCTCACTCCGCCCTGGAGAGGCCATAAACATCATCTGAGAATCAAGAAAGGGGGAGGAGGAGACTGGACAAAAGCGAAATCAGCATGCACCATCCCCCAATGCAGGCTTCCTACTCGGAAATAAAACGCAATTTGGGAAAGGGGAAAAAATTACATTTAACCAGAGTTTAGAGTTTTATAGTTTAGAGAACTGGAATTTTAAATGTCAAGCATAAGAAAATTTTTATTTTATTCTCTAATAGTGACCCAAAACTAGAATTCACTGAAATTTCATCCAGAGACATGAAAGATCAAGTTGAAATGCAGGTTTGAAAGTGTAGTTGCATAAGGTTGTTTTTCTATTTGCATTCTGTTGACTCAAGTTAATTCAGTAAAACTGGATTATGTTGTAGAAGATGTTTTAATTTAATACAGTAAAATATGTCAATAATGTTTATTATATGTGCATCTGTGTGGTGTGTTAAGAAGAAATCCTTTCCTATCCCAATATCATATATTCTCCTGTATTTTCTTCTCAAAAATTTTAAAGTAGATGAGGGTAAAAGCGATCAAATATATGGTGATGGAAGGAGAAATGACCCTGGGTGGTGCACACACAATGTGATATGTAGATGATATATTACAGAATTGTACACCTGAAACCTATGTAACTTTACTAACCATTGTCACCCCAATCAACTTTAATTAAAAAAAAATTTTTAAGTTTTGTTTTTAACATTTACATTTTAATGCACCAGGAACTTATTTATTTTATGTATATGTGAGATAATGAACTCATTTTTTATATGGGTAACCAATTATTCCTGCTTCATATATTCAGTCACCCATCATTTTCCCCACTGATTAGTAATGTCACCTCTGCAGTACATTAAGTTTCCATACCTCCTTGGGTCTATTTGTGGGCTTTCTATTCTGATCCCTTAGCCAATTTCACAGTGTTTTTATACCTTCGATTTCTAATTGTAAATATAACAGAAAATCTTAGACCAGGCCTATATTATATTATCATGATAGAAGAACAAAGGACAAAGGTCATCTGAAACATAAAGAATAGATCATCTCTAGAAAACATACCAAGTATCAAAAATTAGTATCAATATGGGAGATGGAGAATGGACAAGTCTCATGTTGTAACAAGAAAAGCTTTACTATAAAGGACTCAACTTCATGTGTCCTGACCAAACATAAGGTGGCCCATATCCACATCCTGTAATCCCAGTTGTTCTCATATAATGGCTTTTTTCTTTGGGGTCTGAAAAGTTAATGAAAATTTAAAAAGGTATAAAAGTAATATTTCTTAACTTCATCTTAAAGGCAACTCCAGTAAGAAATAGGTATAAGAATAAAGATAACACAGAAATAATTTAAAAACTCTGGTTTAAATACTTAATACTCAGGTTTTCTGGTATCTGATCAGTTTTATAACACTTATATTAAATATGCATTTTGACAGCTTTCTGAAATTTTAGAGCATTTAAGAGACTCATATATTCAAAAATATTCTAATTAAAGGTTTGTAAGTGTTTGATTAAGTTTGCAATCAAACGTTTAAATGTTTGGGGAAATTTAATTTGTTTAGTGCCTAATTTTGATTTTCAGTTTATGTGCATGCTGTGTAAATATTCAGTGGGATGTTATTAATATTTAAATGAATTCTAGATTCATATGATTAATAAGTTGGAAAATAAACTAATTATAAATAATAATGTTTATTCCTCTTTCTGCACAGAAATAATTTGGACATAAAGTAATCTCACAATGTTAAGTCATATCTTTCCTCTGGTCTTTTTCTGCAAAATGGCTTTTCTATTGTTTGGACCATAACTTCTCCATAAGAATTTTAGAATTAGCTTAGTAAATTCTGTAAAAGTGCTCTGTAGTTATTTTAATTGAAATTGCATGGCATCAATAGATTAATTTGGAATGACTTTTCCTCTTTATGAGAACACATGGCCTTTCTTCTGTTCCTGTTTTAAAAGGAAATGCTTCTGTTATAATATATACTCAATTAGGATGATGTTTTCTTGCATTCAGTGATGCTGATAAAAATCCAGTATCAATATTATTCTCATTCATTTGTATATGACTGAGATACTAGACCCTTATCAGAGATAGGATTTTCTCCCAATCTGTTATTTGTCTTTTCACTTTCTCATATTGCCCTTTGAAGCAGAAGTTTTTAATTTTAATGAACTATACTTTTATCTATTTTGTCTTCAGTTGCTTGTGCTTTAGGTGTCATATCTTACATAATATTGCCTAATCAAGGTCACAAAGATTTACTGCTGGATGAGTTTCAAATTTATTTCTTCCAAATATCCAATTCTCTTTTCAGTTTATATTCAGTTTATATTATAAGAGTTTATATTATGTCACTAGTGCTGGGGTTAGGGCTGCTTAGCAAGTTAAGGGACATGTGGAAGCCTAATGCTGAGTTTAGCTGTGATTCAGATGTGGTTGTGAGAGGAAGCAAGCAGTGTTTACCTATTCTGCCATTTTGACTGTAACTGTACGCTGTTTTAACATTGAGTCTATTCATATGTTCACATTTTGACTTGCAAGCTCAATGTTAAATGTCAAAGATTTTTTCCTCCTTTTTATTTTTTACCCTTTCTTCTGTGCTTACCTTTTCTTATTTAGTGGTTTTGCAGATGCATCCCCCCAATTCTCTGGTATAGTATAATGCCTTTTAATGATTGTTTTGCTTACTGCTCCACTGTGATATTGGGGATGTGGCAGATTTGGTGATAGAATCCCGGGTAGCTTAGCTATGTTCTGTTTCCTGGCTTTCTATGCGTGTACAACTGGGAGTATAGCCTTAGGCAATATTCAGCAGCTCAAAATCATTTATTTCCCATTCTTTCCCTCTAACCTTTTGTCTTTCTAAACAAAAGCTGAAAATATTTTTATTTTTCTCTCAGTCTTGATTAGTATTTTATTATTCAACATTACTTTTATCTTCTGCCATCTATTGTTACTGAGAGGTCAGCTATCAGGATAATTGTTGGTGCTTTCTATGTACTCTATATTTTCCCTCTAATAGCATTAAAGATTTTTTTTTATTGTTGTTGCTCTGCAGGTTCACTGTGAAATTTCTAGGTGTGGTGCATTATCTGTATCCTTTTTGATTCTAAGGATACACTTTCAGTCTAAAGAATCATAGACTTACTTGATTCTGAAATCTTCATTTTTATCTCCTCAGATATTTATTATCTTTCATTACTTCTATTAGGTTCTTTTGGATGCCTATCAAATAAATATCCTTCATACCTATAACTGCCATTTGATAATGTATATATCTTAGATTCTTTATCCCTTTTTATTGTGGCAACTGTCCAAAACCAGTCATGTTGACCCCACTTAACCACAAGTGTTGAGAACGTGGGGGAGCAAGTGAAATATGGGAAAGCACTCACGTCCCTGCTATGGCCCCAGTGTATGTCTGTACTCTAACCATTCTGCAACTGCTCCACTATTCAACATCATGTCAACCTTCACTTCTTAGACTACCAACCCCAACACCCTTCTCAGGCTATGCCCAATCCTGCCCTGTGCGTAAGCCCGTGCAGGTTCCTCGTAGACAAGCGCCCTGAGTTGATTAATTGGTTGCATTGCCTCTGTTTCACTCCTCACACTTTCCCTGGCCTCCACTCTCTTCCAAGTTCTGGGTGGAGGCCTTTATTCTCCATTTTGTTTGAAAATATCAGTGCCCTAGGGACCCATCAGTGTCCAAGGATGGTTTCAGCATTTATCCCCAAAACCCTGGAATCCCGCTTTGGCAAATGGGGCTTTGCCTGACTAAACATACATGGTTTTCCAAAAAGGGGAAATTACCCTCTTGCAATCCTGTCTACAGCCTCTAAGTCATAAGCTGGCTGCAGTGAAAAGAGCACTGGATTTAAATTCAGAAGTTTTCACCCTGGCTTTGAATTTAATCATCACCATAACTAATTATTATAATATCTATCATTTATTACTTGCCTGAAATGTGCTTATTTTTCTTCTAAGCACATTACACATACTCCTCACAGAGATTTTATAAAACAGTATTATTTTTTCCTATTTAAAAGATAAGGCCTATACAGAGCTATAAAACACAGACTATCTATGGTGAAAACAAGATCTTCCTCTTCTCTTCTAGAGTAGTTATCTAAGTGTTGTCTAGAAATCTGGGTCAAAACTATTTTCATAATAATATTAAGATTTCTTCTCTTTTACTCTAATTCTCTCAAGCGTATCCCAGATTGAATTCAGAAGCAAAATAAGAATCCAGCTGTCTCTATTGAGCCAGACATTAAAGAGAATTACAAAAAGGTAAAACAATGTCACTCTTCTCACTAATTTATTTTGGAAAATGTGGTTATTTGTCTATATAAACATGTTATTTATGTTAACATGTAATGGGTTCATTGTTGTAATTTAAAATAATAGTTTTTTTTAAGTTCTCAGTTTTACTTTTGATGTAGTAAATATCTACAGATATAACTCACATAAACAAAGCTCCTTGGGGTCCTCAATAATTTTTAAGAATATAAAGAAATCCAAAGACAAAAGAAATTGAAAACCACTATCCTAGAGTAATCCTGCTCTCCAGCAATAAACATATTTGTGATTGCTTAGGTATCTTCTTTTTCCCTTGACATATAAAAACAAAAGTATATTTATACACATACGAGGTCTGACAATTAATTTTGTGAACTTGCCACCATGCACTTACATTGGCAGCACTGTACAAACAGCTCGGTAAGGTTTCCTAACTTTGGTATATCAGTGTTTCACAGCTGTGTTCATGTCAATGTGTGGCAGTGTCTTGCTGAGTGGCGTTCATTATTGTTGTTGCGTGTTTTTGTGTGCTATCGTGAGAATGTCTGAGCTTGAATTAGAGCAATGAACAAACATTAAAATTCTTATTAAATTTGACAAGAGTGCAGGTGAAATCAGGGACATGTTAGTTCAAGTTTATGGGGATAATGCCATGAAGAAAATGACAGTGTACAAATGTATTAAATGTTTTTCTGAGGGGAGAGAATCTGTCACTGACAAAGAAAGGGCAGCCAGTAATGAGCAGAACTAATAAAAACATTGCAAAAATTCATCAAATTGTGTGTCAAAATCATCAGCTGACTGTGAGAAGTATAGCAGACCAAGTAAACATAAATAGAGAAACAGTTAGGAAAATCTTAACTGAAAATCTTGGCATGAGAAAGGAGTGTGCAAAAATAGTCCCGAAGGAGCTCAACGATGAACAAAAGCAAAGGAGATTCGAAGTTTGCCAGGGCCTTTTGGAGAGGCAAGATGATGTTTTGGTGCACAATGGAAGTCAGCCAATTCTCCACCATCAAAAAAGTTCCGTCAATCCAAATTAAGAGTCAAAACAATGTTGCTAACCTTTTTGATATTAGAGGGATTATTCATTATGAATTTGTACCAAATGAACAAATAGTTAACCAAGTTTACTATTTGGAAGTGCTGTAAAGGCTGCATGAAAAAGTTAGATGAAAATGACCTGAACTTTTCGCCAGCAATTCACGGTTCTTGCATCACGACAATGCACGAGCTCACACGGCACTGTCTGTGAGGGTTTTTAGCCAGTAAACAAATAACTGTATTGGAACACCCTCCCTACTCACCTGATCTGGCCCCCAATGACTTCTTTCTTTACCTGAAGATAAAGGAAACATTGAAAAGAAGACATTTTGATGACATTCAGGACATCAAAGGTAATAAGATGACAGCTCTGATGGCCATTCCAGAAAAAGAGTTTCAAAACTGCTTTGAAGGGTGGACTAGGCGCTGGCATCAGTGCATAGCTTCCCAAGGGGAGTACTTCGAAGGTGACCATAGTTACATTCAGCAATGAGATGTGTAGCACTTTTTTTAGGATGAGTTTGTGAACTTAATTGTCTGACCTCGTATATGCTTGAATTCTTCAAGAAGCTCAGATGCTTGTATGAGAGGCAGACATGTAAGAATTACAGGGGAGGAGAAGTGGGGCCAGCGCAGAGCGGTCAGAGAAGCACCCCATAAAAAGAGGTATCCTGAGCTTGTTTTTGTTTCATCACTTAAATCCTTAAAACAATATTATACATGCAATTACCTGAATAATTTTCATGTGGGTATTCTATGATTTAACTTTATTAAATGTTTACTCATTTATTCTTCAGCAATTCATTTTGGTGAGAGGTATAAATTTAGTGTGTGTTGGAATTAAATATTGGTTTCTCACATTATTGTCCAGCTATCAACTTGTTATTTAATACATGGTCTTCCTTTTTCAGTTCTTTTGTGGTACTGACTGTTTCACTATACAGTTTTGAGAGTTCTACTCTGTTCCAATGATCTCTCTCGTATTCTATGGTAGAATTGGAAGCCAAATATTTTAGCATTTACCATCTTCTAATACTTGGTAGAACAGGCCCCTTTGCTGCTCTTTTGTAAGTTCTGTGGCTATGTGACCTGTTCGTTTTTCATATGAAGTTTAGAAGTATTTTGTTGTTTTCTAATATGAAATCTTGTTGGAGTGTTAATCTGAATTATGTGTAACTTCTACATTAACTGTTGGAAAGTAATTACTGAATTACTTTGCATTTGTAACACCAGCAGATGTGGCCTCTGGCTACATATGAGAGGATTTGAGTCAGTATTTCTGGGAAACTCTTCAGGCTCTCTTAGCCCTCATGTATGCACCACCCCTGTCCTCGCCTGATCTATTATCTTGTTTGAATAAGCTTTAACGTAGACCTTTGGTGTTGAACTTTGTTCTTTTTCCTTTACTTCTCTTTTTATTATTGGTCACATCCTTTGGAGAGTTTCCTTGGTTTCTGCCTGTGTTCCCTGCTGGGTGCTATGTTTTTTTTCCTATTGCTTTGATTCTATTATCTTAGACTATTTGCCAGCCTCTCCTGTTTTCCTCTTCCAGCTCTAGATCCTAGAACTCCAGCCAGAGTTAGCAGATGTTCATTCTTCTGTCTATTAATGTACCTTGCTATATTTGCTCAAAACTTTTATTTATATTTATCAAGCTTTTATTATTTTCATTATGAAGCCACGTATTGTTATTTCATCCCAATGCCTTTGTGTGTGTGTGTGTGTGTGTGTGTGTGTGTGTGTGTGTGTGTTATAATGAGAGAGGGTCTTTCCTGTTTAGACTCTCCATTCATTAATACATTAGATTATTATTGATTATTTTTGTCTTGCAACTGACATGTCTTCTCCATTAAAAAATTAATGCTATTAGTTTTTAACAATTTTTGGAAATTTTCCAAGTACACAGTTATTATCTCACAGATAAGAAAATATTGTTTCAATCTTTCCAGTATTTATTGCCCTCATCTATGGGAGTTAGAGTACATAGCGTCACTGGCCAGACATCACATCCATAAGCATGAGCTTTGGTGCCACTGATGATGACAAAGCACCTTCATTAGCAATGTGGGCTACAGGAGGCACATGCAATCAGCAGACCCATGAGACTGTTAATGCACACGTGTGATGTGCTCACTGGAGACTTTAAACAATAGAAGGAGAATTTACAGAGTGGTAGGTAACACGTAATGGTAGGTAAGAACCAGATCCAGAAAAACCTAGTTTATTACTAGATCCTGTTTATAACTGTCAATATGCCCCCTTGGCCTTTGTGACCAGAATGTAAAGTAGACAGCATCAGCTATGAAAGTAGACAAAAACTGAACAGTTTGGATGAACATGGAAAGGGAAGAATTATAAAAATTCCTGAAAATAGCGAAGAAGAAGGCAAAAACAGTCAGTAAATCAAAAGATAAATCTCAAATCTTAATTCTAGAGAAGTGAAATAGACGGATTCAAGAACAAGTAACAGGCCTAGGCATTAATTTACAAAACAATGACAAAGATTAGTGTATTTTGATTCTTAGTTCTTAATGGCGCTCCTCAATGAAAATTATACCTCACAATAATCCAGAGATGTAAATGGCGTAACTGCTTCAAAGGGAACAAGTTTCTTTGGTTACACTGACTAATTAATGAAATTAATTTTTAAATCCTCTCCACCATCCACCAGAGGCTCTCATGTAAATTCAGTGGGAAATATTCTAAAGTGGTCTTAGAAATGAATGAGAAAGTGCTACATTTATATATTTTAAACAGCTGAGTTTAAAACCAGCTGAAACCCTTGAGAATATTTTTAAATGTTAGGAAATTGTTTCTACATTTTTAAGGTGTGCAAGCAGCAGAATTTTAAAGGTGAAACATAACCTTTTCAGCAGCAAAATCACGTAATGGAAATGTTTCCCAAAAATCATTTTCAAAATGTTCACTCTACACTTGAATTTATTTCATCAATAAACATCACACTTTCCTTGAAGAAGAAATTACATGAGTTTATTTTTTTCAAAAATATCTGCTAGGTAGTATACCGAAGGCACATATTGAAGAAAAGGTAAGCAAACATCGAATGGTTACTTTTTTAAAAGAGAAAAATGTGTAGTTCAGCTTTTAATTATTTTAATATTTCTCGTCATGAAACAATAAGTGAAGCTTAAAGGATTTTTATAATCATTTCCCATTTCATAAATAAATATTGTAAAGATTCCTCTACTTAAGAAAAAATGGCCCATTTATTTAACTAAGCTCAGGACATTACAAAACATTACAAAATCCTGGAAGCAGAGGAAAATGTTAGCCGAGCTCGTGAGCCCTACCGCTTCCTTACTGGGTACAGTCTGTGCCACATTTGCTTGTCTGGCAGTTGGACCAAGTGAAAGCCCATTGTCTGTCCACACATTACACAATAAAGGAAATGTCCTAAAGGTGACAGAATAGGAAAATGGAAAGTACCTGCGTCCTCTTCATGTCGCTGTTGTGCTGCCCAGTTAAGCAAACCAGGATGATCTATCACCAGATTCTTGTGTGAAATGGCAAATCCCTGTTTTTAAGCCACTTTGCATTGGGCTTTCTGTTTACTGGCAGCCCAGTGCATTGTAAAGCGTGCACTGTCTCGGGTTCTGTGCGCTGGCTGTTCCTTCTGACTGGAGTGCTCTACACCAGGGCTTCATACAACTCACTGGCTTATAATCATTCAGGTCTCTGGTTAAATGCCACTTCCTTCTACTCGAGCTACTATAGCCTCACTCCTACTTAAGTTACTCTCTGTCATGTTAGGCTATGCCATTTTCTTCAGAGAACTTATCTCCTGAAATGTTCTGATCTGCTTATTTTATAATATTTTTATTTTCAATCTTCCTCGTGGGCAGAGACATCATCTATTTGTTCACTGCTATATCCTGGTACAAAAAAATAAAATACTGCCTGGCACACGATGGCATTCAATATTTGCTGACTAATTGACTGTATCTTCCATTTTATTTCCTAAATCTTCTCCACATAAAGCCTATGCTCCAACGTGCTTAATTTCCAACAAGTCACAGAACGCAATCTATTTTTCTCTTGATTCTCTGCCTTTGAATTTCCTGTTTCCTCTGCCTATGTGTCTTTTCCCCATTCCTCAGTTCTAAAATTTAAGGTTACCACTTCCTCCTGCCCAACTAGGATGGCTATAATCAAAAGATGGACAATAACAAATGTGGTAAGAATGTGAAGAAATTGGAACCTCATACACTGCTGGTCAAAATGTAATATGATGTAGCCATTTTCAAAATAAGTCTGGCAGTTCCATAAACAGTTAAACACAGAGTTTTCATATGATTTAGTCCTTCTACTCCTAGGTATATACCCAAGAGAACAGAAAACATACGTTCACATAGAAGCTTATACATGAATACTCATGGGAGCATTATACATAGCCAAAAAGTGGAAACAATTCAAATGTCCATAGAATTATGAGTAGATAAATAAAATGTAGTATATCCATATGATAAAATATTATTTGGCAAAATAATAAAGTCCTGATATATGCTACAACTTGGATGAGCCTTGAAAACATTATGCTACATGAAAGAAGTCAGCTATGAAGTATAATTTATCCTAAAATTTGTTCTGAAATTGAATGTGGTAATAGATCTACATATCTGTGAATACAATAAAAGCCACTAAACTGTATACTTTAAATGGGTGAATTGTGTGGTATGTGAATTATATCTCAAGAAAGTTGTTAAAAATAGAAATATAAATCACTAAAATTCACAAAAACAAAATCTCTGCCATCTTCACATGTCTTCCAAAATTAAGCCCTAGATTTTCTCTTCAGGAAAGTCTTGGTTCTGTGTCCCTGCTCAGTTTGCCTACGGAATTCTGCAGCTGCTTATACCATAGCTTGAATCACCTGCTGTTGTAAGTTTTATTCCTTTGTCTCGTCCATCGCACTGAATGTTACTTGGTATCTTTCTGTTCTGACTCCCAAAGAGGCTAGTGGCTGTTTTAGTAAATATTGGCTGAAAGAAAGAATATGAAGAAATAATTGGATTAACAACAAAGATAAAGGGAAGAGTTTTGTTTTGTTTTAGAATAAGAAAAATGCAAAACTTTAAACAAGTGTAGTCTGATGCAGCAAATCCAAGGATGGGGTATGAAAACAAGAAGTAAAGTTCTCTAGGGTAGAGCAGACCCAAGGGGAGTATGGGGCATCTGAAAGTCTTTCTTAATGTAGAGATTCCTAACATTAAGGGAAGGTCGAAGTTGTAGTTCTACCAAGTGGCCATTAGATAGAGCTGAAACTTGTCAGTTGAAGTTTTTCTTTGTGTTGGCCGGAAACTACGGAATACACAACAAAAAGTCAAGTCCCAAAGATCTCAAGAAATACGGGAAAATGATAAGGGTGGGAAGAGGACAATACAAATATATAATAAAGATTTTAAAAGAAGGTACAGGCATAGCTTTTTTAGTGTAGGGAATATTTTCTTGGAAGTGATCATGTTAACTAAATAAGTTTCAGAGCTGTTCTAGTAATCTTTATGCCATTTCCATAGTTCCTTCTAGGTTATGTCAAACAATTGTTGGTCTGAAGTAATGTTTACAATGCCCTTTAAAATGTCAAAGGATTTCCACCAATTCCTGCTGATATTTATCTTCTGTTACCTTACCCATTACATCAAATGCCTTGAACCATCATAAACTTTGCATTTGAACATCCAGCATGAAAATTTTCCTTGGCAATTTTGTGGCACTACAGGCACTCTCTTGGCATATCTTTTAATAGCAAGAAAGGGTCCATATAGTTCTCAAAAACAAGTTAATAACAGTAGAAAGAAATACCATAGCGCAGCAGACAAACAGTTTTGTGAAGATCATTCCAACGGCTAAGAGAACATGTTAGCACAGTAGCACCCACTGGCTGAAGGAGTACAATCATGAGAATAATGAACTACCAAACTCACATGCTTGAGGGCTTTCTACATGTCTACCATGTCCTATGCATTTTACATGTATTAATTCTAATTCTCAAAACAATTCTTTGGTGGAAGGGTATTATTATTATTCAGATTTTTATAGAGCAGGAAATGGAGAGAGTGGTTAACATCAAGGCAGTCTGGCTTCCAAGCCCACATCCTAATCACCTTACTATACTACTCTCTGATATCCACACTCTGCTGGTTGATTGGACATGGGAAAGATACACACACACACACACACACACACACACACACACACACGAGGTCTGCAATGATGTTGCTAAACATTTTTGATGTCAGAGGGATTATTCATTAAGAATTTGTACCAACTGGACAAACAGTTAACCAAGTTTACTCTTTGGAAGTGCTGAAAAGGCTGCATGAAAAAGTTAGACGACCTGAACTTTTCGCCAACAATTCATGGCTCTTGCATCACGACAATGCATCAGCTCACACAACACTTCTATGAGGGAGTTTTTAGCCAGTAAACAAATAACTGTATTGGAACACCCTCCCTACTCACCTGATCTGGCCCCCAATGACTTCTTTCTTTACCCAAAGATAAAGGAAATACTGAAAGGAATACATTTTTATCACATTCAGGACATCAAGGGTAATATGATGTCAGCTCTGATGGCCATTCCAGAAAAAGAGTTTCAAAATTGCTTTGAAGGGTGGACTAGGTGCTGGCATTGGTGCATAGCTTCCCAAGGGGAGTACTTCGAAGGTGACTGTAGTGATATTCAGCAATGAGTTTTGTAGCACTTTTTCTAGAATGAGTTCGCAAACTGAATTGCCTGACCTCGTGTGCGTGTGTGTGTGTGTGTGTGTGTGTGTGTGTGTGTGTGTGTGTGTATTACTTGTAACATGAAAAACACTATAAGGAACTGGCACTCTGTGGGAAAATGCTCACTGAGGTATAACTATATTGTTAAAGAATGTGTTAAAAAACTGGCTGAAAATGGCAGTAGAATTTCAGCAGAAATGACTATCTATTGTCTCTGAACACTATTATCCTTGACACCTTTGTGCTTCTACACAAGTTCTTTTCAATACCTAGATTGCCTTTTCCCCCCTTAGCTGCCTACTGAATAATAATTACTACTCATCCTTCAAGATACACAATATTATCACTTCCTCCATGGAAACTTCTCCAACTCTCCCTAGCAGAATTAGTCATGCACTTGGCTGGATTCTCAACTGCTTTGTTTATATACCTTTTGTACCATCTGTGTAAATGTTCAGTGCAGGAAACAGAAACCATACTAAGTGTGTGAAGCAAAAGGAGATTTAGATGCTTACAAAATTGTTGCAAGGGTTCTAGGCGAGGTCTCCTGAAATAACTCTCACGGCACCACTGAATTGACATTAGTAAGAGAACACATACCTTACCTATGACCTAGGGATTGGAAAAAGCTGCCAGTACTTCAACTGAAATTGCCTCTTGGCAACTACAAAGTTGGGTAAATGGGCCTAGGAATGCTGCAGCAGATTAACCAGTCCCTAAGACCTTGCTTGCCAACAGAAACAACCAAAGGAGCAGGAATTTGCCCTTCCAAATCATACATGAGTGCATCAAATTGGTGGAAGCTAATTTATCCAGAACCATTGCTGAAAGAGAGTCTAGGAAACACAGTTTTAACCTTTCAGCCTTTGCACACAGCAAAGCTCACCAGAAAGAAGACAACTGAAGCTGAGCAAGACAATTTATATTTACCCATTACAGCGCCTGCAGGCTGCATTTTGATGTATCTGCTTTCATTAGTGGCTCATAAAGGGGGAGCACTAAGCACCTTATTTGACTTTTCTAATCACAAATGCTTAGCTGAGAAAAGGTATCAATAGATATTTGTGGAACAAAGAATAACTCTTTACCAATTCTTCACTGTTTTGCTACTAAGGTCAAAGGAGAATATGGGGTACTAAGGGGCCTACTACAGAACTGACATACACCATGTACACTGAGAAGCAAGCAAGGGGGCCTGAAAACCTGCAGTATGGAACGGCAGAGCAATGGGAACTAAGATCTACTATTCCTAACTCAGCTACTTCTCAAATGAGAAGTGTGCTAACTAACCACTTACTGTATTAAAATATGCCCAAACCCCAGATCCACCTATTTGGAGATCTTCCTAGTACTTTAGGAGAACAGCCTCTGTGTTCCAGGAGACAAACCAGTGATGCCACTAGGCAGAAGATTTTCACAGAGGCTGGTTTTTCACAGAACCCTGTTAATGTGGTCTGACTAAAAATCTTCAATGCTCCCAATTCACAAAGTAAAACTAAACATCCTTACTCTACCATTCAAGACCCATTACTGTAAGGTCCGTAACTACCTTTCCAAAACCACCCCCCACCTATTACACGTGCTACTTCAAAGTGTCTGTGCCTTCTCCTGATGGGCCATATGCTTGCCTCCATGGTTTGCTCTTGCCATTTTCCTTTCAGGAACGCCCTCTCCTCCTTTCCATTTTGAATGGAACCTAATTTCCTCTGAGTTTTAGACATTCTGTATCCTTTACAATTTAGTCCCTATCCTGCCTCTTCCACGGAGTTCTCCTGAGACACACAGTTCTATGATATTATTCCTTCTTCCCACCTGCTATTCCACTTCCTATTCTACTTATTATATGTGCTTTGAATTTCTATCTTGTTTTTGCCTAAATACCCTATATTTTAGTTAGAGTGTTAGCTACTCCCTAGCAGTAACTGGTCTTATATTTCTTGTTGTCCTCATACACTGGTCCAATAACTTACATCATGTTAAATGTGAGATAAAGACATGATTATAATTTTTCTTAGGTTTTTTTATATTTCATAATTAAAACAATATAATTTTGTTAAGCACCTATGTGTTCCCCCTCTAATGATTCATTCTGGAAACTTCTATGCATAAAATATTAAGGTCAAATATCACCTTTAGGAGATTTTCCTTGTCTAGTCTCTGCCCCCCAATAGGCTGGGTTTTATTATATTGATATCCCAGCACTTATTTCACTGTATCATTTAGTTTCTGGTGCATAAAAACCATACCCAAACCTCAGTGGCTTTAAATAACAATCAGTTATTTCTCATGATTCAGTGGGTCAACAATTTGGGTTGCGTTCAGCTGGGACAGTTCATCTTTGCTCTACATGGTGGCTGGGTTCACTCATGGAGATGGCGGGGGAGTCCACATTGTCCCTCATCCTCAATGAAGCTAACCTTGACTTGCTCTCATGGTTGAAGTTTCCAAAGAGAATGAGGGTATAAGCTGCAAAAACTCACATGACGTCACTTCTGCTACGTTCTACTGTAAAGCACGTCAAAAAACCAGCCAAATTCAAGGTACAGGGGAACAGGCTTCACTTTTTGATGAAAGAAGTTACAAATAAACCATGGGCATTTTTATCTATTACATCCACTGTATTCCACTTTATTGCCTGTTTTTATAATTAGGTTGAGAAATCTTAATATGCCTTATGTGGATATTCATTTTCACATGCTGAGTGCCTCGCATAGAGTGAACCACTCAATATGGGGTTGATAAACATTAGATTACATGTTAGGCAGTGGTTGGAATACAAAGATGTGTGTGGGATACAAGACCTAGTCTCTGCTCCTGAGGATGTTCCCTTCTGGTAGAAGAGGGAAAATGATGCAGCAAGCTTAAAAGAGCCTTTTCAAACAACAGAAATTGAACTATTCCAACAAGAAACTGCAAGACGAATTACTAAGTGGGTGGGATACACAGATAAGAAGAGAAAATACACATTATATCTG
Source organism: Hipposideros armiger (assembly GCF_001890085.2). Classification (NCBI taxonomy): domain Eukaryota; kingdom Metazoa; phylum Chordata; class Mammalia; order Chiroptera; family Hipposideridae; genus Hipposideros; species Hipposideros armiger. The sequence continues at coordinate 290,115 of NW_017732449.1, read as the reverse complement.
GTGATTGGGAAATTAAGACCTGTACTATGTTTTGAGGATAAGATTTGGACTCTTAAGTAATGGTTGGGTATAACTAGTAGATGGAACCATGTGAGAAATGGCCCAGTGATGAGAAAGCAAAACTATGTTCAAAGAAGTAGTGGCTGCCCATTTTGCCTGCAGCAGGAGCTGGTGCCAGGGCACAGAGGAAGGCTCAAGGGGCACTGTGGAATACAGCTGCTTGGATTTAATCTTGCTGGTGATACGATCTTAGAGCAGAAGAGCAGCAGGACAAATATTGTGTTTAGGGAAAGGACCAAGGAAACACATGTAAAATGGACAAAAGAGGGACAGACGGGAAGTAGAAAGAAGCAACTATAATGAGGGCCTAAACCTCATGTTAGCAGCAAGAATGGACAAGAGGGGTCCGGCTGAGTGGCGCGTTGATTAAGAGCTGGCTTGGGACTCCAGCTCTGAGCAGCAGGGCCCTGGTTCGGATGCCACATGTGGGCCAGTGACGCTGCCCTCTACAGCTAAGATGCTGAACAGCTCGACCTGGAGCTGGGCTGCCGTGAGTTGCTGGTGATGGCGTAGGCTGCAGCCCCTGCTGCAGTGGGCTGCCATAAGCTACCGTGTGTGGCTGGCAGCCAGTGTGAGCGGCTGGCAGCCGGTGTGAGCTGCCAAGAGCCGCCGTGAGTGGCCGTCCAGAGGCCGGCGACCGATCTGCCTCACCCGGGAAGAGC